>NC_142546.1:16786250-17102500 GCF_056151865.1 Erythranthe guttata | reverse complement strand
TGGAGCTAAACATATACAGTCCTAGTAAATCGAGGACAAGTGCGCCGGTTCCATGCAATAGCACAATGTGTGTCAAACCAAAAAGAGGATGCTCGTCCAGTCTCAATGCTTGTTCTTACGAAGAAATATACGGCAACAGCTCAACTTCAGGGATATTGGTTAACGATGTTTTGCATTTGGGTACAAATGTCATTCCACAAGACATTGTCGACGTCCCTATTACATTAGGGTAGGTGTTTTTTTTTTCTTTTTTCTTTTTTAATTTTTTGTACTTATATATGTTATTGTTTCAGGTGTGGAAAAACTCAAACCGGTTCTTTCTTGGACGGTGGTAGTATTAATGGTGTATTAGGACTTGGTATGGACAATATATCGGTCCCTAGCGTTTTAGCTAACAAAGGTCTCGTCGCAAATTCTTTCTCCTTGTGCTTTGGCTCTGATGGACAAGGAAGAGTTGTTTTTGGAGATAAAGGGAGTCCACTGCGAAAAACAACCCCCTTTAATCTTCAACAATCAAAGTAAGCAATATTATATTGCCCTATTTTTATTTATTTTTTTCCATGTTCATTTATGTATCTTCGCATCTTTATTGCATGCAGCCCGAACTATAATATCACCGTGACACAAATTGCTGTGAAAAATAGCGCCACTACTACTGAGTTCACAGCAATTTTCGACTCTGGCTTCGCATTTACGTATTTGACTGAGCCAACTTACTCATTTATCGTAAAACACGTAAGTTCGGCTGCTATGTAATTGTATTTTTGCTATTTTTATAATTAGCCTGCAAAAGTTCGGAACAACGACGTACTTTTTTTATTTTAATTTGCAGTTAGATTCTCTAATAACCGAGACACGCGTTGAGCCTCATCTTAATTTCGAATATTGCTATGGACTCAGGTCTTGTTGTATTTCAATTTTTATATACCCAGCAGGTCTTTTAATTTGGCAATATTTTTTTTCAATCATTCATGAATTCTATTCACTGCAGATCAACTCAAGATGACTATACCGTTCCGAAATTGATCTTGACGATGAAAGGTGGAAGCCAGTTTACTGTTACTTCACCAACATTAACTTTCGTTACATCACTGAATGTAAGAAATTAATGTTTTAAGGGATCAATATATTATTAATTTCAAGAAGTGCTAATATTATTTTGTGTTCATATATATATATATATGAAGGGTGGTTATCCGCTTGCGTATTGTTTGGCTATCGTCGAAAGTGACGATATTAACATCATCGGAGGTGAGTATTGCAATATTATCATAATCGATTAAGTTACTCAGCTTTTTTTATCTCCTATAGGCTATATATATTTCATATCTTGAAATATAGTTCCTTTTTTTAGTCTAATCAAATCATCACATGTTTGACAGAATTTGCTATTTCGAATTGATAAATAAAAATGGTACAAAATTGGGATCATTATACTTTCATGTGTCGATCTTCAGATAGGCCGCAGTACTTGTCACTAATCGGGTGTCACTAATTTTGTATTATGACATTAATCACAAATTAAGCAATAACAATTAGTGACAAAGAATAAAATGTTGTCACTATTATATGCATGCAGTTAGCTACAACTTTTACATTTATCACAATTAGAGTACGGTTACTAATGCATTTTTTTCTTGTAGTGTTATTAGTCCGCCTAATCAAAGTATAAACGTCGTCTACTATGCTATCTATGTGATGAATTTAACTGAACTTTGTATATTAATTGATTAATATCTTGATCTTTTCTTCCCCAGAAAATTTTATGACAGGGTACAACGTAGTCTTTGATCGTGAGGAGATGGTTTTGGGTTGGGAAGAATCTGATTGTGAGTCGGTTTAGTATATTCATTTTTTTAGTTAACTTATCATTCTTGCACTTAATTGAAAGGTATATATATAAATATATATTCAACTTTTTTATCTCAGGCTATGGTAACAAGGAAAACTCTCGTACTCCAAAACCAAACGATGTTGCACGATTGAGTTCGATGACTACCGGAGTACTTGTGACGGTCCTACTTGTCATTTTATTCCAGCATTTCATCATTCTTTCTTCATGAAGTTTTCTACCGTGCACCGGAGAAATTAAACTTCTAACATTAATGTGTCAATAATTTTACATGGAGATGGTTTGTATTATTTATTTACATATGGTTCAACTTCAATAATTTATGTAACACTTTACTTTTTTTTAGTGCAAATCAATAAAAATTGAAGAAACATTAAAACACTTAAAAGTCAATTACAAACACTAAGAGATCAAGCGATAGAGAGAGAAAAGTCCATAGCTGCGAATGCTATGAATTTTAGACCATAAAAATTGAACAAAATTACCTTCAAAAAATAGCGAAGAGAGGAATCCAATGGTGGGTAACCCGTCAAATTCCAATTGCCGGAACACAAATTACTCATTCAACAATAATATCCACCGTCGTTGAAATATGCGCGGTCCATAAAACGATTGCAGAAACATATCCAGAGCTCCAAACTGAATGAAATCACCACCAAAAGAAATAGCTCGACGAGAGGAATCCAACGGTAATCAAACCATCGAATTTCAACAACCGGAGAGAGAGTTATGACTCCGGGAAGCAACATCGCCGGTTGGAGACCTTGGGAAACGAAATTTGGATCTGTGAGTTGAGAGAGGAAGAGAGAGACCGATATGAGTTGGCTAGGGTTTAGAACTGATTTAAAAGGACATTTTAGGTAGTTGAAATTGACCCAAGGGGTATGTCAAATTATTATAAAAAATGAGGTGGTTTGCACCAGAGTATAATCCACTTAGTGGTTAATTATATGTAATTTCCATATGAGGGGTTTCTCTAAAATAATCCCCAATATAGTTTGGCAATTATCAAGATTATAAATAATCCCCAGCACTTCTGTTCCCTCGCCAAGACGCAGAAGCTCCCCACAACGGCGGCGACCCAATGCCAGAATAAATCCTCAAGCCACTGGAGCCCCTTATCTCCTACACCCTCATGGCAGCTCTCAAGCAAGCCCCGGACCACCGGCGGCACGGCTGCCCGGAGCAGCATCAGCCCCTTCTCGCCATGACAGTCGATCTATTATGTCATCGGAGAAAAAGGATATCAATCTCCGTAGGGATGGAAATGAGACGGTGGTGGGGATGGTGATGGTGTGGTGTGGCGACATAAGGAGCAAATCTAGATTTTTTTGTGATATGATCTAGCCATACAACAAAGTTAATGTCGAGCTAAACAAAGTACAAACTCACATTGTGCATGTCGATGAGATGGTGATGCCCAGAAAGATGATTCAGTCTTTCTCTATAGAGAGGTTGGACAAAACACCCATATTCTTCAATGGCTAAAAGATTTGAAATTTCTCCAATTTGAAGTCATTTGAAATCCACAATAATTGCTCAAAAAACAAGTAAAAATGAGGGGTGGGGATTTGAAATTTATCTCAAAATCCCTCAATCCAAACAAGTCCAAGGGATTTGTTATAATCGATTTGAAATCCCTCCATCCAAATGCACCATGTATGTATTTCAAATACTTCGCCTAAAAATAATCAACTCACAATGAAAGCCATCATAAAATAGATTATTTCATTACAAAGCAAATTAAACACTCAGTTTTCATCAGATTCTTCATCAAGGATGTACAAGTATGGAACAGCTGACGTATGATTCTCATTCGATGGTTCATCATCATGCTCATTCTCGTTTATTTCAAGAAATTTCCAACCTAAATGCTTAATATAGACTTTATCAAAGGCCTCGATATTCATGCCGGACCCCACAAATAGTTCTAACTCATTTACAAACCTTTCGGTTCTACCTGTTAAGAAAGGTCTTACTGCTTCATAAATTGACGCTCTGAACGCTTGTCGTACCTTTTCAGTTGAAATTTTAGGGTCTTTTAACCAATCTCTGCAGTGTTCGAATTTTTTCAGCTTCTCATCACAAGAAATCTTTTTAGCATAAATAAATGTCCAGATAAAATAAAATGATTTGAAGGAATTTCTACGTGTATAAAAAAATAAAAAATAAAAAAAGGAGGCATAATTACCTTCTCAACGAGTCAACCACACCGAGCGTATGATGCATGATAATGTCGACATCCTCTACCTACATATGAAGTGAGACTAATCGTTAGGTTATACTACTCTAGGGCCTCGTTTGGGTATTAAGATATGACTTGGGCCTCGTTTGTTTAGGCAGATTAACCATGACTAACTAAATAATTTGACTTTGTTTGATGTTTGGTATCCCCAGTAACTTGCCGGGTCGACTCCCTAATATTATGTTATCATGACTTATCTTGCCTTTCCTTTTAGACATGTTTTTTTATTGGATCTTCTAAGGCCCCGTTTGGTTGCCAAGATAAGCCATGATTAACTAAATAGTTGGACTTAATTTGATGTTTGGTATCCTCAATAACTTGCCGGGTCGACCCGCCAAAATTAAATAATCATTGCTTATCTTGCCTTATCTTGGCTTATCTTGCCTCTTAATGAGTTTTTTTTGTTGGACCTTTCAAGCTCCAATAAAATAATTGGGTCTCATTAGATTATTTAATCTTATCTTAGCTAATCTTATCTTGTCAACCAAACGGGGCCTAAGGTCCAATAAAACAATTGGGTTTCATTAGATAATTTAATCTTATCTGGGTTAATCTTATCCTGGCAACCAAACGAGGCCTAGACAATATAATCAAGACTTGTTAGGCTACACAGTACAATGATTTGTATAACCAACAAATCTCAAAAGTAAGATACGGCAATCACAAATTACATTATCACGGACAATGTTATCCGCACCAATTTAATCAATCCCATCAACATTTCCAAACGAGAATTAGGGTAGTAAGAAAGCATATGCGGACAACAAAACTATACAATGAAGCCCATTTTTTTTATCGTGAATCAAATTCTATTTCGACTAAAGGAACTCGCAATTCTCATTTTCCTTCACTTGGAAGCAAATTAAAAAAAAAAAAAAACAACAATAAAAAAAATTGCGGAAATATCGAAATATTATAAAAGAAATAGAGAGCAACAATTACTAAACCTGAATTAGAGCCTGAAATTCCCGTCTAAGCCAGTCACCTAGAAAATGATTGTGCTGTATATACTTACGGAACTTCCAATAACGTGGCACTTGTAGTTTATCAGCTAGATCACCTGCCACGTCACAATCGTAAAAAATAGTTTAATTACCTGAGTTAATTGCGGTAAATTACTTACAAAGGAGAAAGAAAAAAATTACCGGGTTCAGTGTAGTAACATTTCAATCTGTATCTGTGGGCTTCCGAAAAGAATTCACTGCAGAAACCCGAAAATAAAAACGCTTCGATATTTTGCAAATACAAGAATTGAAAAAGAAAAGTGAGAGAGATCAATCGGATATAGCTTCGAACTAAGACCATTTACTGTACCTATTCTCGAGACTCTTACCAACATAATGCCGTTGAAAATAAGTTCCATCGTATCCATATATAATGGATAAGTTCTCTGTCTGAAGAAAGATGCAAGAAAAATTTAGTGAGAGAAAAATTAATATTTAAAAAAACATTAATATATATATATATATATATATATATATATATATATATATATATATATATATATATATATATATATATATATATATATATATATATATATACACACACACATAGTTAAACCTCTATAAATTAATACAATCGAGACTAGGGAAATTTTATTAATTTATCGAATTATTAAATTATCGAGTATTAATTTATCGAGGTTCTACTGTATATATAATTTTTACGTAAAAACTAAAAAACCAATAACCGAAAAGCGAACCTTGCACATAGGACACGTCACTGTTGAAGACGCAGAAGACTGCTTGCTTGCAACTACATTAATCCATCTTATGATGCAGTTATAGCAAAATTTATCTGCAGCATTATCGATTAAGCATTAAACTCATTAAAAATTAAATCCAGATTTATTCTTATAGACTAGATCGAGTATCAAATCACCATATTTAACGAAAAAATAGGTAAAAATAAGGCCTTGAAAGCACTTCGAGTTTAGCGTCTACTACATAAAAAATGTAGTTGTTTCAAACCTTAGAGATGAAATTGAACAACTACAAAATACACGTCGAACTCATTTACAAACCCTAATTTCTTTCTAAGTATTTCGAAGAAAAATTAAAAAAACATATCCCCAAATTCGAACAGGTCCAGATACACACAGAATTATGCAAGCATTATACTCAAAAGGCAATCATTACAGTTAAACCTCTATAAATTAATACAGTCGGGACTAGGGAAATTCTATTACTTATCGAATTATTAAATTATCGAGTTAATAATTTAACACGTTTTCACCGAGTTGGGACCGAGAGAAACTATTATTTAATCGAGGTTATTAATTTATCGAGCTTCTATTGTATTTGATCATAAAAAAGTAAAAAAAAAATAATAATAAATAAAATAAAAATAAATAAAAATAAAAAACAGAATTCAGCCTCTGACATCATACATAATAAATTGAAAATTAATTTTATTAGAATTCTGCATCTCATGGTTCTAGCAGTAGTACTGAAGCAATATCAATATAGTAAGAAGAAAAGGGCTAATTTCTGCGTCATTTTAACTAAGAGAATGCATCGGGAAAAAATCAAATTGAGTGGCAAAAGCTGTAAATTAAGTAAAATCGACCTAAAGCAAAGATTACAAATTGAAGAGACAACGGAATTAAAATTTACCCAAATTAAAAATTGAATCTTGTGATGAAAATTTAGATAGAGAGACGTACGGAAACATTTGTCTAAGTATGAATCTTGAGTGACCGATGACAGACAAATTGAACACGGGTCCGGGTTCGGATTCGGATTCGGATTCGGATTCGGATTCGGGTCAGAAGATGATTCCGTCAAGCTCTCACCTTCAGCCATATATGACCCACCGCACAGAGGAAATTAGTAGCTTCTGCTTTTGCGCCAAAAGCACTTTTTTTTTTTTTCTTTCGTAAAAGAGAGCAAATTCGGCTATTTGGCCCCAAATAATATATTTACACTACCAATCTACCTTAATAAATTTGTCATCACCTTTCTAATTTAAATATTTTAATTGTTGTATTTAATATTCATGTTTTTATTAATTTGTTAAATAACTTGTCGAATTATTAATATAGTAGTACCTCGATAAATTAATAATTTTGTTTAAATTGTTGTAAATCGCCCTAATGGGATTGCTCTTCGGTTTGATGATGGTGGAAAATAAAGTATGACAATATAAAAGATAGAGAGAGAATGCAAAGACAAAAATCCGTAGAGAGATTAATAAGGGTGTAAATATGCGGGAGGGAGAATTCCATTATATAGGTGAAAAACCACCGAGAGTTACAAGAGAAGTTACAAAATAAGTTACTCTACCACTAACACATAATGGGAAGACATAGGTAGGTTAGTGATCTAGTGGGGAGTTTGGTGGTTATGTTAGGAAACCCCACAACCATATTATTTACAACACTCCCCCTTGGGGGTTCCTATCAAAATCACTATTGTGCATTTCATGTTGCCTCAGTAAAACCTTCCGAGTAATAAAACTCAGTGGGACAAAACAACTTCGGTTAGGAAAAAGAGTACAACGCACAATCTTTCCAATCAGCTATATTGCCTCGTTAAAACCTTTAGCGGGTAACCAAAAACCCTGTGGGAAAATAAATCCCACAAAAAAGGAAAAAGAGTACAACAGGGTATCTAGGTATCTTCTGGATACTGAGTACCTACAGGTTACTCCCCTCAAGTTAACTCCCCCTGATGTCTATAAGGGAGCGAGCTCAGATAATCTACGCAGGCCAATAGCCTTAACATGCTTTTCAAAAGTGACTTTAGGTAATGACTTAGTAAATAAATCAGCGCAATTATCCTGACTTCTGATCTGCTGGATCATTATTTGTTTGAGCTCTTGTTGTTGTTGATTGAAGAAAAACTTTGGAGCTATATGTTTGGTGTTGTCACCTTTAATGAAGCCCGTCTTCATTTGCTCAATGCACGCTGCATTATTCTCGAATATGATCGTAGGATCTTCTGTGGTAGCCAATCCACAGGAATCTCGAATATGCCCATTCATGGCTCTAAGCCATGTACATTCACGCACTGCCTCGTGAAGTGCTAAAATCTCTGCATGGTTCGATGAGGTGGCAACTAAGGTCTGTTTTGTAGACCTCCAAGACACAGCTGTGTTCCCAATGGTAAACACATATCCAGTTTGGGAACGAGCTTTGTGTGGGTCTGACAGATACCCAGCGTCTGCATAACCCACAAGCTTTGCATCATTTAATGATGCATAGGGATAGAACAAACCCATGTCTATTGAACCCTTAAGGTAACGAAATACGTCATTTACATCATTCCAATGGCGGCGTGTTGGTTCTGAGCTAAACCTTGCTAGCAAATTTATCGCAAATGCGATATCAGGTCGAGTACATTGAGCTAAGTACAATAATGCGTCTATTGCACTTAGGTACGGCACTTCAGGTGCTAACACTTCTTCGTCCTCCTCCACAGGACGGAACGGATCCTTCGACCTATCCAATGATCGGACTACCATAGGCGTGCTCGATGGTTTCGCTTTATCCATATTAAAGCGTCTTAACATCTTTTGGATGTAGTTCGATTGATGGACCAAAATTCCATCAGCACGGTGTACTATCTCAAGTCCGAGACAAAAATTAGTCCTACCGAGATCTTTCATCTCAAACTCATGTTTTAGGAGTTGGGCTGTTTCACGGACTTCTTCAGGAGTCCCAATCAAATTCATATCATCAACATAAACTGCTACAACAGGAAACCCAGAACATGTTTTCTTAATAAACACGCAAGGACAAATATCATTGTTCACGTATCCCCTTCCGAGCAAGTATTCACTTAGGCGATTATACCACATTCTTCCAGATTGTTTCAAGCCATAAAGTGATCGTCTCAACCTAACTGAGATCGTGTTCCGTGGTCTGGAACTAATTGCTTCGGGTAATCGAAGTCCTTCAGGAACTTTCATATATATACTTGTATCTAGATCCCCATATAGATAAGCTGTGACCACATCCATGAGCTGCATAGTCAGTTCCTCGGATACAACCAAACTGACTAGATATCTGAATGTAATAACATCCATAACAGGAGAATATGTCTCCTCAAAGTCAATCCCAGGTCGCTGAGAAAATCCTTGTGCTACGAGACGAGCCTTATATCTCATAATCTCGTTTTTCTCATTTCTTTTCCTTATGAATACCCATTTATATCCCACGGGTATAACTCCAGGAGGTGTAGGAGCTACCGGCCCAAACACTCCCCTTTTTACCAATGAGTCAAACTCAGCATGGATTGTTTTTTCCCAATTCGGCCAATCATCCCTCTGTTTACATTCATCAATTGTTCGAGGCTCAATATCATCACTCGATACAATTTCAGTAGCTACTGTGTAAGCAAACACATCATTGATGATTATTTCATCCCGATGCCAAACCTCATTCATGCATGAATAACTAACCGAGATTTCTCTATTCTCGGGAATGGATACTAATGTCGAGGCGTCCCCCGATTTCGTCTCCAAGACGGATCCATAGTCCGGAACTATATCATGAGATGGATCGGGTGGGATCCCATTATTACTATTGCTAACCTCATTCAACTGTTGGGCATTCATCCGCTTCCGGGGATGAGAATCCTTTGATCCAATTGGTCTCCCCCTCTTCTGGGCAGGGAGATATGATTGGTTAGCAGGGACTGATGGCCTTCCCACGTTTTGTCCTTCTGGGACATCTATCCTTGCAGGCACGTTTGCAGCTGGTATATGAGATCTCGTCACTTTTTCCAAGTCAGAGAATGAGTCTGGCATATTATTGGCTACTTTCTGTAGATCTATGAGTCTACGTACTTCAAACTCTCTGACTGAAGTGGAGGGATCATGATGAGACACAGTGGGGTCATTCCATACAACTTCACGCCGTTCTTCAGGAACGTTAGTGTGAACGTTCTTTTCTCCCCCTAACGGCGGGAAGACGGTCTCATCAAAGTGACAGTCCGCGAATCGAGCGGTAAAGAGATCGTCTGTCAAGGGTTCTAAATATCGTATTATAGATGGTGATATGTAACCAACATAAATGCCCAATCTACGTTGAGGTCCCATCTTGGTCCGTTGTGGCGGAGCAATCGGCACATAAACTGCACACCCAAATGTGCGTAAATGAGAAACGTTTGGTGTACTTCCGGACACCAACTGTAACGCAGAATATGGTTGGGTTGCAGTGGGCCTCAATCGTAATAACATAGTTGTGTGTAATATTGCATAGCCCCAAGCAGAGATTGGAAGTTTGGTGCGCATTACCAAAGTCCGTGCAATCCTCTGTAAATTCTTAATAAATGCCTCTGCAAGGCCATTTTGGGTATGAACATGCGCTACAGGATGTTCTATGTCAATACCTAAAGACATGCAATATTCGTCGAAAGACCGCGACGTAAACTCTGCAGCATTATCCAGTCGAATAGACTTAATGGGATAATCTGGATAGTGTGCTCTCAATCTTATTATTTGAGAGAGGAGTTTAGCATAAGCAGCATTCCTCGTAGAGAACCAAATCGACCTGTGACCACTTAGTTGAAGCATCAACCATCACCAAAAAATATTTAAAAGGTCCACATGGTGGTGAGATGGGGCCATATATATCTCTTTGGATTCGTTCCAAGAAACCAAGAGAATCTTTACTAGTTTGTGCATAAGTTGGCATAGGATCAAGTTTTCCAATAGAACAAGGTACACATATCTTATCATTGTGTACAAGATCCTTATTCGTTAGTGGATGCCCAATAGATGTGTTAATAATTCGGCGCATCACACTTTGACCCGGATATCCCAGTCGGTCATGCCATAGAAAATATTTGCTCGGATCACTAGACTTCGAGCAATCGACAAGGTGTGCTTCTGGCACTCGAATTTTGGTCTTATATAACCCTATCGAAAGTCACTCTAATTTTTCCAAGGTACGCTTCTGGCCGTACACGTTAGAGGTGATGCACATATACTCGATCCCCTTTTCATCAGTTGTTTCAACATGATAACCATTGGCTCGAATATCTTTAAAACTCAGCAGCGTTCTACTGGAACGTGGAGAATAAAGAGCTTCTCTAATGGTCAGAATTGTGCCATGAGGTAACATAATATGGGCATTACCATAACCATCTATTATACTAGATGTGCCTGATATAGTAGTCAAAGAAGTCTTACTAGACATGAAACTAACAAAATATGACTTATCCCTAAGGATAGTGTGCGTTGTCGCACTATCTGCCAGACATTCATCCCCACATGCCATGTCTAGAAAGATAAATAAATCTAATCATATATTCCGCAATTGAAAATACTTTAATAAAATCCAAACAAGATAACTCTATCGAGTACCATATAAACTAATTAAAACATAGCCATATAAAATATAGTTCAGAAAATAAAGCACAAACATAATCCAAATACGAAATTGGTTCATAAGCATGACCAAATAAACAACATAACTTAAAACTGATAAACTAGAAACATAAAAGAACATAATGTCTAAACTCATAAAATAACATTGTAATCATATTCCAAACTGGGTCATTGGGCCAGATGTGCCCAGATTTGGGAGTCGAGCAATGGGCTCCTCATTGAGAACGTCTATCTCAACCAGGTTGGTCTCCGGTGGTGTATTGTTATTTACACCACCAACCATAACGTTCCTCGCACGACAGGTGCGTGACCAATGCCCAGTCCCACCACACCTATGACATGTATCACTATTCTGATTTTGATTCTGATTCGGGGTTCTATTCTGCTGCGCACCTCTAGGTCGAGCATTGTTACCTCCTCTTGGCATATTCCCCCTTTGCCCATACTGTGGGGGACCATTAGGTGGCCTATTATAAGGAACATGTCCGCCCCTATTACCCCGTCCTCTCACTCGACGATTGAACCCCCGGCCTCTGCCTCCTCCACGGTTGTTTCTGTTGACCAAATTTGCTTCTGGCAAAGGTTGAGGATTTCGATTGACCAAATTTGCTTCTGGCAAAGGTCGAGTACCAACTGGTCGAGCCTGGTTGTTCTTCAAAAGAAGATCAAGTTTCTTCTCGGCAAGGAGCAGAACTGTGACCAACTCTGAAAACTGAGTATAGTTCTTGGCTCTGTACTGTTGAGACAGTATCATATGTGAGGTAGGGAATGTAGAGTACGTCTTCTCCAGAATCTCAGCATCAGTTAGTTTCTCTCCACAAAACTCCAGGGTGGATTTGATGCGACATACTTCAGAGTTATACTCGTTAACGGTTTTGAAGTCCATAAACCGTAAGTGAATCCATTTGTTTCTTGCTTCAGGCAAGAGGATTGTCTTTTGGTGATCAAATCGACTAGCCAGGGCATCCCATAGTATTTGGGGATCCTCAATCGATGAGTAGTCCAAACGGAGGACCTCATCTAGGTGCCTTCTAATCAGAATCATGGCTTCAGCCTTCTGGGCTTCGTTAAGCAGATTTTCTTTGACAATAGCCATCCTCAGTTTTTTACTAGTGAGATGGATCTTAACATCCATTGTCCAACTCACGTAGTTCTCACCAGATACATTCAAAGGGGTGAAATCAAGTTTGCTCAAATGTTCCATCCTATCGTACATAGACAAAGAATACATGCGAATCAAATTATTGTGTATTACTTTTATGTCATGAAATTTGCATATGACGTGATACAACCACATATAGCATATATGACTCGCATAGAATTCACATATATTTCAACCAGTTCATGATTATTAGACAAACCGATTGTTTCATGCACACAGAATATTCACATGGATGATTTTATTCACTGGTCATATAACATTAAATGTCCAAACATGTACGCAGAATATTCATAGTGAAATCATTCTAGAAGAATATTACATATTACTCATCTTGACAAACAGATTAATTCATAAACTTCTTATCTTCATTCACCAACAAAGTACAACTCATATAACAATCTATTCATGAATCATATAGTACTCGAAACATCAACCGAGATTTTCAAACAAATATCAAATAACATCAAATAAATATGCTACACAACTTTTCATGCTAATTCGAATTTATCTAACATGCATTCATATAATAAAGAATTTCAAGGGGTTAAGGCTTACTTGAAAATTGATAAAATTCAGATACTATAGAGAAGATTATACGTTCTACGAAAGTAGATCACCGTTTTACAAACGAACCACGCTCACAATTTCTCCAAGTATCCTAGCCCCACGAACAATTATTCTTCCACGATCACCGCGAGCAATTCGTGCTGATAACGTGTTGTAAATCGCCCTAATGGTATTGCTCTTCGGTTTGATGATGGTGGAAAATAAAGTATGACAATATAAAAGATAGAGAGAGAATGCAAAGACAAAAATCCGTAGAGAGATTAATAAGGGTGTAAATATGGGGGAGGGAGAATTCCATTATATAGGTGAAAAACCACCGGGAGTTACAAGAGAAGTTACAAAATAAGTTACTCTACCACTAACACATAATGGGAAGACATGGGTAGGTTAGTGATCTAGTGGGGAGTTGGGTGGTTATGTTAGGAAACCCCACAACCATATTATTTACAACATAAATAATGATTTATCCCGATCCCAACTAGGTGAAAGCGTATTAAATTATTAGTTCGATAATTTAATATTTCCCTGAATTAATAAAATTTTGTTCCCTCTGAGTCCATTAATTTGCAGAGATTTAAATCTATGAGCGAGAGCAAAAGTTCTACGATATATTTCTCACAATCTTCTATATCGAATTACATCGGATTGGGTGAGATTGAATTAATATCTCACTGACTAATTAATTATTTAGTCAGGATGTTTGATTCGTTAGATTAAATCTTGCATAAAATTTGTTAAATTCTGGTACTTAATGTGAATTGTCTAAAAAGTATTTTAATTAAAATAATTAAGATATTATTTTAAGAATAAAATTGTATTTTCCTCTTTTAATTACCCCTACAAAATTAATCGGGAGGGGTGCTACTAATTAAACCAAATAATAGCACCTAATTGCGGGCTCTAAGTGTAGTAGCGGGCTTGACTAAATACGAATCTCATCAACCAAATATCTTACTAACCCCTACTATTTAGTTAATAGGGGTTAATAGCACCAAGCAAACGAGGCCTAAATAGTGAAATTTTATAGGATTAGTTTGGCAAAAAAAACAGCTGAAATAAATACATGATACTAAATAAATAAAAAATAAAGAACTCAATTCACCACCCATATTTCCGATTTTACCCTTTCCCTAAATAAATGATCTAGAGATCATCTTCTCCATTGTTACTCTATTTGCACAATTCCACCGCCAAAATCGGGAACGAGGATGAATGTCATTCACTCATTTTCCATCACAACATAATATTCCATGATGGAGGTGGTTTTCAGCATGCAGCGCATAAAAAATACATATTGATTTCTATAACTCACATCGGTATTTCGAATTCCACCGTTTCAATTCCTGCATTAAACTGAAAAAAATAGTCATGAACTAAACTTTCAAATCCCAAATTCCAATTTTTATAGACCTATGTTCCATTATTTTCTTTCCGACAAATGTCCAAGTTTTCGATTCTTGTTCCAAGTTTTGGATGACATACTCTTATCAGTCTCATCAACACTCCCAAACGAAACAACGGCAAAGTTTTGATCGCGATGAATATAGAAAGTATGAACTGAAAAATATCAAGCTGAAATCGAACAATTACCAAAATTTCACTCCTCCATTTTACAGATTCAACCACCACACTAACCAAACATCAAACAAGACCTCGTTATTTAAAGAATCACCGGTTATCTACCAACGAACGAAACGAGGCCTTAAGAGTACTCGAATAAAGAACAAAATGCACATTGTATACATGCTCAAAATTCAAGAAACCATTAACCAGCTCAAACTGATCTTCACCAAAACTTTATAAACAAACATAATAATTAAAAAAAAAATCAAAATTCTTCCGCCGGAAATATAAACGAAAAACACGAAAAGAAGAGATGAAGATTGCATATACTGAACACCAAACCCGGGAAAAAAATTGCAAAATAGTCCTCAAAAAGCTCTTCTTTTTCTTCTTCTTTTTCTTCCTTTCTTAATTAGGGTTCCAAAATACCTACCCCATTTCTGCAATTCGTCCTTCTTCAAAGCAAAACCCATCAGAAAAGCACAGCAACAAAACCCTAAAATCCAATCTTTCACCCCTCTTCTCCACCCCTCCGCCGAAAACCCAAATAAAAGCAACCCTAATCCACCGAGCAAAGCATCCCCATCCAAACCCAATTCTTTACCCGCAAGAAACCACAATCCCACCGCACCAAAAATCACCAAAATTCCGACGATCCCCAATTTCGTTTTCCTTTTCCTCCTTCTCCAGCCGTCGAACCCGCCCCACCCGAACCGATTCGGGACCCAATTCCCGCCGCCATTTCCGGACCCAAATTCCCGCAGAATCAATTCTAAAGGTTCCGGTAAAAGCCTGAGCTTTGACGCAATGATGAAAGCTGAATCGAGGATTAGCTTGCCGGATTTTCCGATTCCATATCGGTTTCTTCTGTTTGCGGCGCAGAGAATTTTTGGTTCGGCGGCGCGTGGTTGGGAATTGCTGTTGGTGCGAATGGGGAAGAAGGATTGTGTGAGGTGTAAGGAGATGTTCATTTTGACATTTGGATCTGTAACTAGATGAAGGGTTTCGAGCATTCTGCTCTGTAAACTCTGAAGAAATTTAAATTTAAATTTAGTTGACTCAACTCATACAGGAAGTTACGGAGATCGAAATTAAGGAGGCGCTTGACGATATCGGTGTGGATAGATCGCCGGGGCCCGACGGCTTCTCGGCTGGTTTCTTTAAGAAGTCGTGGGACATTGTTGGAGAACAGGTTGTTGGTGCGGTGAAGGAATTTTTTGGCAACGGATTCCTGCTTAAACAGTTAAATAATTCTTTTATCTCTCTTGTGCCGAAGGGAAGCCACTCTCCTTCGGTGGGAGATTTTCGGCCGATTGCGTGCTGCAATGTCGTGTACAAGATAATTACGAAAGTACTTGCAGCGAGATTGGCGCCGATTATGGATTCGATTGTTGACAAGGCTCAAGCGGCGTTCATTCAAGGGCGGAGTATAAGTGATAATATCCACTTGATGCAGGAGCTGCTTCGACATTATAATCGAAAAAGAATTTCTCCTCGATGTGTTATTAAAATTGATATTCGGAAGGCGTATGACTCGATTAGTTGGGACTTCCTTTTTGATATGCTGAAAGGGTTGGGTTTTCCACCGCTGTTCGTTAATTGGATTGTTGAGTGCGTTTCGACTCCATCCTATTCTCTTTCCATTAACGGCGGTTTGCATGGATTTTTCAAAGGGAAGAAGGGGCTGCGACAAGGTGATCCGATATCACCTTATCTGTTTATTTTGTGTCTCGAATATTTCTCGAGACTGATGGCCAAGGCTACCGACAATCCCGACTTTAATTTCCACCCGAAATGTGGTCCTTTGAAGATTACGCATCTTGCGTATGCGGATGATTTGATGCTCCTGGCTAGAGGAGATCCTATGTCGGTTCAAGTGCTCATGGATTGCTTGAAAGATTTTGGAGCGAAATCGGGGCTGCAACTTAATGTGCTCAAATCAAATATCTATTTTGCGGGGGTTTCCGAGCAGCAGGGCGAGGATATTCAGCAAACGACGCACTTGGTTAAGGGAGTTATGCCTTTTCGGTACCTTGGTATCCCTTTGGCTGCAGCACGTCTCAAGGTTGTGCAGTATGGGCCTTTGCTTGACAAGATCTTGGCTTATATTAATGCCTGGACGGGGGCCTCGCTTTCTTATGCGGGTCGGGCTGAGTTAATTCGAGCGGTCCTACAAGGCGTGGAATGTTTTTGGCTTTCTATTTTCTCCATCCCGGTCACGGTTAGAACCGCAATTATTAAATTATGCCGTGCATTTTTGTGGGGAAAGGCAGGAGCGTCCGTGGCATGGAAGAAATGTTGCCTTCCGAAGACCGAGGGAGGTCTTGGATTGAGAGAATTAGGGGCTTGGAATGCTGCCCTTATTACGAAGAATCTGTGGGAGATTCAATCCAAGAAGGACTCGTTGTGGGTTCGGTGGGTTAATTGTGTATATTTACGGCAACAATCTGTTTGGGAATGGGTTCCGGGCCGACAAGACTCAGCTTTTATTAAATACCTGGCTTCTATTCGAGATCAGATCCGATTGCATTTTGGGTCGGAGGAGTTGGCAATCGCTAATTTGACCAAATGGTATGGTCTGCCCGGCAAGGGGTCTGCCGCTGCTTATGATTGTTTTCGTCCGAGGGCTGCTCCTCGTCCGTGGGCTAATGTGGTCTGGTGTCCAACTGTTACACCGAAACACTCGTTTATTCTGTGGCTTGGTATTCTGTCCAGGCTCAAGACCAGGAATCGAATCAAGCACGTGGAGGTTGAAAAGTCGTGCATTTTTTGTACGGAGCCTGAAACTGTGGTGCATTTGTTTTTCGGATGCACGTTTACTTACAACATTTGGAGCATTATTCGGGAATGGATGGGCTTCCCTCGGGCTGCAACTACGCTCAAGAGTGCTTTGAAATGGCTGAAGAAGGAGGCTCGTGGCTCATGTTGGCGGCAAAAAGCGAAGAAGGTGGCCCTTGCTTGCACCGTTTATCAGATTTGGAGTGCTCGCAATCGGAAAATTTTTGAGAACGAGACGCCTAGGATTACTGAGATGGTGCGTAAGATCAAGATACTCGTTTACAAGACGGTTTTTGCCTTGTTTCCGCAATCAGCTTTGCAAATCGTGCATCCCTGATTGTTTTTTGATCTTTGGTTTGCACTTGACCCTTTTTGATCTTTGGTTTGCACTTGACCTGTGGGGTCTTGTTCATGTATAGGCATTGATATATATTTTTTTGATTACACTGCCTGGGTATGCCCAGTGTATTTGTAAAGTCCGTTTTGATCTATATATTTCACATTTACCGATCAAAAAAAAAAAAAAAGTTAGATTACTAACTCAAAGAACCACAAATTTCGTGTATAGAGTTTTGCCAAATTCCGAGCTGAAGGTGGTCAAAATCATGTTACGTTATAGTTAAAACTGAAACGACATTTATCACATCCCAAACATACCTCGTGGTATTTATAGTATAAATCCATTCCCCTTCACCGAAAAAAAACTAAAAGGAGAATTTAGCAATTAATAGGCTTACAGCCATGAAAACAACATAAAGGCCAACAAGACAAAACCCCCAAAACCTAGGAACCCTAAACCTGCACCAAGTCACAACCAACAACGAACCCATCAAACTCAAAATCAAGAACACAAACGCAACCACAATACTCGTATGGAAACGAAGCTCGTAAGCTTCCGGATAAACACTCCCCGTCTGCATCACCAAAGCCGTACCGAGCCCAAATAGCATATTAAACATGGGGCATGCAAAGCAGCCCGCCATAGCCATAGCGGGCTGGCCCGCCTTCGCAACCGCCACGTCAGCAACTAGGTCACCCACCGAGTTCCCCCACGCAAGTACCGTCAAACCAAGAAGTGCTGACGGCAAATGCAGAAGGGTGCCGATAGCTGCGAGGCAGTTGAGTAGTTCGCCAGCTATGGTTGAGATCCAGAACACGCTCATTATAAATGCTGTTAGCACTACCGGGATTTGTTCGGTTTTTTTGGGTTGTTCTGTTTCCACTACCACGTAGTGGAGAGTGGCTAAGGAGGAGGTTGCGAAGAGTAGGATTGACCAGAGAGGGAAAGGGGTGTTTGGGAGGAGGAATATGATTGGGTGGTCTAAAGGGATGAACGATTTGCATGCGTATGAAAGGGCGAGTGGGCAAAGTGCGATGTTTGCCGAGCGGTAGAATCTGCTCCATTCGGATGGGGAAGTTTCCGGGATTGTGAGTTTTAGAAGTATCGAGACTGGTACTTGCCATATTTGTGAAATCTGCACAAAAAGAAATAAAAAGAATCTTCATTTGAGATAAAACGACAACGAACATTTTGGTGTAAAAAACGCACATCATTTGAAATCTTCGAAGCAACAAGACAAAGCTTTGACCTACTTAACAAGTTCAACGAGGATGACAAAACGAACAACGACATATTAACTGATCACAAGAACAACTGAAGCAGAAAATCGAGCTACCGATTATGTGCTTAAATAAGAGGCCAGAATGTTAATATAAAGTAAAGGTTCCGTATTCATCTAGTGCAGTTACTTAGTGCATTTATGTTATGCTCTTCGGTAACGAACCCGATAGATTAATATACCATTGCTGTTTATTTCCAACGGTTACGGCACCAACGCAGGCAAATATGCCAGGATGAGTATGTGAAAATTATAGCAAAAGAAAGTATCACGTGTTCCATTACATTGTACTATTGGATAGACACGACCTACGGGCAAATGTAATTTCGACACACTCTCCAAAACGTAATCCAGTATAATCACTCGTTATATTGACGGACTTAACTGTAACAGATATTCTAACCTTGATCGTACTGTTGTCGACATACACCCGACATACACCAGTACAAATCATGAGAAAAGTTACAAGGAAGCAAGTACGAACGGGCAGAAATCTATATCCGAGATACGATGCAAAAAAAAAAAAAAAGAAAATCGCAATTTACTAACACAGAAACACATGCTCTCGATGCAATATCATAAGCTTTTAAAACCGTAAAATTTATGATAGAAATCAAGATCGAATGCACCACTAGATCACATACCTTTTCGACCGCTTTCCAAAACCAAGAACTCGATTTCCTTTTAACTTCCGATCTGTCGATTGATCGCCCACTTTCACAATCGATCTCCGAATTCACCGCCAACTCCAACTCTCCCCCATTACCAGAGCTTCTACTCTTCTCTCCACCACCACCGCCGCTATACCCGAAATCCATCGAAAAAACAATCCCAACAAAGAAAACATAGAAAGCAACAAAACCAACAGCCTGCCACAAGTAAATCTCGGCACTCAAGTACACGTAAAACATGAACAACGCAGCAGTCAAGTAAAACAGCACATCCCTAATAAACGGAGCCGGTTCGACGGAAAATGGCGCGGCGTAAATAGCAACGAAGCCGACGACGAGAGCCGAGACGAAAGTCCCCGCCGAAAGAATCGCGCCGAACCCGGTTCTCGGCTGCCCACCTCTAACAGCCGCCACGGAGGCGAACACATCGGGCGCCCCATTGCCCAATGCCAGAAGCGTGACGGCGCCCATCGACGGAGACAGCTTCAATTGGGCGGAGAGATTCGTCACGACGACGGAGAACCGATCCTGGGCGGTTTTGACCAGGATGTAGAACTGCAGTAGGAGGATGAGAGAGAGAAAAGGGACGGAGAGATATGAATTGCTGTTGAAGATGCATGAATGGAAGGCGGAGTAGTTGAATAGGCCGTCGGAGGATGTGAGATTTGAGGGGGTGCAGTTTGGAATTGGGGAGAAGATGAGGGACCTGTGGGGAAATAGTGTGGGGTTTGGGGGAGGGTGGATTGAAGGAGGGCGGAGGAGGAGGAAGAAGAGGAGGGTGGTGAGGAGGATGAGTGAGATGGCGGTGATTTTGAGGATTCCGGTGAGGGTATTGGCGGAGACGACGGCGTCGACGGCCATGCCATTCCCAAATCTGTGTTGTTTCGGAAGAGAGTGGTTTATTTTTAGGCGAGTGAAGTTACGCGGCTATTGTGTTGTGTGTGTCGGTGGGTGGGTTGAATCTCACTCGCCGGTGAGTCTTTTGACTTTTGGTTATGCCCTTTGTTTTCTTTCTTTGACGCGCTTTTGCGTTTTTTAAGCAAGGTTGTAAAAAGCGGGTCGGAGGCGGTTTGGTACCGATTTACGATTAATGGGTGCGGCATTTATTAATCGCCGTTAAATTGGAAATAAATTGATTTTTAAAATTTAAATAGATATTAATTATAATTACTCAAACATGTATAAAAAGGCATGGGACTTACTATTCATAGTGCATTTTTTCCGGTTACAGTGCGAAATAATTCATTTGTCAAGAAACCCTTTTAACCTTTTTCCAAATCCTCTCAATCTCCAAATATACCGATTTTTGTAGATCGTGATTTGTTTTTGTTACAATCAGTTAGAGCCCAACAATTATCAAGATGGTCAACATCGATCCCGTTAATGAGGTAAAAAATTACGTTTTTGTATGATATTTTTCGATTTTTAGTCGTTTCGTGTACAATATCACGAAATTCTTTAATGTGTTTTGTGTGTTTTGTACGAAATTAACATCATATTCATGTTTACCAATAATTTCGTACAAAACACTACGAAATGTTAACTCGTATTTTGTATAAAATAATACGAAACAAACAATATACTATTTGTGTTGTGTGTTTAGTATGATTTTACACGAAATGTACACACGTAGTTCGTATACTTATACACAAAATCCCTATTTTTTTAATTTTTTTTGTGCAAGTATCTAACTTATTTATCTTTTTTTTTACGCAGTCATATGAAGACAACTTGTATTTTGATCCCGCATTTTTTGAGCGAAACGAATATGAAGATTTCTCTCACTTCTTTCAAGTTGATATCGTGTTCGATAGTAGGAAAGAATTAATCAAGTGGGCCAAAGCAACTGCAGTTAGTCATTCTCGCCGTTTGATTTGTCAGTCTAGAAGGGAGAATGCACAGTATTTGACGTGTGACAAATATGGACATGGCCGACAAACGAATATCGATGTGGAAGATCCTAGAAACACTAGAACAAAAAAATGTGGTTGTCTATTCAAATTGATTGGCAAAAAATCAAGATTTGATGAACTATGGCGGTTGACTGTCAACAATGGCAAGCATACTCATCCTCTAGCTTTGTTTCCTCACAAACATGGTATGACTAGTCGTATAACTTCACAACAGAAAGCAAGAATTAAATAATTGAGAAATTCTCACGTGAAGCCAATGCTAATCATGGATAGATTGAGGAAAGATGATCCGATGATACAAACCTCTATGAATCATGATTACAATGAGTTGGCCAAGATTAAATCTGAGGAAATGGAGGGCATGATTGGTATTCAATTTCTGATGCATAACTTTCAACAAGGCGAGTATCGATATTGGCATCGCGGATGTTATGTTTGCATGTCCCGAATCTATTAAGTTACTACAGCTGTTCCCGTATGTTATATTGATGGACTGCACATACAAAATCAATAAATAAGTAAAAATTACGATTGTTTAAATTACGATTGTTGTGTTATAATGTATTGTATTGTTTAAATATGTAAAAAAAACATTGATGTAGGTATGTAATGCCTCTTTTTAAAATAATTGGGGTAACTTCAGTTGGGAGGAATTTTACGATTGTTGTTGCATTTATGTCGCATGAAGATGCAAACACCTACGAGTAGACTTTGAATTGTGTGAGAGAGTTGTTAAATGGTGTCGAACCTGATGCGATCTTGACAGACAGGGAGTTGAGTCTCTTGAAAGCACTGTCAAATGTCTTTCCAGTTTCATATCATATGTTGTGTATATTTCATATAAACAGAAATGTTAAGGCAAATGCGACGAAATTTATGGGAGGCAACAAAGACCAAGGTCTGATATTCCGACGTGTGATGTGAAATTGTTGGTGAAATCATAAACCGAAAAAGAGTATCATTACAATTACAATGAAATTGTTGGACGGTATGTAGGATATCCTAGACTGATAAAGTATTTGAATGATCACGTGGTTGATATACAAGGAGAAGTTTGTCCAAGCATATAACCGCAATGTGTCCCGAAATCCCATCCCGAACTCACCCCTACAAAAACCCCTTCATTTTTTATTGTTTTTTTTTCGGGATGCAAAATAAAAAATTAAATTGTAATTTTCTTCAACCTCCAACCTAATTCCGAGCGTACAAAGGGCGAAAAAATAAAAATCACACCGGATAATTGCAAAAATTATATTTTCTTACAAAATAAAATTAATCAAATAAATTTTTATGACTAATTTACTCGATTAATATATCTTTTATTGTAATTGGTGGAAATATTAGATAGAAATATTTGGAAGAAAATATGATTTTCACATAACTTGATAACGAAATAGGTCAAGGATTTTTTTTTCGTGAAATATTTTTTTGTGATAAAAAATATAATTTTTAAATACCACTATGAATATTAAATTACCTTTATTAGCTTTAAAGGTTCATGTGAGATGCATTATGCAATATATTATATTTCGATGATGCAAAATGCTATTGATTTACTTCAAGGGTGCAAAATACCAAAATAATATATTTCAAAAATGCAAAGTGGAATCGAGCCAAATAAAATAGAATCAAAATGTACACTGGTTTTATAGTACAATCTAATGCAATTTTTAAATATGTATTAGACCTCGTGTGGTGCGTTCATTGCGACAGGTCCCTCGATTTTTTTTTTCTTTTTGGATATTTCATAAATATCAACAATAAAAATTAAGTATTTTGTATTATTTTAATAAAAAATAATTATAATGTAAAATATATTATCATTATTGGAATTTCTAAGCTTAAAATCATGGGACTGTTAGCTTATTTAGATGCGGAATACACTATTATTTATAAATAAATATAAAAAATCATTAGAAAGACAAAGAAAATTTTCTTGCAGGATTGCCTGCAAATCAAAGTTTGGATCCATGTTCCACGTCATTGTTCCCACCATTAGTTACATATTATCGGTTTTATAATTTGAAGACGAAGATAAATAGATATTTGATTTTTTTTTTTTACATTTCACTCTCTTTAGTCTTTTACTGTGTTATTTCTCCTAATGACAATTAGCACGTAATAGTAATTAGAACGTGATGGTTAATTAGAGTACACACCAAAAATGAGATATGACAAAATGATTATATTTAAATGGGTAACATTTTGGGATGATTTTGTAACATGCGACCTAGCTCCTCATTTCGCCTCCATAATTTAGAATGTATAATTTTGACTGTTACACTATATGTTTACAAGTTTTTTTGTTTTTTTTGAAATGTTACTCATATTTATGCTACTTCATCTCACTAATGGATGTTCTTGTTTGATCTAATCACATGGTTGCCACCGACCCTTTAGAGTATTCAATAAAAGTTATAAGTATGTTCTAGAGTATATGGTAAATACAATGGTGCCTCTTTAACAGAAACATAACATGTTATAAATACGGTTTGATCCTTCTAAAGTGTCTATCCAATACACGAAGCAATCAACAGATGACTTTATAGAGTTATTGCATGCAAATTTATTCGCACTCTATTTTCCCTGCTACTGCTATGCAATACTTTCTCCTTATAATATTATAAAGCAGTTTGTTTCGAAAATTTTAATGTGAATAAAATTGTCGATATGAACAAAGTCCTAAGCAACACATCTATTAATGGAAGAACTATTTACAAAAGTTAAACAACTATTTAATCAGTTGTTTAAGTACTTCCTCGTAAACAACTCAAATTTGTAACAAGATTTGAATTTCTACAAATTAAAAAATAAATAAAAAATCCTAGATTTGTTCGGTGTGTGCTTAAAATTCGTGCAAATATCGAAGTGTTCACATCTATTAATGGAATAACTATTTACAAAAACAACTATTTAATCAGACGTCCTCGTAAACAACTCAAATTTGTAACAAGATTTGAATTTCTACAAATTAAAAAATAAATAAATAATCCTAGATTTGTTCGGCGTGTGCTTTAAATTCATGCAAATATCGAAGTGTCCAACAACTGTTGTATCTTGGACTGAGTAGCACTATAGTGCTATTTCCACGCAAAGTCTCTCGCTCATCACCATAATTTTGATTTTAAAACTAATTTTACTTTAAAAGTCTAATGTAACCTCAAATGAAAACACTAACATTCTTTTGTTATTCATTACAACTGGAGATTAATGAATAAGCTTAAAATCCCTTTCTTTGAGATGATTAATCACTGCCATGTGATTGACTGCCTTTTAATCTAATTGCCCTGTTACCGTTATAATGGATCGAGAGAGAGAGAGAGAGAGAGAGAGAGAGAGAGAGAGAGAGAGAGAGAGTCAAGTAATCATATGCACATTGCACCACATTGCACCGTATAACTCAACATACGCATCACATTGCTCGTCTCATTCCGAATCCGAATCCGAACCCAAATCGATTTTCGAAAATCCAACGCAAGTTCACAGCACAATACATCGACGTGATGCTTATGCGTGATTTTAACTACAAATATTTTTCAAATAATCTCAAAAGGCTCGATAACCAAACTGAATCCATTTCCGAACTCTTAAATTACCGAATTCTTACAAACACTGATATAAAACTCTACCTCTCTGCTTCTCGATTTTGTTCCTCAAAAGTGTCTAAAAAGTTATATCAAATGCCATACTTTTAATATATTCACCTATACAACTGAGGCAAGCGATAGCCGCTCATAACTATTTTGTCGGAGAACATCTTGCCGGTCTTCGGCATGACATGCCAATGCAGTGTTAAGTTAAAGTCTTTACCTCGTAAATTGCTTCCCTATGAACACAGGGTAAGAAAATAAACAGAAATTAAATCAAAAAATTTGGCTAAGAAGAAATATATTAGTAAGTGCTAAAAGCTAAAACACAAGCACTCACTTGATCAATAAATCGATATTTGTTAGTTGTGTGAATCCAAAACTTTGCGTGCTCTTTCGAAGGTATAATTCCGTCCCATAATGACACCTGCGAAAATGCATTTTAGAAAATTTATAACGCAAATCAAACATATACTATGTTGCACGGAAACTTCAAGTTCTTAACAACTCCGTGTTTCTGAAACTTTTCGTGTCAGAAACTCGAAGACACCTTATGGGCCATTTTGCAATTTCTAAAAAGTTAGAAACATGTTTGAATAGCAGAATTTCAAATATTTTTGTTGTTTCCCTAATTATTTGCATGATTTAATGATCAATTGCAAATTGATAGTTGATTGTAAATTTATTTTGGATATGTTTGTATAAAAATACATAAAAAGAATTTAAATATAAATAAAAACTTATCTATGTTTATATAAAAAAAATTATAAATATACCCCTATACTTTTAATATTTACACATTTCCCCCTAGTTCCCGGAACATGCCGTTTCCCCGTTCCCCATTTCCATGTCCGTGCTACATAGAACATAAGCATAGTAAACGATGTCACTGACAACCAGAGGTACTAACATAAACATATTATAATGTTTAAACAACGACAGCGAGGACGAACGATCATTACAATATGCATACTCCACAACACAAATCAAACATAAAGTTAATGAACAGATACTAAATGGATATATAATACCTGATTAAGCATATTCTTTGGGGTTTCATACTCGGCGGCTAAAAAGACAAAGACCTGCAAAATCGAGATAATTGGTGTCACATCCAAATATGCTTCAATCCCAACAACTGACTCGAAATTCAGAAGGAAGAGGCAACAAACAGTATTTATACATTTTCATTACGTTTTTCTTTCTTCATATCTAACATTTTTTTCTGCCTTAGGGTTCTATAATGCCGCTATATAGAAACGAAAAGTAATCTTACAAACTGAAATCACCAAAACACGTAGAGAGGATATTCAGAGTGCAAAACTAGAATATTGTAAATGCAGACAAACCTGCTTTGTATTCCACGTGAACAACGACTCTAAGTTCGCTGATATATTCAACGTCAGGCTCACCTGCATAAAGTAAAATTCTTAATTAACACCAACGAAGTACTTCATTTTTTTTTTTTAATTGTTTCTCAAAAGGGAAATGAAGAAGCAGACCACAACTCTGCATGACGTTTTTTCGTTTTTTTAGGATAAAATCAACAGCCACAGCTTTTTGCATCAGCGTAAAAAATAAAACAAAACTTTTGCGTACTCAAACCAGACAGCAATGCAAATTTGCTCCCAATATTATTTACTACTCCCCAGAGCCCTAAAAGGGACAAAAGGTGGGGGTGAAGAGAACCGAAGAGTTCCGTTTTCCCAAAGTAGCAAAATTTGCAATTTTCAAATTCACTTAATTAGATGTCGATCATGTATTTTTCATCATTTAACAGTTTTAAAAGCAAGCCAGTATCTTTTTTTCCTTTTTCCTTCGAAAAAAAAAATATTAAAAGAAACTGGCTTTCTTGTTCCAGATCATGGTATAGACGCTCGTTCGACAAAGATAATATAGCAGATTAACTAACACTTCTACTTCAATAAAAACAAGTGTAATTCGTTCACATAATAATATCAGTGCAACACTCTTTATCTCCTATCTTAGGCAGACTACAAACTGAAACCAAAAGAAACATAGACCAAGATAACGTGATAGAGATTACATCAACTAATCATCCCCTAATTAAAAATCAGACTTAACCCAACATGTGAACCATATATCGAAGATGTTTACTCCAAGGATTTCTTTAACTCATAGGGAGATAACTCATTCAATTTCCTCGTAACTATATTTAAATTTTAGGTGGTTTCCTTTTTTCTTAGGAGAGATAGTATCCGTTCACTTAGACAGTCGCAGTTTTCTTGATTTACAGTTCCTCCAGATTTCTATATAAGAGACTGTACATATGCTTTGAATCGAACAAGAAACAAGATATGGTTATAAACAAACACCATTATCATCTTCTTCGTGGTATCAGAACCAAATCAACGACTATTCATGGCATCAACAGTTCAACCCTATCCTTATTCATTACGATCACATGAAATTTGTCGATGGAGCCTTTCCTCGTCCCTTGTCAACTATCGATACAACTACTGGAACAACCCACAACCTTAGCCATAGTCAATGGATTTGTCAGGATCAAATTGATGTTTCTGATGCGATAATAGACTGTCTCATGCCCTCAATTGAATCGTACCACAAATTCATTCTGTCTCCTTGTACTTATCTTTTTAGATAGCTTTATTATTCTTAGCCTAGACTGAATCCTTTCGTTCAGGTAGTTTCTTAGTGTCCTTAGCCTACAGATCCTCCATCTATTTAAGTTATTGCGCGTGTTGTGTTCTTTGAATGAAACAAGAAACAATATATACTCCTAAGAAACGAAATAAGGTATACTTCTACGGAACACCATAATCTTTTTTCCCCCAAACGCACAACAAGAATTCGAGTGATTTAGTTTTATAATTATACTAATCATAAATATAATTAGTTTTACAATTACATTTTCCCTTTTCCACAACTTGAAACTCTTATAATACATTAGTTTTATAATTATATTAATCATAAATAAATTTATTTCACCGCCTTCGTAATCACAACATACTCATTTTCATTTTCAAAACAGACAAGAGATCCTTCAATCTAAGCAAATAGGCTGAAATTATTTAATTAATTAGTTAATTAATTACCTCGTCATCACCATCCGGTTTCTTCTGGAACCAATTGATGTTCAACACCTAAACAAAAAAAAAAAAAAAAAAAAAAAACCCCAAAAGCATTTAACATATTAGGGTTTAAACAAACACAAAGAAAATCAAACCCATCGACACAAAAGAAGAATAATAAACGAAATTGAAGAAAATACTATTTTGCATAAATAAATAAATTAAAGTTTTACCTGGACTTGTGAAGTGGGCGACGGCGAATTGAAGTTGTCAGAGACAGAGGCGATGGCGCACATTAGCGCGAGAATGGTGATGGCGAAGGTTAGCAAAGCGTTAGCTCTGTACCCAAAAGAATGCATTTTTATTGCCCTTTTTGAATTAAGCAAAAAATGTGGTGAGCCAAAAAACCAGAGATTTTTAGTGTTGAGGAAGAAGAAGAAGAAGAAGAGTGGTGGGGGTTATGACTTTGGGGAGACTCGTCGCACAATCGCATTTATGCTTTAGATCTCTGTTTTTTGCATTTATAATTTCCGAAAATCTGATTATCACTGTCGTATTCATTTTTATATTTAATTCGATTTTCCTCAATTTTAAATTTTAATAAATGAAAAGGGATTTGTTTTTTTTTTTAATATGTTTTAAGAAAATAATTTGAGGACGAGGATGAAATTAATTGTTTGTATCTTGAGATGAGATAAAATACACTCTAATAAAAAAATAATGTTTAGTAGGGTTGGTACGGTTCGTTTTTTGCAATAAACCAAACTAGTACCGATAATATCAGTTTTTCATATTTTAAGAAACGAACAAGTCATTTTTTTCCGATTCTGTGTGAATCGTTTTCGGTATCAATTCGGTTTATTTTCGGTTTCGGTGTCATCTATCGGTTTGGCATAATACCGATATTTGATTAACAGTGAATTTGAATTTTCATTACATTTGTTTGAGAAAATTAACAAATAACAATCCAAAATTAACTAATAAAAAACATGTCACAATCCAAAATTAACTAATAGAAAACATGTCACATGGAGGCGCTCGAAGGATAAAGGCGCGCTAGGGGAAGACGGTAAATATTTATACTATATATCAAAAGGACGTCGTTTTGTATAAATCGGTTATGTTCGTTAATTTTTTTATTCTTCATGCACAAATGGATATTTTCGGTTTTTCAAAAAAGAATTACTGTACATGCGGTTTTAAGTTGGGACGGTGCATATCGGCTCGGTTTTTTTGGTTTTCGGTTCGATTCTTTTGTTTCTCGCTTTTTTTGCTCACCCCTAATGTCTGGAAAATATCTATTAGAAGAGAAATATTATAAAAATATTTTTAGTGAATACGTTTCTATTGTAGCAGTAAAATCTTTCTTACAGTAGCAATCAAATCATGTTTGGACGGAGGGAACCAATTAGATAGACGAGCTGGACTACGATCAATATGTCAAGGTATATAAGCTTTTCGAAAATCGTAAAGATACTTGTTACTCCAAGCTACGATATCAGCCGTAGTAGTACTCTTTGCAGATCTATAAATCTCAAAATTCAGAATGTACCAGGCCTTCCGGCACACTATTGCAGCGTGTTCAAGATCCTCCCGACTAAAGTTCGCATAAAAAAGGATAATTTGTATGTGTCTCTATCAACAAAAAACGTTGTGCACTCCATATAAATTTCATCCTATCGCAAATAAGAGCAATATGGAGCGCCGATTTGTGCTCATTTTGACAGCGACTACAAAATCGATTTGGTACAATATTCCGGTGATATAGCTCCACCCTCGTAGAAGGGATATCGTTAGTTCGTTACATGCTATGCAAATGAATACTCGAACTTTCGCAGGAACTTTTATACGCAGATAAAATCTCCGCTTCTGTTTACTATTCCACTTCGATTTCCCCCATTAATACCTCCCATATGATCAACCATAGATGGAATACTGAAATAATTAAGATCTTACACAAAAGTTTCCATTTTTTTTAATTGAATGTAAAAAATAATTAATAGTTATTTAAAGAAGTGCTGTTAAAAAAATAACAACTATGGTGGTGGTTGCAAAAGCTTTTACAAATAGATTGTGAACTTTTTTTTGTTCGTAATCTATTTTTAAGCGTTTGCAAAATATATTTTTGCTTTTACTTCTCTTAAATAAGTAAATTTAAGCTATAAATTTGTTAGGGATAATTAGTGAAAACCCTCCAACTCATTTACTTATATTAAGGTGGATATAACCGTCTTTTCAATATTAGTGAGAATCCCTCTAATGAGTTAATGAAATAAATATTTTATTAAAATTTATAGCATTCTCTCTCACATATCCTTCTATCAATAATATATAATTTATTTTTTCCACCTAAAATTCTAATCACATAAATTCATCGTCTCTTCTTCTCCTATTCTCTCTTCTTCCACAGACCTTCGCCTCTCTACCTCCGTGCCGCCGCCGTCACTCCGCCAACGCCGCCCCACTTCGTCACGATCGACACCATGGTATTTACAGATCTCATCATCCTCCATTATGCCCTGCAAATTCTCTGAAATCTTGAAACTAGCCTCGTAGTAGATTTCATTGTCTTCACTTCCTGACCTTCTTGCATGAAATTTTATGGTAGGTTTCTCCGTTTCCGTTTCTTGAAAAAAAAAACGCAATATTTAAATCTTGATTAAAAAAAATACTTGTTAATCAACAAATAATTATAACTACTAGAGGTACTAGATCATAAAATTTGACAAAGAAATTAATCAAGTGGTGACAATATATATATGAAAGAACATATATATCTTTTGAAAATATATACTTTTTTTTTACAATTAAATATTATGAAAGAACAATTTGTGTAGTTATTACATAAATATATACTTTACATGATATATTAATTAAAAATGTACTAATTTTTTCGTTGAAATTATGGTCAGATTGAGATAATATAAGTTTGAAAACATGGTTTAATAAATTAATTAGTATTTTAATGTAATAATTTGTTGACAGAACATCATATTTCAAGACAGGTCATGCATGCATGTTATCATATTTCTTGTTTGGTTATTTTATTTTCAAACAATTACAACTTTGTCATTAACTTAAATAGTACTTTACTTAATATAATATATTAAAAGTATAAAACTGTAGTCAATTTGCATTTAAGATCATGTGGAAAATTATTGAACAACTCTAGATCGAGTCAAAATACTCGATTAATTATGATCCATCAGTACACTTATATGATTAGCTATGGGTTCCTTTATTAAAAAAAATGACGGCAGATTAATTTGGTCACTTTAGATCAAAGAAAAATATATATTTAATTTTCATGCAATATCAAGCAAGCCTTGTAACCTACACCTATATATATGGCGACACTAAACTTGTGCTATGTATACACAATTAAAACTGTATATCCAAACGTTGCAAATGACGTATACATACGATAAGTAACGTCCATATACTATAAATGGTGCACTTCCAAGGTAAAAAGATGCGCATACGGTGTACGAGCAAGGAATTCTAGGGTTGGGTATGCTTCTCATGCTCATTAATTAGTACACAAGAACTTATCATAAACCGCACTAAATGTATTTCGTGTACATACTTACGAGGAAGCGAAGAATTATCTGATTTTGTCGGGGTCATTTCGATGGTGATGAATATCGCCTTTTCTGAGTAACAATAATGTCGACGATGTGCATATTCATCTACACCATCGTACTCACGTCTTCGTCGCTCGTCACCGACATATACAGTCTTTCTGGTGGGCCTAGGTACTGAAGAACCAACGAATCTGGATTTGTAGCTCCACACTTTTCTGCTACTGTATATCAAAAAGCTCATTCAGAGTCTCATTACTCTTGATTGCAATGACAAAGAGCTGATGATTATGGTGGCGACAACATCCTAGCACTTCAACCAAGGGTTGTTGACTATCACCAAATACGTTCATTTTTTCAGACATGGGGCAAATAACTAAAAGGTAGCGATGTAGATGGGCGGAACTATGGTGGCGCGAAAAGGGGGCAGAGGTTGAGCATGATGTTTTTTTCAATTTTTTGTCGTAATTTTAGGAAGATTCGGACATATTTGGGAACTATAATTATATGTTAAGAGGATGTATAATGGTTGTTTAGTTACATGTATAGATAATATGGAGAAGAAAAAGAAAATACAAAATCATTTAATGAAGGGTGTTCCAAACATTTCAGATAGGAAAATGAGCTAACTGCAAGCGAAACTTAAAAGGAGGAGCGTAGTATCCAAAGTATAATTACATGGATTGTCTAGTATATGAAACTAGACAAAAGGGATTTATGAGTTACAACCCCTATTTAATATTCATGCGTGGTACTTATGGAACTTTCAATTCAAAAGATCGAAATCGATTGAGCTGGACAGTTGGTCCAAGGAAGAGTAGTTATATTTTCAAAATTGGGAATGTATTTTTCTTCAAACAATGATTTACAGTTATGGTGTCAAGGTTATCATCTTGAGTAATACAATTTAAAACTAATCGAATTTTATTTTTTTTATTAGACCAAATTAACAAGAAATGAACTAGTTCGACCAATAGATGTCATATTTATCGAAGATCATTCAAGGTCAGTGGTACAAGCTCGAATGCTGCGAAACTCGACCAACACGCGTACTAGGTAAAATATATGGATCTGTTGAAACATAAATACTAAATTACGGCAACATGTATGTTTATACACACACACAAACGTTATGTTATAACAAATTTTATTGGTGACGGGAATCTGGATCTCAATATCCGGGCATGAATTCTTGCGTCAAATTGTGTCCATAACTTGTTATTGCCCATTGAGTAGTGACGGGATTTCACGGTCTCCTCACACTTTCTTGAATCAAACTGTTTGGATACGTCGTTATCCATTAGCGTTGCCTCTCTCGTCGCGGGCTTGATCATCGGATATTTCCCATCTTGTCTAAGTCTATACATGACCACAAAGTTGTCCCAATGGTCCGAGTAATAATCGCAGTCCGTGTCTATAAAGATTGTCTCTACCGAGGGGGAATTCTTAAGCAAATGCACAAGGAAATTTTCTTCACTAAGACACCCGCAGTACCCAACCATTTTAACAACCTTCAGATTTTTATGACGAAACCTCTTTGCCTCTTCTGGAGTTACTTCTGGAAATGGTATCATGCTTTTTATCTGTCACAAACAACAGCAAAGAACTAATTACAACGAAAATTTAACATTATAAATTAAGAGATAGAGATGAATTAAGTACCTCGTAATCTAAATACCATGGGCGGGACACCAAGTAGTCTATCTGTAACAGGATGAAAAATACAGGATTCGGTGATTAAAAAGAAAAATGGCAAAGGAACTCATTCCTATAAGTATGATTCTTTGAGCTCACGTTAATTTCAATTTCAGTCAAATAATTACGCAGAAATGCAAGTTTGACATTCAAAAAATGCAGCATCATTTAAACCACTTTCAAACTATAATAAAAGATAAATTCATCCATACACTGTTACATAAAATTTCAAACCCAAGGTGTGGCAACAAAATAAGAAACCATACCATAAGCATTCATCCAACACGGAATGTGATATATGAGTTACGCCAACATGGTAAATATTATATTAAATACAAAACATGAAAGAACTTGAACCAGAAAGAGCTTTCTCATTCATCGTGAAAACTTGTTATCGAAGCAAAATGCTATTTACCCTTTCTTTATTTATTGGATTATTATGTTCTATGGGTTGCATAATTGAACAGTTAAATTCCTGTCATTAGATATCAAGCTTGATAGCCAAGTTATTCATCTCAAACAACAACACGTAAACAAAAGCATACTTTATTTGAAATAAATTAAACATAAAATAAGCAGTTGAAACATTTACCTTGAGTTTAAACTCGTGAAGGAGAGGAGATGCATCGATCAATGATGTGAAAAAGAGAAGGCTCCGGCCAACTTTTGACACAATATTCAATTCCAGCTGCTTTAGAGATCCAAACTGATGAAATTCAGGAGGAGCAATTGTTCTCTTGATGCTCTGTGACAAAAAAAAAATGAAAAATGTCAGTTCGTTCGTGATGGTTAAGATATGTCATTCGGTGATGTAATTCACGTACCTCCCTTTGAACATCCTCAGTTTGAAGATTCAAGACAAGCTTCACCAGTTGAGCTGAATAGCTCGAGTGTTTATTAGGTTCGTACACGAAGGACTTACAAAATACCCCACCGAGAGTTAGCTCGAAGGGATCTCGAGTTTTCTTGAACGGTAGACTGATTTCACTTCCTTGGTACGTACACGAGGCAAGATTTGTGGCAGATATCTCCAGACTTTCGAGATTGCAACAATCAGATATTTCAAGTTCCTTCAGATTTGGCAATGGATCGACAACTCGAAGATGTTTTGTAGCATCGGAGGCCCTTATGCATAACTGTTCAATACAAGGACACGAGTCTAGGAAATATTGAACCATCTCATCTTGTATATCGACGTCAACCAATTTAAGTGTTCTTAGAGAGACAAAACCATTAAGGTATCTTAGGGAGCTCCTCATAGACCCGAACTGACGGTACTTATCACGATGAAATTGCGTTAGCAATTTTACAAAGCTAGGAAATTCGTAGCTGCAGTGAAAGCCACAGTCGGCCGACAAATCCAATTCAAATCTTTTTACTTGCTTAAGCATGGCGGAATATACCCAATGATCAATGGCAGTAGATTCAGTCTTTTGCCTTGTATTAGAAAAATGAATAACCAAACCATCAACACGGTTATACAACTCGAGGACGTGTTTCACGAAAGCTCTGAACTTTTTCCGAGTAGCAATATCCTTATCATGAAATTCCAATGTGACAGACATAGACATCCATAGATATCTCCATCTGGAAGAGAGAACGCTCGTTCTGACAGCATCTTTGATGCTCATACGAGACAGAATGTCAACAATGACATCATCAGGCAGCTCTTCAATCCCAGTTCCCTGCATCATCATAATATAGTAAGCAAGATTTACGAAACAGCATATATAATAAAACCACAACCGGCGTGCAATAAAAAAAACTCATTACGAACCTTGTGCGTCCGCTGTCGTTTTCTTGGGGTTTGTGTATCTAAATCCGCCTCGCGCTTCTTCACCTCCATCGCTATCGCAAGTTTTGGTGAAAAACTTGTTTGAATAACCAAAAAAAAATTAAATTTGTTCAACGGAAAGAGAGAGATGAAAAAATCAGTTCTTCCTACAAACGACAAACACGAATTAGAAGGAATTGAATTGTGGGATATGAATCTGAAACAGTGCGGAAGAAAAATTGCGATCCGATTTAAATTCTACCTGAAATTAGGATTTCTAGGGCACCGATAGGATAGTTAAATAGAAAGGAAAAGGAAGAAGAATAATTATGTTGTTAGAGAGGTTGATAGGATAAAGGGCGACTCAAACTTCGACTCTTAAATACTATGTTTGTAAAAAGCCGGATCCGAGTTGGTCAGACACTGATTCACGATTAATCGGTGCGGCGGTGATTAATCGGTGATAAATCGGAAATAAATCGGTTTTTAAAATTTAATAAAATATATTTCTAGATATTATTTATAAATACTCGAATCATATGTAAAAAGATATTTAAACATAGTTCTCCATCATGTATATATTCTTAATAATATAATAAAAATTTAATAATTATAAGATCATAATACATAAATATCCTTATAAAATATAAATAAAAAAACATTTTTTTTGACTTTACATTTATTCATGAACATTTCTGACATACATCATTAGTTCTTTAACAATAACAATTAACATAAACAAAATAAGACATAAACTCATTTTTTTTTTTATTAAAATCTCAACTTTTATTTTGAATTATATATAAAAAAAAAACAAAAAAAAAAAAAAAACCAATTTTTGGTCGATATTTGCCACCGACCGCCTTAAAGATTTGACTAGGGGTGAGTTCGGGACGGGATTTCGGGAATTCGGGATTTTCGGGATCGGGATTTCGGGATTCGGGATAGAAATTTTAAATCCCAATCCCGTCCCATAATATTAAATCCCGGTAATATCGGTATCCCTAAATATTTCGGGAATTCGGGATTGGGATCGGGAATCCCATATTTTGGCTAAAAACTAAGAAATATAAATATTTTTTTTTTCATTAATATTATTTTATACATTAAACCAACTTGAATATATTATATAAATACTATTTTTATTGCACTATTTATTTTTACCACAAAACTTGGAACAAATGAAATTTGAATTTTTTTAAAATAAGTTGAAACGATATATTATATTGTATTTCTCATCTCCTTGACAAATATTTATATATATATATATATATATATTATATATATATATATATATATATATATATATATATATATATATATATATATATATATATATATATATGTGTGTGTGTGTGTGTGTGTGTATGTGTGTGTGTGTGTTTATTAGTTTTTTTTTTCTTTTTTCCTAATTCGGGATTAAAATATCCCGATCGGGATTGAACCAATTCCCGAATCCCGATCCCGTATTTGTTCCTAATCCCAATCCCGAATCCCGTAATCCCGAATTCCCGAAGTTTTAATCCCAAATAGTAAAATTCTAATCGGGACGGGACGGGATCCCGAATCCCGATCCCAAAGTCCCAGCCCTAGATTTGACCGCCTCAGACCGCCTAAAACCGCCTCACAGGCAAAAAATCGATTTTTCAAACATTTACACTAAAATCGTAAAGGTTTTAGACCGCCTCCGCCTCGGAGACCGATTAATCGGCCGCCTCAGCCGATATTTAGAACACTGTTTAATACCGGTGAAAAAAAATCCTTTAGTTTATTTTGAATTAGTTAAGATAAGTATTATATAATATATATTATTTATAGGTGTATTTTTGGAAGAAAAAAAATCAGACTTTTTTCGGAACTAATTTTGGAAATTAAATCGGATAAGAAATCGGAAGTTCCAAGGTTATATATATATATATATATATATATATGTATATATATATATATATATATATATATATATATATATATATATATATATATATATATACATATATATATATATATATATATATATATGATTTGTTCGACCCTACACCCGGTGATAAACACCGGGTGGATCTTCTGCTGCCACGTGTCTCTTTTTTGTATTTTATAATATATTCACCGCTAGGGTTTATACTAATTAATGAGCATGAGAAGCATACCCAACCCTCGAATTCCGTGCAAGTACACCGTATGTGCCTCTTTTTACTTTTAGTAAGGGAAGTGCACTAATTTTTTGTTAGAAATTTATCGTATATACATACTAATCCCAAGAACCAACATGCTTGAATCAATGAGAATTAAACAGAAACATAAACACGGAAGCGTACCTTACATCATGGAATTGAATCTTCGAATCTCCACTGGATTTTGGGATAGGTCTTCCAAAGAATCCGCAGTTCCTTAATTATCTCTCTAACGATGGATTTTAGAAGAGACGGAATGGTTGCGTTTCTTTGGAGACCACGACCCTTTATATAACTGTAGAGTCCAGTTATATTACAACTGTGATTCAGCCCCATCAATAAATCACAATTAAACCCTAATTGTCTCTACACATTAGGCCCATAATTATAGTCTAATACCCATAAGTCCAACCCAATAATCTTTATTAGATCACAATTAATTTAGACTTTCTTTTAGATAGCCATACACATTTACGTCACATATGTGAGCCCACATAATTATTGAAATAATTCCAACAATCTCCCACTTGGGCCACATATGCTATATACCTTATAAATGTGTACACCTTATGAGCTCAAATATTGCTATCATATAAAAAGGTATTCCTTACAATCTCGTCCATTGACCATACTAATATAGGACTAAAGAGGCTTTCGTCACATTGATCGTGTCTAAACCCAACAGTAATCACGTATACCAATATAGCCAAACGACATAGATCAAATTATGGTGTGTAGCATGGAAATTACATGTAATGTGATCTTAACATGCCTATTTCCAAATGGTCCTACTTTAAACTTTATTGAGTCCAAACCTTAACACAATTGTACAAAGCGCAACCAAATACTTTATTTCTGCAGAAAATTTAATACACAACTTTGTGTCCAAACATATCATAGAGCTACCAAAATGTGCTTATATATACACATAAATACAAACTCCCACTGAACCATAATATCCTTAAATGATATAACACTTACATGAGCGATGCTCATGAATACCTTATGTGTTAATCCTTTAGTAAGCGGATCCGCAATTGTGGAGTTTATCTTAATATGCTCTATATACTGTCCACTTTGTACCTTTAACAACAAAGAACTTTCACAAGCTTTTGTTGTTATTCAAAATTATAGCTGTTAAATATTGTCACCGTATAACTTTAATACAAATCAAAATGTGCAGCCTAGTGACAAAAGTTTATAGTTATGTTTCAAAATAAGATGCCAAAAATTACCATAAATTCTTAACCAACGTGAAAAGAGCTTAAAGTGTTTGCTTAACACCTATGTCGAAATAGCTCAATCGCTTAGGTTTACATTAACCAAAATGGATCTATACTTTATACACATCATAAAACTCAAAATCAGAAATAAACCACACGATCTCCCAAAATATCTGATTTTGATAAATGAGCATATGTATATAACTTACATCCCTATAATTACTGTATAACCCATTTGGCTGCTTTGCTAAATGATCCACTTTATAGGGTTATTCAAATATCTGCCTAACTTTATGCACGCCTTAACCGAATGCGCACATTATTTTACTTTAAAGTATTTATTGGGCATTGAATGAGACTAAACAAGTCTCTTTTATTGTGAGATTATCTCCCACTGATCCTTGGGTATGTACAATCATTAACTTTATTTATCTCAAAGTGCATATGAGATAATTAACTTAGGATTGTAACATCATTAACGGGAATTTTAATTTCATTAATGGACTACTTTAGTTGGCAATCAATATCCTTCAAATCTTTAAATATTAAGATTGTATGGTTGCACTTTATTGTTCCATAAATGTTACCATTTGAGAAACATATTCCTTTTGTCCATAAATTTCTTAATAGAGTCGACATGAGTGAAATCTTTAAATGACTAAACGTACCATATATTTTTCAATATTTCCCATTTGAATTACATTTGGTCTCAATTATTTGTAACCAAAGAAATTCACACCTTATGGCATTTTGATAAGATCCTAATGTCTTGTCATTCTAAATTTCAACTCATCTTTAATGCTTTATTATTTTAAGGTTGTTGAGTTTGCTCTTTAAGTAACAATTATCAAAACTTGATTGGGGAATTATTCAACATTGTCTTATCAAAACTCCAAATCTACTTTTCAAACAATGACAAGTATAAAGACATGTACATTGTCAAAAAACAGTATTAGGAATCGAATTGATTCCTCTTTAAAGACAATGTATATAATCTAAATTTCTCCCCTCAAACTCAACATCCTTAAAAGATTTTAAATTTCCCCCTTTTAAAGAAAACTAGTAATTGTACCCGTGCGATGCACGGGACAACAAATTGCATTGTTTTGATGTTGTAAGAATATAAACAAACGTTTGATGTATTGTATGATCAAAATTTTATTATAATCATTCATTAATAATTCATCACTGGAACATTATTAAGTATACTGCACACACACAAAAAAAAAAAAATAACTTTACTGTTGAATAATTTTCCAAATGAATTGAATCAGCTAATATCAGTAGATTGAAAATTTGAACCAGGAAAAAAATCATCAACTCTGTCCTTCATGTTGAGCTTAAAAGTAATTAGATTTAAGAACTTAGTTAACATAATCAAAACTAAACTATCGACAACATACCATCGTAAAAGGCAATCTATACATCTTGCATCGGAACTAAGCCCTTCTCCATTGCCTCATTTTAAGGTTGTATTGCTACTGGAATTAACAATTGGAAAATTAAGAAACAAAAATAAATATAAACAATAAATTAAATATCGCATACAAACAATAAGTCTTGAAGGTCGACTTCCAATAGCTTGTGGCTACGCCCATTTTATGTTAATTCTCTCAAATCATTCCTTTCAATTACATGTCCAAAAACATATAAAATGAAATAATTGTTATACATAAAATTTGAAATCTTTAGTATAAATTAATGAAACAATTATTATAAATAATATCTAGGAGGTAAAAATTTGATGAAAATCGATAATAATAATTAATAATATTTAGGAGATAACATTTGATAAAAAAATCAAAAAATAATATTTAGGAGATAAAAATCTGATAAAAATTGAAAATAAAATTTAAAATAATAGTTAGGAATAAAAATTTGGTAAAAATCGAAAATAGTATTTCAAATAATGTTAATGAGATAAAAGTTGCTAAAATACGAAAATAATAATAAGAATAATATTTAGGAGATAAAATATGATTAAAATCAAAATTATTATTTAAAATAATATTTAGGAGATAAAAATCGAAAATAATATTTAGGAGATAAAAAACTAATAAAAACAAGATAAAACTCGAAAAAATATTTAAAATATTATTTAGGAGATATAAATTTGATAAAATTCGAAAATAATATTTAGGAGATAAAAATATTCTACAAGTGGAAAATTATATTTAAAATTATAGTTAGGAGATATAAATTTTATAAAATTAAAAAATATTATTTATAATAATATTTAGGAGATAAAAATTTGATAAAAATAAAAAATAATATTTAGGAGACAAAAATCTGATAAAAATAAAAAATAATATTTAAAATAATTTTTAGGGGATACAAATATGATAAAATTCGAAAATAATATTAAGGAGATAAAAATTTGATAAAAATTGAAAACAAAATTACAAATATGACATTAGGGTTTCTTAGGGTTGCCCTAGCGTTTCTTTCTTTTATATATAAGATAATAATATATTGCAGCAATTAATGTTTCTCCTAAATGTACCTTAGTGAAGAAGAATGACTTATCATACTTCTTTGAATGTCCTTGAATATTCTATTCTTGAATTTTGTACCATTTAAATTGCTTATGCAAGATTTTACTGTAAGAGACTTTTACTTAAATTATAGGTTAAATTTTGTATTATGAAATAGATCAAGCTTAATATTTCCAAATGAACAAGCTAACCGAATTTGTTCAACAGAAAATTTAAATCCATCTAATGACGGTACCAAATGCCTATTTCATAATTCAAAAGAAAACCTAAGAGTCCTCATAGCCTCAATCCCAAATATCTTACATAAGCTTTATAGATGTATCTTTCAACATCAATTGAATATTGGTTATGTAAATAACCCTTATATACACACTTACGTGAGTGTAACCCAGGATCTATTCACTAAATGTGTCTAGGTACAAATTCAAAATATATTTTAGAACACATTAAAGTTAGAAACAAGCATAATTACGTTATTCAACGTACCTGAGATGTAAACTGCAATTATAAATATTTATCTTAAGGTGTACTAGTGAAATTAATACTTAGTTTTTCCCCCTTAATTATTTATTCTTCGTGTGTACGGTCAAAGTTTTATTCTTTATGTTTTACAACAAACCTTATATTGACCGTTCACGGAGAAAAATAAATTAAACCATATCCACTTTCAAGTCAGTGAAACCACACTAACTGAAGTGCTATAACTGAAATAATATTAGACTATTACTTAATGTGCTTACTTATGTTCATTTTCTTTATACCTTATTTAAACAATAGATATCAAAATCTAATTTGTTGCAACTTTATCGTTTTAAAAATAAAACGTATCCTTACTATCTTTAAGGAACCTTCTAGTACGTAGCCCCTAATTAAACCTTATGCCCCCAAAAGTTATTTAAAATAGATGCACATAATGATCTTAAATTTTATAATTAGAACGATGATATACTTTAGGTTCTTCAATTGCTCTATCCAAAATAAAAATTAAGATCTATGCACCATACTAAATAATAATAAGAATAATAAATATTTGTGCAATTAAGCACAAAAGTGTTATAGGCAGACAATGTGTAGGTAGATAAATAAATTAAATAGAGAATGCAAATAAAATCAATATGCTCACATTATAATCCAAAGATTGACTTTGAAATTTTAAATAATTATTGAATACATCTCAAGATGCCTTGATGACAATAAATTCTGTCAAATAATGAGCCCATCTTTGGATGTTACTTACTATTCACATGGAAACTTAACAATTGTCACGCACTTATTACCACAGTTGCATATGTGATTCGGCCAAATATCAACCTACCTTTGGGTATAGTTAAATATTCGCATGAATTTACATACACATTACATCTTAACATTCTCAATAAGCTAATCGACACAGAGAGGTCACTTTGGTGGCTTCATGCTTCAATCAGTTATCTTAAAAGTCAGACAACTTAGAGGGTGTTTGGCTAAGCTTATTTTAAACAGCTGATAAGCTCTTACGTCTGATAAGATGTTTTAAGAGCTGATAAGCTGTTACATCTTATTTTTAGGATTAATTTTTAAAGTGTTTGGATAATGGACTTATTTCCTATTTTTACTCATTAAAAGATCTTAAATAAAAAGGTGGGGTGGAGGTACTTATTTAAAAAGATCTTATTTGCTCTCCAACAGCTTATTTTAAAAAAAAATTAAGATCTTTTTCTAAAAATTTACCAAACACTTTGGAAGAGCTTATAAGCTCTAAAACATCTTATAAGCTCCTTTTAACCTCTTATAAGCTTAGCCAAACACCCTCTTAATAACAAGTCATTAGATGTACCCAAAAAAATTATTCAGAAATTTAAAGTCGTTGTTCAACGCTAAGGCTCTAAAGACATCACCTGAGCGCTAACAGTCTGTATCCAACACTAAGATTGCCTCACTGTATTGTTTTCGAATCAAACTCTGTAGTATGGTTATTCATAAAAATGAGTATGAATTGAAAACATTGAATCCATCTTTATTTTGAATTTGAGCTAAAGAATATGTGGGGCTCACAATTCAACCTTATTTAGATTTAGAGGCCAAAATAAATTTTAACCAATAAATCTACCTTTATATGGATTTGGACTGTATTAGTATCTCAATTTTGAATTAAAACAAGGGTTTTGAGTCAAATACCGAATGAGTCAAACCTTATATGGTTAATTAATAACCATTATTCATATTTTGATTTGTTAATGTTTAAATTATAATTGGTCATAAACTTATTGAATTAATAAATTAATTCATATCCTTAATTGGACCCATTAATTAAAACATTTAAGCCTAATAAGCCATAAACTTTAAAATCTGAAAATTCCCCAAATTAGCATTAGAAAATCGAATTTGAAATTCAAAATGAATTGCACTTTATTGACCGACCAAAACTTTTAAATGAATATTAGTTCGGTCCCTCAAAATAATTGAAATATTTAAACGGCCCTAAAACCTTAAATCAACTTTTTTTTATTCTTTAAAATTGCCCTTGCCCCAAATCCAGAAGATCTTAAAACGTAAAGGACTGGATTGAAATTTTGAAAGTAATTTTAGGATCACAATATATTTTCTGAAAATATATCACAGTTTTTGAGAGAAACTTTAAAACTGGGGACTGAAATGCACTTTTCGAAAGCTTGAGGGCTGTAAGACAGATTTTTTTTTATTATTATTATTTCAAATCGACCCCGGCACAAAATCACGAATAACCAAAATATGGGCCAAATTGAAATAATGCTAAATATCTCAAACTTAAATAAGGGGACCAAATTTGAAATTACAGAAACCCTAAATCTGGGGTTAAATTGTAATTTCCCAATTTTCTTTCTTCAGACCCGCCGCCACCACCATGACTTTGCAACCTAAGCAACACCACCGCCGAAAACACACCCTTATTAGCAAATCCCCAACGCCAAGAATCACCAAGGACAATGGCTTGCGTTCGCTATATTGGCCGCCGGAAACGGGAAGAAGATAGTGGTGTGAGTCATGGTCGTCGCCGCGGAGAATCTTGCGACCGTGAATCACAGCCGAATGGCCGCCGTCTGAACTGTATTTTAGAGGACCTAAAATTTGCTTTTTACCGTTTGAAAAAGGCTATTTACCGTTCAAAAAAACTCTCTCTCTCTCTCTCTAAAAAAAATTGCTCTCAAGACAATTTCTTCACAAATCATTCTTATTGGTGTGATATACGAACATAAATGAATTTATCGAATGAAGATCGGGATAGCGAACACAGCGAGGTAAAAATTCCGTCTTTTCGATCGAAAAAACTGGGCTAAACATTCAAAAGCCCAACTTGGGCGCCCGACAGTGCAGTGCACGCCCATGATGGGCGTGCAGTTGGCGGTTACACGCCCATTATGGGCGTTTGTAGGCCAACTGCACGCCCAACATGGGCGTGCACTGCACTGCCGGGCGCCCGACTTGGGCTTCTGGGTTTTAAACCCTTTTTTTTTTTTTTTTTTTAAATCAATTTTTTTACGTTTTTTTCAGGACGATACGTCTACATTTGAAGTTGATCATACCGATTATTTTACCACTACTCAGTTGTTTGACTCGAAGGATGAGGTAGTGGTTTGGGTGAGGTTCGTTGCAAGAGGTCTTTTTGTGAAAATAGTAAAAAGAAGCAGTCCTAAAAAAAAGATTTTTTTGACTTGTGACCTATTCGGGGAAAAACGAGAATGTCCATCAACTAATCCAGACGCGCGCACGAGAAGGACCGGTAGCAAAAAGATAGGCTGTGGTTTTTATATTGTCGGAGAGCTACGATGGGATGATAAATGGGAGGTCAGAGTAATATACGGGAAGCATAATCATGTTCCGATATACAAGTCCGGGCATGGGATGAGTGCATTGTCTCAGGAGGAGGCGAAGATCATTAGTGATCTGTCACAAAGTCATGTGCCGCCCAAGAAGATTTTGGCTAACTTGAGACAAAATGGTTTGGGTCTCGATGCTTATTCGAAACAAATATACAATGAGAAGGCGAAATTGAAAAGACTATCTAGGGGTGACCGTACAGTGATGCAACATTTGATTGGGTTGCTTGAGGAGCATAACTATTACAAGTGGTTCCGTACTGATGAAACAACACATGCAGTTACTGATTTGATGTGGGCTCACCCTCAATCTGTCGAATTGTTAAGTATGTTTCCGTACGTATTACTACTTGACAGTACTTACAAAACCAATCAGTACAAATTGCCTTTGTTGGAGATTGTTGGTGTTACTCCTGTCGGGAAAAATTTTACTGTAGCAGTCGCATTTTTGCGCCATGAAAATGAAGACCATTACACATGGGTGTTGCAAAAGCTGAAGAGACTTTTCCCCCCTCAGACTCTACCTAGTGCCATTGTGACGGATCGAGAGTTAGGGCTCATAAAGGCGCTAGAGAATGTATTTCCGACCGTACCTCATCTCTTATGTCTTTGGCACATTAACATGAATGTGGGGCGTCGTGCTTCAAGATGTCTCGGCAATAGTAGGCGTCGCGGCACGGCTTTTGTAGTTGGTACGTGGCAAACCTTGGTAAAATCAGTGTCTGAAGAAGATTTCGCCATGAATTACACAGCTTTGTTGGACGAGTACGCGAATTATCCAGATTTGATTGAGTATCTCCAATACACTTGGCTCGTATACAAAGAGAAATTTGTAAAAGCATGGACGGATCTAATTTTCCATTTGGGTAATACATCGACAAGCAGGTATTTATTTATAAGTTGTTAAATATATATACTTAACTTACTGTCATGTAGTTTATTGAAACATAGCATATTCTTAACATATTAGGGTGGAGAGCAACCATAGAGCATTGAAAAGATGGTTGGAATCGTCGACGGGTGGCTTCGACACATTTTGGGCACAGTATCACTCAATGATGAAAGATCAATTTAACGAGATACTAGCCGATTTTGCAAAATCAAAGAGGATTCGAGCCCATACGATCAACGTGCCCGTATTTAAAATATTGTCCAGTGGAATTGTAACACATAATGCTCTGCAGATGTTGGACGATGAGAAGGATGAAGACATAGACGGTTGCGTCTGTTATATGAGGAAATGTCTTGGACTCCCATGCAGACATGAAATTCGTGCAAAGATGAATGCACGACGTGGTGTGTTTTATGCAGAGGATGTCCACATTTTTTGGAGGACATTTATTTCGGGATTCGGGGATTCCCTAGATGAAAGTGTTGGTTCTGTTCCCGACCACAGGTCACAGGCTATTGGCAGGCTAGAAGGGTTAATGAATGATTTGCGTGAGCGGTCAGAAATTGAGATCACGGACGTGACAGATGTCATTTTCGAACGAATGCATCCCGGGGCTATGGAAATGAATGAGCCACCAGTACTAGCCTGCCCGAGAGGTAGACCGCGGACGAACTCTACACAGAGGGATTTGTCAGGGCATGAGTTTCCATTATTTCCGGGAGAAGGTGAAGATTCTGGACGAGGACGAGGACGAGGACGAACACGAGGCAACAGAGGGCGTGGTTCATCTTCTGAGAGATCTAGCCGTGGTCGTGCTCGTTCATCGACCGTGAGTGGACCCGCAATAGGTCAAATTCCCCGACCCCCTTGGATGCGACACCTTCATTTCTGCCTTGTTCCGGAGGTTGTGACGTGGACGGACGTTCAAGGGGATGGTAATTGTGGTTATCGAAGCGTCGCGTGTGCAGTGAAGAACCACGAGGATGATTGGATGGATGTTAGAATGGATGTTTATAACTGTATTAAAACACACGAAGAGTTCTTCAAGGATTATTTCGGTGGTGGTAATTTAGTGTATCGGGTATTGGCGAGTGTCGCTTATTGGGACAACGCCCCAGCACCCTATGAGAAGTGGATGACTATCACGGACGTGGGCGTGGTTGTGGCAACATATTACAACGCGTTGGTCTTGTCGGCTAGCAGCTTGGGCAATCAGACTTATTTACCACTTTGGGCTCCCGAAGGTGTTTCACAGTTATCTTACGAGATGACTATACTATTTCTTGAATCAGGAAGCCACTTTGTGTACGTGAAGATGAATGATAATTGTCCGCTTCCTCCGTTTGATAGACAGTGGGCGAGGTATAGCAATAATAGTGTTGCATATCTACCAGAGGCGTTGCGGAGTCGACGTGAAATGTGGGATATTCTTAATAGTGTTTGATTTAGTTTTGTTTATTTTGTTGGAATGAATGTATTACTATTGACATTGTATATTATTATTATTATTATGTTATGATGTTATAATAAATATTACTATGTTATGTAATAATAATAATAATAATAATAATAATAATAATAATAATAATAATAATAATAATAATAATAATAATAATAATAATAATAATAATAATAGTAATAATAATAATAATAATAATAATAATAATAATAATAATAATAATAATAATAATAATAATAATAATAATAATAATAATAATAATAATAATAATAATAATAATAATAATAAAAACCGGAAATCAGGTTATGGTTACACATATTTTATTAAACATAGATTTAGCTTAAAAAACGGAAATCAGGTTATGGTTACACCATATTTTATTAAACATAAATTTAGCTTAAAAAACGGAAATCAGGTCCTGAACACCTAAGTATCCCTCGTCCTACGCCTGCGGTGAGAATGTCGCCCCTGAGAGGGTCCTGCATCCCGATCGTCAGCATCAGCACGGTCCAACTGTAGATACTCAGCGAATGGGGCGCACATGTCCTGGATCGTCCTGAAGAAGTCATCGGGCATATGCCGATATCCTGGAATAGTAGACGGAGGCAAGTTATCGTAGAAGTACGGATGCAACACTCGGGTGAGATCATATATAGCCGGAACTGCAGATGGTTCCGCTCTTTCAACCGGCTCGGTACTAGGATGTACACGGACGTGGGTGTGGTCTAGAAACCACGGCATATACTCCGGATCCGACTCCCAAGCTGGACGCGCCGGATGACCATAGTAAGCTCGACTAAGCATGTGCGTGTGGGGGATATCCCACATCTGATCGCCAGGCTCATAGTTAACCTTGTAAGATGCTATTTTTCTCTCCCTCTTAGACCCTCTTAGCGGACGAATTGGGTCCGCCGGTTTAATCTGCCGAAACCCGAACTGACGCAAAACTCTATCGGGCATATAAGGCTCGACCGTATCCATCCATCGAATAGTCCCGTGATGAACCGTCTTTGCAACTTCAGATGACACTTTCAATCCAAATGGCGTCCAATTCACCTATATTCATTTAATTATACACATATATTAATAAGCATAATTAATATAAAATGATACTTACACACATAGATACTTACATCTGACGGACGCATCGAATCGAGACGTCTACGATAATCTACAAGTATATCCTCGTCCTTAGGAATATGATGTATCACCTGCCACCGTTTACACCATGGCTCTCCCGTAACATGTGCGTTAACCATCGGAGGCCGGAAACACGGAAAATACTCATATATCCAACACTACAGTACGGGAAATAATAATACGGCATAATTAACAACAACAACAACAACAACAACAACAACAACAACAACAACAACAACAACAACAACAACAACAACAACAACAACAACAACAACAACAACAACAGCAACAACAACAACAACAGCAACAACAACAAGAACAGCACCAACAACAACAACAGCACCAACACCAACAACAACACCAACACCAGCAACAACAACAACACCAACAGCAACAACAACAACAACAGCAACAACAACAACAGCACCAACAACAACAACAGCACCAACACCAACAACAACACCAACACCAGCAACAACAACAACACCAACAGCAACAACAACAACAACAACAACAACAACAACAACAACAACAACAACAACAACAACAACAACAACAACAACAACAACAACAACAACAACAACAACAACAATAATAATAATAGTAATAATAATAATAATACCTCTAATAGTGTCAGACATCCAGCAATCTGCGCCGCCTCAGCTCGCGTAGCCATGCCCAACTGTCGGTACAGATAGGCCAATGTAGCCGAACCCCAAGAATACTCGCGAATCAGATTGATTTCCTCTAACAATGGGAAAAAATCTGCTCTGACCTTCGATCCACTCTTATCCACGAACAACAACTTTCCGAGCAAGTATGCAATATATGCTCGTACTCGATACGCGGAAGGAAAGGTAGAATTGTCGCCATACTTCACCTCCAAATCATCTAACCGGGGTCCGCCACCATACCACCACTGCTCCATAAGTGCGGGTGCGACCCCGAAAGCTCTCGCACCAAGCTGGATCGCGTCGGCCTTATCCATCCAAACGTTAGGGCGAGTTCCACTAACTCGCAAATCCATGATGTAATGCACGTCGTGCAGGGTAATTGTCATCTCACCGAATGGCATGTGAAAACTGTTGGTGTCCGGCTGCCACCTCTCAATAAAAGCCTCTATGAGTGGGTTATTGTGCTGAGGCAGCGAACAATCACGCAAGTGATACAAGCCGGTATTCTCCAGTAGTGAGACACAATCATCGTCGTCGGGGCCCGGCCAAGTACACTTCGCGTGCGACCGTAATTTAACCATATGTCGACCCTGTTCAAGATATATTCATATATAAGTATACCACAAGCAAGTGTAAATATTATAAACAAAATTTATTAATATTAATAAGTATTACCTTTCCCTCCCAAATGTCGTAGGCAATGTGTGCTCCAAAACTTGGAATCAAGTGAGCGTATTTAGGTCCACCGGGTGTCTCACCGGTCAACATCCAAGGTCGAGAAGGAAGTTTTTTTCTCGGAGCGGTGCGGGACCTCGAGACAGGATTAGAACCATCGAAAGTACCACCCATCGGGACAGGAGGCGGAGTCGGAGTCCGAACATCCTCGTAATCGTCATCGGATGGAAAATCCGGCACCGGAAACTGATACTTCTGCTGAAAGCGTAGTTGTGGATCGTACTCGTACTCCTGCGGCTGCATATATGCATCCATGGGTGCATCCATCTCCTGCTCGGCCTCTGTCTCTGTCTCCTCCTGAATCATCGTACGTGGGGGTACAAAAGCACCAGTGCGTTCCCCACGACGTTTAGAACCGGTAACATTTCTATTATGTGTCCTTCCCTCCCGTTCCGCAGTATTCTCCTCCACCGGATCTGCAGGAGGACGAATCAGGAGTCCTTTCCCTTTTCCCAGTCCGAATTTTTTCGCCCAATTAGACATCTTGTAAACATAAAATTATTATAATTTTCTTTGAATTAACTAAATTATATTAAACTAACTTATTTTAATTCAGAATAAAAAATATTTATTTTAAATCAGAAAAAAAAAAAAAAAAAAAAAAAAAAAAAAAAATTAAAACGAACGCCCGGTTTGGGCGTTTCCCGGGCGAACCGGCGCCCGGTCCAGGCGTCGGTTCGGCCGGGAAACGCCCAAACCGGGCGTTCAAACATTGATTCAACGCCCAAATCGGGCGCCGGCAGCATGAACAGACGCCCACTTTGGGCGTCCGTTCATGCAGCCGGCGCCCGATTTGGGCGTTGGGGTATAAGTTCCGAAAATTTCAAAAGCCCTACAAATCGATTTGTAGGGCTTTTAAACATGAAATTGGTTGCAAAATCGAGTTACCCATTGCATATAACACATGTAGGTGTTGAAATTACCTGAAAAAATCGAAGCCCAAGCTCGAAATTTGGTTGATTTCGAAATTTTTCGAAAAAAAAAAAATTTTCTGAAATTTTTGGAATGGGGGGTAATTGGAGAGAATTTAGAATTTTAGGGGTTTTAGAGAGATAAACTGTTTTTTACTTTGAACGGTAAATAGCAGTTATTAAACCGTAAAGAGCATTTTCTATTTTAAATTACTGCAGCGATGATGCCGAAGGATGGCTCGGCCGGAAAACCAAGTCAGCCGCCATTCATTTACCCTTGCAAATTGGAATTTCAGACTTTTACCGTAAATCTTAATTCTTTAATCTTAATTCAATTCATTCGAAGGAGAGTCATAATCCAAAATAACTCCGATTCGAATTTTGACTGAACGAATGCAAAACCGTATGGAAATTAATCAATAAAGTATTGAATAATCTCGCAAAATTGAACTTAATTTTATTAAAACCGAATTTCAAATTCAGGGCAACCTAATTTCGGATTTAAATGTCCGACCGAAATTTTCATAATTAAATAAAAAAAAAAAAAAAAAAAAAAAAACAGGTTTCATATAATACTAAATTCTAGATCAGCATAAAGCCTAATTTTCAGAAATATGAATCCATGAATTGAATACTAATCTTAAAGAGAATTCCAATTCATATATGTACATTATTGACCGTAATTCTTAAAAAAATCAAATCCGTCAACATAGATTTGATTTAACACACGGAAAATTCTCGATGATCCAAAACATGGTGGCTCTGATACCACTTGTTAGAAATTTATCGTATATACAGACTAATCCCAAAACCAACATGCTTGAATCAACGAGAATTAAACAGAAACATAAACACGGAAGCGTACCTTACAACATGGAATTGATTCTTCGAATCTCCACTGAATCTTCGAATCTCCACTGGATTTTGGGATAGTTCTTCCAAAGAATCCGCACCTTACATCATGGAATTGAATCTTCGAATCTCCACTGAATTTTGGGATAGTTCTTCCAAAGAATCCGCAGTTCCTTAATTATCTCTCTAACGATGGATTTAGGCTAGATTATTTGCTTATTCTTTGCTTTTTTTTTTCTCTTTGTTTTCAAGTCTTTCTCCATCTTATTCACTTTCTTCAATAATCCAGGAATAATTTTCTTCGACCTCATACACATTTGAGGATCAACCCACTTAAAGAAATCACACTTGGATGCTCTCTGTATATTTTTTTACAATAAATTACGAAATTAATCACCTTATAAATCCATTAAAATTTAATTTAAAGTTTAGAAATAACTCACCTTAGAGCAACTCCAACAGTTGTGTTATATGCTAAATTTCAGCAAATTTTACAACTTTTACTGAAAATTGGAGCTCTAACAGCTCTTTTATATTATAGACCACATGGCATATTATAAATTCGGCTCGTCAAATTTGAAACACCAAGAGGATGAAATTGCGAAATCACTTTTGTTAGAAAATCAAATCACAGGACAATTACACAAGTTTCAAACTCTAAATTCATAATCTTTAATTATTTTATTAACACTTAAAATGGCCGTTGAAATATAACACTTCAAATATAATTATTTAATTGAAATTTAAATTATTATTATTATTTTAAACAAAATTAATTTTTTTATTATATCATCAAATATATGAAATATAATATAAAACGTAAAATTATGTATTAAAAAATATATTGGAATAAATAGTGATGTCAAAAATGTTGTTTTAAAGTGATGTGTTAAAATAGGGGTGACATTGGTATACTGTTACTTTTGGTACGATACCATGGTACATGGTATTCTACCATCATCTTGTATTAAGCTAGAATTTTATAAAAAAAATCTTGTTTATCCGCAAATGAATTTCGTAATTATATAAATTTATATTATTTTAACGTCTTCATACATTTATTGAGTCAAACATTACAATTAATTTTACGACGTCACATAGCATTGAGAATGCAATACCACTACTGTACCAACCATTTGCGGTACGGTACCAATACCGTATCGAATGAAATGGTAACTGCCAGTTTGATATTTTTTTCGGTAATCTTTGGTTGGCATACCGTGGTACTTGGCAATTGGTAATTTTTTTTCTATCCCTATGTTAAAATATAAACAATCACTGCTATGAGTCAGAAAAAGTAGTGTACTAAAACGCTATTTATTGTGTATAATTTGATAAGAAGTGATAAATTTAGCACAACTATTGGAGTTGCTCTTATAGTTTGGAAATGCACGAAACCTTCTTCTTGGATTGACATCACTCCAAGAGGTGACTACATGAAGCTGACTTCCACACTTACAAATTAGACTTTCCAGTGGACTGATTTCATTTCTAGAAACAAAAACATCGATCATAGCCGCTACGACTCGATGTTGTAGAACTGAGTACCTATGTTTTCCCTCAAGTACGGATTTTGGTAAAGAAAATCTCCAAATTTTGTTGAAATCGAATGAATGAGGGAGAGAAATTAGGGCCGTGAGTTTTTTAATGTTAGGTGAAAGAGGGGAAATGATATTGAACTCATACATTTGACCTAATTTGGAGAGAAACGGCACACTTGTTGCGCACGTGCTTTATTCCACTACCCACTAACGATAAATTGACGGAGGGGACTAAAATTGTAAAATTGTGGTAACTTGAGGGATCATTTTTTGGAACATAGGAGACAAAACGTGAATTTTGTGCAAATATGAGGGACGGAAAGTGTAATTTTCCCAAATTAAATTACGTCTATATTTAGCAGTGTTCTAAAAATTGGTCGAAGTGGCCGATTAACTGGTCTCCGAGGCGGAGGCGGTCCCAAACCTTTACGATTTTAGTGTAAATGTTTGGAAATTTGGTTTTTTGCCTGTGAGGCAGTTTTAGGCGGTCAAACCTTTAAGGTGGATAAAAATTGGTTTTTTTTTTTTTTTTTTAGTTCAAAATAAAAGTTGGGATTTTAATAAGAAAATATGAGTTGATGCTTTATTTTGTTTATGTCAACTGTTATTGTTAAAGAACTAATGATGTATGCTAGGAATGTTCACGAATAAATGTAAATTCAAAAAAATTGCCTTTTATTTATATTTTATAAGAATATTTATGTATTATGATCTTATTATTATTAAATTTTTATTATGTTATTATGTTATTTAAACTATGTTTAAATATCTTTTTATATATGTTTTGAGTATTTATAAATAATATCTAAAAATATATTATATTAAATTTTAGATTTATTTCCAATTTATCACCGATTAATCACCGTCACACCGATTAATCGTGGGTCGGTGTCTGACCGCCTCCAACCCTAGACATGGCCACGGGCCGGGTCGGGTCCGGGTCCGGGTCGGACCCGCCGGGTCCGGGTCCTACTTTTTTGGGACCCGAAACCGACCCGCGTGGAGGCGGGTCCGGGTCCGGGTCGGGTCCACTCGGGTCCTCCGGGTCCGGGCCGGGTCCGGGTCGGGTCCGGGTCGGGTCCGGGTCCATAATCGGTTCTTGAATTTTTTATTTTTTTTAATTTAATTTTATTATTTTCGGGTCGGGTCCGGTTCGGGTCCGGGTGGACCCGAGTTTCTAGCCGTTGAAAAAAAAAATAAAAATAAATAAAAATTGAATTTTCGGGTCGGGTCCGGGTCGGTTCCGGGTGGACCCGAGTTTCTAGCCATTATAATTTAAAAAAAAACATTTTTTGAATGCTCGGACCGGGTCCGGGCCGGATCCGGGTCGGGTCCGGTTCGGGTCCGGTTTCTAGCCATTGCATTTTTGAATTTTGAAAAAAAAAATATTTTTTTATTCGGGTGGACCCGACGGGTCCTCGGGTCGGGTCCTCAGGTCCGGGTCCTCGGGTCCACCCGCCGGGTGGACCCGTCGGGTCTCGGGTCCAAAATATCGGGACCCGAAACCGACCCATATATTTTCGGGTCCGGGTCCGGGTCCATGGTCAACGGGGCGGGGCGGGGCGATCGCCGGGTCGGGTCCAGGGCGGGTCCGGGTCAGACCCGACCCGTGGCCATGTCTATCCAACCCGAATACCGCTTTTTACAACCTTGATATTTAGGGCTAACACTAACATTTCAAAAAAGGTTCACTTAAAAGTTACATATAGTACATATAGTATAGTAAAAGGGCCAAAGTGCAATATACATAACATTACATGCTTCTGGAGTTCAAAAATGGTTCAAACCTGGAGCCGCATTTGTATAATAAGTAAACTTAAATGCTTCGATTACTTCTCTCAGCCCACTGCCGCCGTGCCGGCGGCTACAACCTCGATGTATCCACCGCCCGCTGCATCTCTTCCACGGCGAGCCTCAGCGCTTCATGGATGGACAAGGTGAAAGGAGTTCTCACCGGCCAGAAGACCACCGCCGCCGCCGCCGAATCTTCTGCCGAATCGGCCGAATCCTTCACCCTTCTCCGTAAGTGATTTCTCCACCTCGTAATCATGTAAAATTCAGATTGTTAATTTTTTTTGATTTTGGTAAAATACGAAATAGGTTTTGCGGAGGAGATGAGAAAAGCGAGGAAATTGGGGAGTTTGAAGCAGTATGTAGTAGGGAGGGGTAGTGAAGCAACTTTCGCCGATGCATTTGAGAAGCAAGAAGCAATTATTCGATACCTAGGCGGTTTTGATCCTACTGGGGAGGTCTCTCTTCTCTTCTCATCTCCCAATTCATTAATTAATTAATTACCCAAAAAAAAAAAAAAACTTTATGTTGTTGTTTATAGTAGTACTTCTCTAGTTACTGAATTTTACTGAAATTGACTCGTATGAATTTTAGGGTTGGAAGAATGTGGTTGATGTTGCAACTCTAATTAGGAATTTTTTTTATCTGAATTCTAGCACAAGTAGTATTTTTTTCAATTTAGTTTCTCAATCTTCCTGTTAGAAACAAAGGCCTTCTTTCTGTATTTTTGTACAGGCTCACTATCTTTAATGAGTTCGATCAACAATTTTATTTTTAATTTTTTGTGTCGAATGCTCCTTTATTTTTGCTTACTAGTTGTTTTACTATAACCGGTTATTTACTGTAGGAAACCATTGGGGAAATTTTCCCATTTTAGATGTATAACATTTTAGAAGTTTGAAGAATTCGAGGGGAAGGACAATATTGAAGTTGCTCGTATTGTATGGAGCTAATATAGAGAGCAGTAGGTAGACATATCAAACATAGAGTTTAAGTTGCGTTTATTATCGAAGAAAAAGCTCTAATCATTAGTTAAGTTATGAACTTATCCGAGAATCCAGAAAGGCTGCTTGACATGATATTATCTTGACTAGAGTTCTGCGTTGACCATCTGCCAATCTTTTCAAGAATTTTATATAGACATTTTTAAGGTGGATAAATTTCTTCCAGATATTACTGTGAACATAATTTTTTTTTATTATTTAATAATTAAAGATCACATGGAATCCATTTTGACCTATTGTGTGTCAGCATCTCCGTAGAACTTTTTCTTGAAAATAGTGCAGTGATGCAAAAAAAACGGCTCCAAATTGAAGTTTTGAAGTTAAAAAAATTGGCATGTTGCGAAAAGCAGCTTTTAGGAAGTAAATTTATGATTATCAGTTCCCACAATTATCTCGTGATGACAAAATCGATAATTAGGTGTTGGTTCAGCCAATTAGCAATTCATCTTCTGTTACATGTGCTGTTGTCTGTGAATTATGCACTTTGCTGAAGGCCTTTGGTTTACATTATAATATTTTTTTGGTCGGGTTTTGTATATTTTACTATTCTTTTATGCTTTTATATTCAGCATTTAGCATTTCAAACTATCCACCCGCTAAATAGCTCTTTTACTAAATTATGTGATGGAAGTTATTTCCGAATACATTGGTATACTTGAGTGGTAACCCACTTTCCTTTTTCTTTCTGTGTGTTGCAGAACATTCAGACCAGTCAAAAGACGGATGCAGCAAAGCACTGTAATTGCACGATATTAGACGTCGAAAATGCCTTGGCAAAGTTTACATGGGCAAAAAATGCACAAAAAAAGATCGAACAACTTAAAGCCGAGGGCAAACCAATGCCCAAGAACTTGGGAGAGGTATTCATCACAATTCACTGTCATTTTTTTTATATACAATTGCTGCTATGATGTTTTTGTGCCGCGTTTTATAACTTCTGTTCGACTTTATTTTGTGTAATTGTGATGGATTATGTTTATGTTTTTAGAGAATTTTCGCTGGCGAGGGAAATAGGAAAACAGATGTCATTGTTTTGCTAAATAGCAATTTGTAAAATCCCTTAGGACTTCGGTTTATCGAAATTTACAAAGATCTCCGACGAAGTTTATCCAGATTTACAGAATCCCCCCAGAAAGCACTCATTAACATTATTTTACAAATTAATTCCACATAGGGCCTTCTTGTATTTTCTGCTTTCTGTCATTTAATTATAATATTTACAAAGTAATGAGAGCCGAATTACTCTTGCCACCATCACATGATGAACTATTTTTTAACGAGGATAATTATTGGTTCCTTGATTCCCGTTCGGATGACTCAAACCCGTGACCAATTAGCTCATAGGCGCAAAGTGCGACCGACTAATTGATTACTCGTATCAAAGAACTGATTTGTAGTTTAATTTCATGGCTGTTCCTATTTGCCTGAGAATCATCTAACCATCATCCATTTTCTTTTCGTCTCTTAATTTTTTTTTATAATTGAACTTTAATGAGTTCGGCAAAACTTTCTCCTCTTATGTTCATTTGTCGGTCAATTAAAATTCTGACCTCGTTTGTTTGGGATTCACAAAGAGTTTTCATCAAGAAATAATTTCATCGGTCAGGATCCCAATAATCAGTACATGCTGGTACAAAGCAAGATTTTGCGATAATAGTATCAAGGGCTTAGTGTTTAGGAAGCAAGAAAATGCAAAAGAGAGTGAATTATTGGAAGTTGATACAGATAAAATAATTTGGAATAAAATGCGAAAGAATTCAGTTAATTTTATTTTTCTTCTTATATCAAATAAAGGTTTACGGTTCCCAATTTTTTACTAATTTCCTTGTCATTATTATTTTTCTTTTAAATTTATAATCCGAACGTTGTCGTGATGCTTGATTATCTGGTTGCCACTTAAATGGCTACACTTGATCAACTTTCCAGAAAATGACGAAAGAAAGAGAGCATTTTATGTCTTTGGTGTTTTATTTTTTCTTTTATTAATTTATTCTCAATTATTAACTTGTGACGGCATTATTAACTGCAGATTCAGAAATTGATGGGGTCGTCACCCTTGGATGTTGCACGATCGAGCATGGCTAAGAGCGGCCAAATAAGTCGGAACGCCCCCTGCCCCTGTGGCTCTAAGAAGTTGTATAAAAGGTATTTACTCGGTCTTAGCCGAATTCGAAGTCGTACATTATTTGAGCAGGCTAAAGAATGTCGTAAGTGGTATGCAATTTCATAGTTACAATATATCCAGCTCGTAATCCTACAAAAAAAGTAAGGTACTTTGTACAGTTAAACCTCTATAAATTAATGCAGTCGGAACTAGAGAAATTCTATTAATTTAGCGAATTATTAAATTATCGAGTTAATCATTTAACACGTTCTCACCGAGTTGGGACCAAGAAAAACTTTTATTTAAGCGAGGTTATTAATTTATCGAGGTCCTCTGGGTCCACTTTTGTGTCTAATCTGTGATTGTCATCTGTATATAGATACTTCATTTCAATATCTGCTTACACATATATGAAAACATGTATTGCACAATACACAGTCAACCCAACATGTGTTTTAAGTTTTAACTAGTCTCTAAATTTTCTTTTTTTCTCTAATTATTGCAGTCATTTTTTCATCAATCGAAACTTTAGTTTCGACTACACTTCGATGTCTCGATTTTATTTTATTATTATAATTTATTTATTTATTTATTATTAATTTTTTTTTGGTATTTGAAGGTGTTGTGGGAAGGACAAAAGCAGTTGAAGGACCAAAATCAATTGTAACTAATATGGGCAAATTTACGCCACTCGAAGAGAGCTTCAAAAAAGCTGCGGAAATCCAACCTTCCATTCAATAAATTCCGAGACGAACGATTTTTTGGTAATGTGGCTCTTATTTAGAATAGAGTGGATCTTTCAAGTAGGATTGCTCATTTTAATTTTGCTAATAGGATAAAAAAATGATGAGATTATGATTTTTGAAATGCAAGATTTTTAGGAGTAAAATAAGTGTTTTATTTGTTTACATGGATTTGTCAAATAAAATTGATAATGATGAAATAACCCTTTTAGGGTGCCATTTGGATTGAATAATTTAAAATGAAATGAAATTTGGAATTGACTTAAAATGGGAAGTATTTAAAACGAAATTGAAACTAAAACCGAAAACCCAAAATCCGAAATCCGGAAACCGGAAAACCCGAGATTTAAATCAACTGAATCTTTCAAAAAAACCAACTGGAAATATAGACTTGTTTTAGAGGACTCTGTTTTGAAGAAGTAATTAGAAATGTTTAATCTCACTTCGTTCCCTTGAAATCTAGTGATTTAGCACTTTGCACCCTTGAAATAAATTAATGGTACTTTGCACCCTTGAAACACAAGGAAAAAAAAAAAGAAAAAAAAATCATTCTTAATGTACCTAGAATTGAATATTTAAAACTTAATGCAGACAATTTCATATTTTGTTCGTCTTTTTTTTTTAGAGTGCAAAATTACTAATTAAATTATTATTTTCTTTTACATGCCATCTATTTTCTAACTTACAAAGTGAGAAAGATAAAAATAACACAAAATTATTGCAAAAACTATATTTTTTCAAAAAATAAAGAACAATAACTTTTTTGTAACTAAATTATTCGTTTGATAGATTTTATTATTGTAGATGGTGAAAATATTTTATATAACTCTTGGTAATAAAATATAATTTTCAAATAACTTGATGACAAAATAGCATAAGGAATTTTTTTTCCTTTTCTTCTTTTCTTTTTTTAAGTAAAATATATTTTTGTGATAAAAGATATAATTTTTAAATATGTTGATAAAAGATGTGTTTTTTTCACTTTATAGTTTCGAAAAAGGATTGATGGATATATATTTTTGATTCGGCATCCTAATGAAATACCACTAAAAATATTAAATTACATTTATTAGCTTTCAAAAATTATTCGGGGTGAATTATAAATGATTTATTTCGTTTATTAAGAATGTAAAGTGCTATTAATTTTCTCGAGGGCATAAAATATCAAACGACTATATTTTAAGGGTGCAAAGTAAAATTAAGTCAATTAGAGACATCACAATGCTTGCTACACACCTTTTCTTAAGTCAATACTTCGTTATTTATTCTAAAAAATAAATAAATAAAGTCAATACTATAAATAAAGTTATACTTGTTTTGATGTTTTCAAAAAAAAATTGCGTGCGAGAAAACTTCAACCGATTTGCACTTCCATTCCATCCCATCGCCGGCAAGGGCAACGCCGCTTACTCTGCCGCCAGCGGAGCAGCACCGATATCCCGCCGCCTCCTCTTCCACCCTACAACTACATTTAAAACATCTCTAATTACAGTTAATACGACCGATGAGTCAAACTAGTGGTCAGGGTCCACCCTCTGCGCCGCCTCTTCAGCTGCCACCGCCGCCACTACAAAGAGCCAAGTTGATCACTAATGATGTGAATGTTCATAAGGACACAATTAGGCTTCAATTGGATGAATTTTACCCTGATTGCCACTTGGTTTCCTTCACTTTTGATGCTTCGGTTAATGGAAGGTATTTCATTTGTTTTCACTTTTTTTTTTCTCCATATTTGTTCGAGTCGAATCGAGCGAATTATTGTTCGTATTGATCGTTCGAAGGTGATACTCGAACATGTACGGTAGAATCTCGATAAATTTATAACCTCGTTTAAATAACAATTTCTTCGGGCCCCGACTCCGGATAAGTTATTACTCTCTCCGTTTCTTTTTAAGTGTCGTTTAAGGTTAATGCACACTAATTAAGAAAGTTATTATAAAGCCTTGATTTTGAAGATCTTTTTATTTGACAAAACTACCCCTTTGTATTTTTCTTTTTTTTTGTTACTTCTTTAATCTGTCATTAATGTTAGTTTAATTTGTGCTTAATCTCACTTTGCATCATTGAAATATAAAATTTTGGCACTTTGCACCCTCGAAACAAATTAATAGTACTTTTCACCCTCGAAAACACAATATATCATGCATATTGCACCCCACATGAGTTTTTAAAGCTAATAATTAAAGGTAATTTAATATTTTTAGTGGTATTTAAAAATTATAACAAAACAATATTTCACGAAAAAAAAATAATTCTTCAGCTATTTCGTTATCAAATTTTCTTCCGAATATTGTTTTGAGTGTCTATTTTATTTTCTGTTGATATAAAATTCAGTAATATGGTAATTGCCTTGGATCTTATATTCAATTCAGTCCATATCAATTTTGTAATTTTGTAACATTTTCTGATACGAAGAAACATTTTACGTTTTATGATAACCAGCCTTTGGCTAAGAGTAAATAAACTGATGCATGTAACTATGGTTATAAATTGCAGTATCACAATCTTCTATTTCGCGGAGGAGGGAGACGAGTGTAAATTCACTCCAATACACCCGGAGATTAATCCCGTAAAAATTCAATTCAGAAAAGGGCCCGGACTGAAGTTCTGCCAGCCTTCAGGAACCGGTATAGACTTAGGCTTCTTCGATATTGATGAGCTGTCAAAGGCTTCCCTAGGAGGATTCGTTTACCCGCTCGTAATATTAGCGCAGTCGTCTACTAATAATAATGCTCAGATCACTCAAGCTGTGTTGGAGAAAAAAAATGGGAAGATTTTTCATGTGAAAGTAATTAAGCAGATTTTGTGGGCCGGTGGGGTCTGCTACGAGTTGCATGATATATACGGCGGTAGTGGTACGAATAGAGCTTCGGTTAGCGATGCGGAGTCGGAAAACGAGTGCATCATTTGCTTTGCCGAGGACAAGAACACGGTTGTCTTGCCGTGTAGGCACATGGTATGTACCTTAAAACTCCTCTTTTTTTTCGAAGGAAGGAATTGAGTTGTTTTAGTTGATCCGAGAAAAAAACGGAAATAAAAAATTTAAACTTGGAATGCAAAAATGTATTCCAGAATCCGAACTTTTGGATGGGAATCAAGAAAATTTGGTCATTGATATTATAAATGTCACCGAAAAAGTCATTTGAAAGTCGTCGAAATGTCACTGAAAAATCGTAGTAATGTCACTGAAAAATTCGTTTGACAAAAAATATAAGGTCAGAGTTCAACATATGGACCAACCCTCATTAGGAGAGTCGGTGTCTAACCTTACCAATAGGGTAAAAAGTCTAGGGTTCGAGTCCCGCCTCCCCTACTTCTCCTTTTTTTTTTTTTTTTTTTTGAGTAAATTCAAGTCCATTACAAGGGGAAGTCCCCTACTTCTCCTTGTAATGACTTGAATTACTAAAAAAAAAAAAATACAACATGAGGAGTTTTCTGGTAATTTGATCATACATCCAGAGGTTTTTTGTAATTTTATGACCTTTTAAATTTTATTTAGCTTAAGGGCATTATAGACATTTGATTTAATACATTTGGTCAAACGGTAGTTAGAGGGATTTTTTGATAATTATGAATACATGATGGGTTTTTTCATAATTAAAACATAGTTCAGGGGCGCTTTTGGTAATTTACCTTTTTTTTTTGTGTGTGTTACAGTGTATGTGCGGTGAATGTGCCAAAGATTTGAGGCTGAAATCAAACAAGTGTCCAATATGCCGGCAGCCTATTCAGGAGCTTATGGAGATCAACTTTACCAAGGTAATAAATAATAGAAGACAATTAAAAGGCTTATGATTTATTGACATACATTAGAACCTCGATAAATTAATAACCTATCTTAAATTATAATTTCTCTCGGTCTCGACTTGATAAAAATATATTATATTATTAGTTTGATAATTTAATATTTCGCTACGTTAATAGAATTTTGTTAATCCCAACTTTATTAACTTATAGAGGTTTAACTGTATATATATTTATCAGGGGTTTATTGCATTTAGCACCCTCGTGTTTGCTCAAATTGTAAAAACTCTCCGTACGAGTTATTAATATTAGCAAACACCACTCTATAATTCAGTTTGTTTTAGTAAACCACCATAAAAACTCACTATTTAGGAAGCTGCGTTCCGGAGAAATGCATCGTATGGAATTTTTCGCTAATTTTAATATTTGTTAGGGCGATTTTTTAAAAATTCGATACAAGACGGGTAGTAAATACAATAAACTGTATCTATTATGAATGAAATGTCAAATGCCAAAAGGGTGCAAGACTAATATTGTTCTGTCTTGTTTTTGCATACAGTGACCAAAGTCAGTCTGGAAGAATGATACTTATTCATCAGGATATATACAGTTTTCATACTTGCAATTTTATATTTTTGCAGAAAGTTTACATATTTTCATATGTGCTATATCAATTGTCATCCTTTTTCCCTTTGTTTTTTTTTGGTTTAAGTTTTACGAGTGCGTGAAATGTGAGAATAAAGTGTATTTATTGTTGTTCGAAGGTGTAAATTTGGCATATATATATTTTTTTCCACTTTTTTATGTTCATGATTACAATTCCACGCAAGAATATGTGTAACACCTCCATCTCACATCGAAAAAAAACGTGGGATTGTGTTTCAACTTATAAACAGATCTCTGACTACTATCAAGTACCAATAACTTCCACGTACTTTAGGCGGACTAATTTTGATTTCAACATATTATGTTGTACTAGTCCACCATTTTCATCATAATTTTCTTCGTTGGGATTCCAATTTCAATAATTTAAGTTGGGTTGGAAAGACAACAAATTGAGCTACAACTTTATGCTTGTAGATTCAAATTTGTTCGGTGTCAAAATTTACATTAATCGTCTTACAAATGCACAGTGAACTTTCTTAAAACTCGAATTGGTTAGAGTCAAAATTCACAGTAAATATTTTACAAACGCACATTAAATTCTTGAAAAACTGAGCAGAGTCGGTGTATTAGTTACCATTATTCAATTTTGAACATAAAAAATTATCCAAAATTCCAGTTCCAGTGATTCGAGTTGAGATTGAAATCCAACTTTCATGTCTACCATTTTCTTCAAATTCGAATTGGATCAATGTCAAAATTTACTAAACACAATAAACACCTTAATGATAGAAAAATCAAAGAGAAAACTCTACGAGAGAAATGAGTGATTGTTTTCCTCATTGGAGATAAATAACGAGTGATTGTTTATCTAACCATGTTGTATTCGACTTCTCTGTAAATCTACCTTTGTTCTTGTGATCAATAAAATTGTGGGTGAACTATGAAAACCTCCTGAACTAGGTTAAATAACGAAAAACACCCTCACCTATTTGTAATTAACAAAAAAACTCTAATGCTTGTTTACGTCTTACACCAACCCTTATAGTGTGACTTTTCACGGATTTTTTTTACTCCACGGAATAGAGTTTACACAATTTCAAATATTTTCTCTTATTTCTCACCTATTTAACAGAAAGTATAATAGGCTGTACACATTTTTGTTAAAAAACTCGATCAACAGTTAATCAGATGGGGATTTTGGTTATTACAGATATGTGGGGGTACTTATCATTATTTAGCTTAAGTTCAAAGGGGTTTTCGTAATTTACCCTAAAATTGTTCCATTAATTGCGCGCACACAGATACATTTTCTCAACAAAAAACAAAATATGGGGTAGTTTTGTTAAAATGAACATGTGAAGGGTCTTTAAACCAAATATTAATATTTCGTGTCCTAATTAAATTCAGTTTCTTTCTAGGGACATTTTTGCAAATTCACCCAAAAAAACCAATGCTCCGATTGCTTCTCTCATCCCACCACCGTACCAGCCGCCGCCGTTGCATCTCCACCACGGCGAGTCTCAGCTCATCATGGATCGACAAAATGAAAGGATTCTTCACCGGCGAGTCTTCCCCCAAATCGTTCACTCTTCTCCGTCAGTAATTTTTCCGCCCATAATAATGTGACTGCCGCCGATCTCTCTCTCTTTTTTTTTTGTCAATTTTTTTTTTTTTGATTTTTGATTTTGTAAAAGGTGAGCAGGATATGCGGATGAGATGAGAAAAGCAAGGAAATTGGAAGGTTTGAAGCCGATTGCAGTAGGGAGGAGAAGCGACGCCACTTTCGCCGATGCGTTTGAGAAGCAAGAAGCCGTAATTCGTTACCTAGGGCGTTTGGATCCTACTGGTGAGGTTCGCAGCGCCTCTCTCTCTCTCTCTCTCTCTCTCTCTCTCTCTCTCTCTCTCTCTCTCTCTCTCTCTCTCTCTTTCACTATTGAAATTCCTTTTGCTATTTGCATCATCAATTTCAACATTTCTCTTTTTAACTGGATTTTATTGGAATTGATTTTCTTTAGAAATAGCTCAAATCTGAAGCTTTGTTTTGTGAAAAAAGAAAAGAAGCAAATTTCCGTTTTACATGTATAATGTTTTGGGTAAGTTACGGTCACCTCAAGGTTAAATTACGAAAAAAAAAAACCCTCATGTCTGGGTAATTACAATACACGTCCACCCTTATGGTGTCAAATTCAACATAATTTTCTAGATTCCGTGAAATGTTCTTTATTTTGTACTCGTTTTGTGCAAAAATGTAGTTTCTGATGCATTACAATCTGATACTTACAAGCCAAGATACACGTCGTATGATCATCTTGTTACAAAATGTGGAACTTTAATGGGTAAAATGGGTACAAACTGGAAAGTATTCCACTTAATCTAGAAGATTCCACTAAATTTGACACCGTAAGATTGGACGTGTAAGAAGATTCATACTTGAGAGGTGGTTTTAAATTATAATCACCCAAACATAAGAGGTTTTTTCCGTACTTTGACCTTACCTCAGGTGTGACCGTAATTTACCCTAGAGTTTTTAAAATTGGAAGAAATCAAGGGAAAGAACAGTGTGGAAAGAGTTAGATTGCTCATAGTTGATGGAACATAAGAATAGTAAATGATAGGTGCACATATCAAAACAAGAGTTTAAGTTGTGTTACATGAATGAAGAAAGTTTATGGTTTTAAGTTCCCTAATTATCTCGTGAATGACAAATTCGATAGTTAGACGTTGGTTCAGCTATTTACCAATTAATTCCTCGTTTCATGCACTGATGTCTGTCAATCATGCTTTTTTCGGAAGGGCTATGGTTCACATCACTGGAATTTTCTCAGTTGGTTGTACGTAGACTAGTTTATCTTTTGCTAATCTTCGTCATTCAACATTGCAAAATTGTTAGTAGTTAGCAAATTTATTGCTCTTTCGATAAGTTAGGAGATGAAAGTTGAAAGGTCAAGTCGTACTTTAGTGGTACTCACATTCATTTTTGTTTCTATTTGCTGTAGAACATTCAAATTAGTCAAAAGATGGATGCAGCAAAACAATGTAACTGCACGATATTAGTCGTTGAAAGTGCATTCGCAAAGTTTACATGGGCAAAAGAAGCACAGAAAAAGATGGATCAACTTAAAGCAGAGGGCAAACCGATGCCCAAGAGCTTATCAGAGGTATTCCATCAGAATGCACTATATCCCGTTCTTTCAAAATCCTTCTATGGTTTTATTTTGCTATTAGAATATTATTTATGTGCCAGATTTAATTATGACCTCCGTTTTAACTCCATTGAGTATCGTCTCGGGAGCTAGCGACGAAATACTGACACATTTTTCGATTCTTTTGTTTCAATATTATATTATATATAAAAACAAATATGTACATACAATGATATATAACAATACATAAAGATAAAATATCAGTATCCAAAATTGACAATTAAAAACCGAATTCCAGTTTTTTTTTTTGTTCGAACTCTTTACGTACCGAATTTTCATTTTTAGCATGGTTCAGTTGGAGGTGATACATTCTAAATCACTTCCATGAAACATTTTAGTATAAAACAAACCCTGTGTTTTCTGCAGCATTCTTGCCAGTTGCCACCATCACATGACCAACTAATTGATTATTCCTATCCAAGAATCGACTTTCAAAGATTAACTTGAATTTTTTTATCAATGCCACTTTATTTAGTTTTCTTTGTTTCCCATTTATTCAAAGATTATCGAGTTGTGAAGTCATCATTTTATTGCAGGTTCAGAAATTGATGGGGTCGTCCCCCTTGGACGTTGCACGATTAAACATGGCTAAAAGTGGACAAATAAGTCGAAATTCCCCCTGCCCCTGTGGTTCCAAAAAGTTGTATAAAAGGTACGTCCTTTTCTTTTCATATACTAGAAATGCAAAACGAGTTGGAGTACTATTAATCGGACTAATTCCTTTGGACACAATGCACTTCACTCCCTATAAATTTCCCATTTTCGCACTTTCCTCCCTAAAAATTCAAACAAGGGATACTCCTCCTTCGAAATATTATTTTGGTTGCACTTCGCCCCAGAAGCCAATTTTTTGAGGGCATTGTGAAATAAACATAACATTTTAAAGGGGCGATGTGCAAAAAAGTATTGTTTTAAGGGGCAATGTGCAACAAAAATAACATTTAAAGGGGCAACGTGCAACAAAAATACTCAATTCCGATGAATAATCCATCGGAGTTTTGCTATCGGGGCAATGTGCAACAAGAATAACATTTTGAAAGCGGACGGACATTCACTTTTAAAATTTTTGAGGGGGTAAAGTGCGAAAATTAGATATTTACAGGGGAGTGATGTACAATTTGCCCTTCCTTTTATCCGTAAATTGCAGTCATTGTTTGTGTATGATTAATCGGGCTTTCTATTATGCATATCCAATAAAGTTTAGGTTGAAATAGGTTTCAGTAAATTATTTCACTCCCTAATTTCCGCAACTTTTGCCAACTGAAAATCTATTTAAAAATTTAGTTTTTATTACACTTGATTTGTCTTATAAGCTTTGTATCTGAAGGTGCTGTGGGAAAGACAATAAAAGCAGTTGAAAGTGAAAACTAACCGTAATCGCATTTAAGACACTCGGGCGAAAAAAGTCAACCTTCGGCTAATATATACTACTATAAGGTATGAGTTTAAGAAATCAATTTTCTGTATTATTCTTATCACTGTAACCTTTTTAAAGTAGTGCTGCATGTTTTGAGCCACGTTATCGAGGTGCAAATTTTTCGATTTTCTTTTTTTCATTTTCTTTTTAACTTGAATTGGCATATGTTGTCTTGAAGTGGGACCTTAAAATTGTCGTTGTGTAACTTAAAATTGTTAGTGATGTCGTTTTGGATTTTGATAGTCATGGTTAGTAGTTCGTATAATTGTATTGTCTAAACTCGAATTTGCATCTCTCTTTGAATCCTAAGTAACAAATCGGGCATCATACGTGATCGTCCAGGCATGTGTTTACTAGAAAAATAAAAATATTAAAATTGAATGTGGTTGCGCGTTTATCGAATATAGCATAGAACAAAGTTGCGATTGTTTGACAAGTGGAGTATCTTGGCAAAAATTACGAGAATACAGTACATATATGGTTGGATGCGAGTTTCTTCTTTACCAGAAAAAAAAAATACTAAATCCAACAGTCTACAATACAAGCTACGAAGTTACAAATAATTGCACATTGCTCTATCAGTTTTTAAATAAATCAAAATCAACACAATATAGATTCTAGAAGATCTAAATAGGCCACAAGTGCCAAAAATAAAATGTTTACTAGTAGTCTAGTACTAACAAAATGTCAAAATATGAAAGTCCGTTTTTTCAGCCTAAAAACATGTCAAAACAAATTAAAAAAATTACAATTATAATTTATTTATTTTTTGAAGGAAAAAGTACACAACATTAAACCCTCATAATTTTTTGACATGTGACATCTTTGAATATAAATTTCTACATAATTTAGTTATATTTTGTTTATCTTTTCCACTTTGCAAATTGAAAATTAGTCCGCTGCGAAAGGAAATGAAAGTTTAATTTGACATTTTGCACTACGAAAAGAAATACTATCGAAAAACTAAAAATACACCAAGTGATTAACACAAAAAATTTAAAAAATACAACAATGATTTAAAAAAAGAGAAAGAAAAAAAGAACCAATATAGAGTAAATTGCAGAAACATGAATCCTATCGCAGAGATATAGAACGGACATTTGGAGCTCTTCGATCTCGGTTTGCAATTATAAGAGGAGCGGCTTGATTTTGGAAGAAAGAAGAGTTACATGAAGTCACGTTTGCATAATTATTATACACAATATGATAGTTGAGGAAGAACGAAGTGGATATCTAAATGACAATCTTGATTATGAAACTTCACCCTACTGTCCCGCTTCATGAGCTTTCAAAAGATTTAAATAATATGAAATATGTTAGTTTTCTTGATCAACATCGAAATCAAGGAAAACATAAACTAAAAAGAAGATTGGTAGCATATTTGTAAGATAAACGTGATCAGATAGATAATGATGGTCATGATTAGGGGTGAAAGTCGGATGGATCGGATCGGAATTAACCTTTTCGGAAAATTTCCAAAAAAATTCGGAAGTACAAAATCAATTCCAATTCCAATTCCAAAAATTTCGGAATCTAAAAGTTCATTCCAATTCCAAAAGGCCCGGAAATTTCGGAATTTCGGAAAAAAAATCAGAAATCACGTAAGCTTTAAAATTTCAAAACTTAGCCGAAAATTTCTATAATGTTCATAATTTTTCAAAAATAAGAAAATTCACGGCGATAAAAGTAAAACTAATAACTACTAAAATTCAGTTCAAAAATAAAAATAAAAATAAACACAACGTAATATCCAATAAAACTTCTAATAACAATTCATTATGTCAAAATCCAAAAACAAAACTTATAGGTGTATTTTTCGGAAAATAAGTATTATATAATATATATTATTTATAGGTGTATTTTTCGGAAAAAATTCAGATTTTTTCGGAATTAATTTCGGAATTAAATCGGATCGGAAATCGGAAATTCCAAATTTATTTTATATAATTCCAATTCCAATTCAAAAAAATCGAAAAAATTCGAAAATCGGGATTTCGGAAGTCGGAATGAAAAAAGTTATTCCAAAACCGGAACTTTTCGGATCGTAATCGGCGAAAATTGGAAATTCCGTTCCAACTTGCACCCCTAGTCATGAATCATGATGATCATAATAATGTTAAATGACACCCCTCAAACAGATGGTCGTATTGCACTTTGCTCCTCTAACAAAAAATCTTTACACGGATTTACCTAAACTCGTTAATTCGTTACACAATGCCCCCTAAACTCAATTTTCCCACAATTTTGGACGAAATGTTAAATCATGTGCGTTAAATGTGAGATTTGCAGGGGTAAATCCGTCCCGTCACTTAAGTTGTGTATATTAAGAAAAAATTAATCATTAAAAAACAACCCAAGGTTTTAAAAAACTAGTAAACATTTTATTTTATGCTTTTAAAACAAGGTTTTAATGGGACTCGTGTGATCTTCAAAGTTATCAATGAAATAATTTATTTTGCCAAACAAAATGTAGGATCGTTTTTATGATAAATTTATATTGTAACGTTTCATTTATGAAATTATTGTTTATGGGTGATTTGATTATATGTATAATAATTTCAGTTTTATTTAATTCATGTTTCAAAAGTTTTTGAAATTTATCACAACTTAATTATATAGTCAATACAATTATTACTTAAAACCAGAACTATAATCATTTTTTGGAAATAAAATAGGGTAAATTTACGATTAAAATTATATTTATAACATTTTGTGATACATTTTGTGAAATGAGTATGACATGGAAAATCAAACCCAACCCTACTCTTTATTAATGGCAAAATGGTAATGTTTTATTATTTGGTGTAAAATTTGATAGAATTGTTCGGAGACCAAATACACTATTTGTTACCAAAAACTGTAAAATAGTATATTACGGGTAGAAGATAAATTCATTTTCTCACCATCGAAAAAAGTATTTGGTTAAAATATAGTCTTAAAGATGGAAGATGCTTAGTGAGGGAGGTTTCTCCAAAATTTCCTTAAGAATTAAGGTATTGATGCTATTATACAAAAAAAAAAAAAAAAAAAAACGAAAATCAAAATTTTGACCAAGTCATTGCAAAATTACTATTTAATTTAAAAGTATTTTCTAATAAAGATTATTCTATATAGAAAAGTAATGTATGTCTAACGCCTATGAAATCAAATAGAAACACCACTATTTATCAATTTTATTATTTTATTACTAATACATGTATAAAATATATTTCTAAAAAGGACTAGATGTTAAATATTGACCTAACCTAACCCCACCAAAACATAAATTAAATAATAAAATAAATAATTAAATTAAATAAAAAAAACAATTATTCCAAATTTATTTGCCTAATAAGCATCGAATTTCATTTGGAGACAAGTTCAAACCGATTTTGCAGTGGTGTAGTAGTGGGGTTTTTTTATTATTTGACCCCAAATCAGAATTCTACAACTTTCAACCACCGCCACCACCGCCACCACCGCCACCGCCAATCCCGCCGGCAACCCCAAACATGGGAAATTCCTGGAGTAAAAGGTTCCACCGCCACAGCCGCCACCACCATCCTCAGCCGCAGCCGCAATCGGAGCCGCAGCCACAGCAGCCGCCGCAATTGGAGCCGCCGCCTCCGCCGCCTCGGCAATCGGAGCCGCAGCCGCCACCTTTTCCTCCACCTTCCTCTTCACCAAACCCTCCTTCTCCGATCGCGTTCCCCCCAATAAATTCACCGCCGGCGATTCCACCACCACCACCACCACAACAACCGCAACTTACATCGCAACCCCACGATGATCTCAATCCGCCGTCCCAACCACCAAGCTACGCTTTTGCAGCCTACGCCCCTCACTCTACAACCCCGCCGCCGGAACAACACCCTTACCCCGCCGTCCCCCAATGCCCCAACCGCCCTCCGCCGTCGCTCCCCATTCAACCCTACAACAACAACAATTACAACTACTCCAACCCCAACTACTATGTGAGGCCCGTCAATACGATGGGTCAATACTCCAACTACCGTCCTTATTACTCACCCCAAATCAACATGTGGGGCCCACCCGCCGCGCCCCCTCCTCAGCTGCCGCCCCCGCTGCCGCTAATACAGCCCGCCCCCTACGTGGATCATCAGAGCGCCAAGAAGATTAAGAATGATGTGAATGTTCATAAAGACACAATTAGGCTTCAATCGGATGAGCTGTACCCCGATTGCCACGTGGTTACCTTCACCTTTGATGCTTTGGTTGATGGAAGGTATATCATATTCGATTATTTTGGGGTACAATATATTTTACTCGTTGTATTAGAATTATGTGGTTGTTTCTCTTTCATTTTGCCTTTGACTTTGATAACATTGATTTGGTTAACATCAGTAATCAATACTTACTCCCGAGAAAAGGATCGAAAATAATGTGTGAACCTGTCAATTGATACCGACTATGAACTGAAGTGGCTAAAATAAGTTGATCGGGATCGTATATAACAGTAGGCATTCAAAACATCTGGCTAAAATAAGTTGATCTTGATCATGTGCATATGCAGCCGTCTATTGAAGCTTACACCGTTTTTAGTGAAATAAGTCTAATCTAGATGTTTGAATTTCTCGTCATTTTATTTGTGATATATATATTGGAGTGCTGTTGATTCCTGAAGATTTTGTTTCTTACTATTGTTAAAGAACAAAAACGAGCGCAGCTTGTTTTAGAAGCCGAAGCCCCAAAAATTAACTTCAAATGCGAACAACAAACTGCCAATTATTTGTTTGTGTGTGTGTTTTGGAGGAAGTATATGAAACTATTAAATGATAATGGAGTGAGTCTTGGGCCTCGTTTGGTTGGGGAGATTAGCCATTATTAACTAAATAATTGGACTTCCTTTGATGTTTGGTATCCCCAATAACTTGTCGGATCGACCCACAAACATTATGTTATCATGGCTTATCTTGCCTTTTAGGGAGTTTTTTTTTTGTTGGACGTCCCAGAGTCCGATAAAATAATTGGATTTTCATTAGATTATTTAATCTTATCTTGTCAACCAAACGAGGCCTTAGGGTATGATATTAAGAAATGAAACTATTTATGGCGCAATGTGTAAGTTGTTTGGCCCTTGATCAATTCTTCTTCACTTATGACTCAAGTGCAGTACTAACGCTGCCCTGAAAAGGGATAACTTGTTGAAAAGGGATAACTTGTTGCCTGACCGAACTTTGCATACATCTGGAAATCATTATTAGGTGTATTTTTCTCCTGTTTTACTATTGTCATCGTCTACTGTTTGCTTCTTAAGGTGGGATATTTTTCGACAATTGGATTCTACGGCTAAGGGTAAAGAATATGACCTTTTTGCCCCTCAATCTCATGTATTTTCTGAAAATTAGATTCTATAGTGGAAACTATGCTGTTTAACAGGAATGGTGTTGGTAATATCATTCATTTTGTTATTTTTTATTTTTTTCGTGCGGGGAAAGTTGGTTAATTTTTTCATTTTGTTAATTTTGGAATGGTTTTTTTCATTTTGTTAATTTTGTTATTAGTTTCATGTTTTGTTCACATGACTAAGCATACATAAAAAGCATGCTTCTATTAGGAAGAGTGCTTAAAGGTGTATGATGCATAAAACTTAACATGTAAATGCGTTTACATGACACGATCTTCTGGGGAAGATGTTCTCTAACATATTAGCATGCCCTTATTCTGGACAATTACTGTCTACCAAAGTTCGGATAATTTCGTATCGCATTTGCTTCTTTTGTCCATCTGTTGCCAGTGTGACCTTTTGCTAGAATTTTTCTGTTCATTTCGTGCCATTTTCAGTAGGTTTTACTTGAATGTCAGAATTTCAGTAACAATAAAGTTCTACTGCTGTGTAATGTAAGTAGAATACTTCATAGAATTCCCTAACCGCGACTCACGTTGAAATGACATGAAAAAACTTGGGTTTTTTCTTTTTTTTTTTTTTTTTGACTTAGTCGAGCATAGAATCAATCTCTCCTAAATCAAGTTTTGGCGTCCAGCATCCAAACAGCTGGTTGTTTCTCGAATTGGGACATTAAGAATTTAATCGTTTGTCTGAAATAGCATAAAAAAAAAAAATTCAACGAGCCCAAAGTTTGTAAGTATTGCATTGTATAATTTAAACAGTCCAACTGTTATGAACCTGTAGAAACTTTATCCTTGCCAAGAACACTATTTGAAGACTAGTCTTAAATTTCATCATTTTTTTAATTTAAATATGAAGGATTTATTTAAATTATTGCCCAACAGTAGTTTCTTGCTGTCCAAACTATTAGCATGACTTGTTATTATTTTAATTATGATGGTGGCTTTACCTGATATACTTTGTGATTATGTTGCAGTATTACTATCTTCTACTTTGCCAAGGAGGGAGTCAACTGTAAATTTATTCCATTATATCCGGATATCGTGCCTGCAAAAATTCCGTTCCAAAAAGGACTTGGACAAAAGTTCTGCCAGCCTTCAGGAACTGGTGTGGACTTGGGCTTCTTCGACATTGATGACCTGTCAAAGCCTGTTCCAGGAGAAGACGCTTACCCACTCGTAATATCTGCCGAGTCATTTTCACCGTCTACGAGTACAGCCGAGCGTACAGATGCCGAACTGGTTAAAGCGTCTCATGCTCAGATCTCTCAGGCTGTCTTGGAAAAAAAAGGTGGTAATTTCCAAGTCAAAGTAATAAAGCAGATTCTGTGGACCGACGGGGCCCGCTATGAATTGCGTGAGATTTATGGGATTAGTGATGCGGATGAAGGTGCTGTCAACGATGTTGATTCGGGAAATGAATGCATCATTTGTTTGACTGAGGTCAAGAACACAGCTGTCTTGCCATGTAGGCACATGGTAACTACCTTAACTTCAATCTTTTTCGGTTTTGTTCTTAGATGAAAATATTATTTATAAGTGATAATGTGTTTGCGGAATGAAAGAAGTTAATTAGTTAATTAACCACATTTAATTACTATTCATACTTCAGAACGTCTCCTTAAAGTCTTGGCTTTTGATGAATTAAACATCCCATTTGACATAATTAGTTAACCACTCGTCTCCGATATGTTTCGTAATTACTAATCCTTCCCTTCATATTTATGTTGTTGATATCATCATTTTTGTTGAAACTCGAATCAGAAGGGGAAGTTTGGTAATTGTGGAGGTTCATGTAATTATGGACGAAGAGTAAAGAGTTGTTAACTACTTCAGATAGAATATAAGTATAATAAATCCCAATTTTCATTCTCTTTGAATGAAATTCTCTACAGATACCGGCCAGAATAAAGAATGCAAAAGGATTGTTATATGCTAATTTTAGTTGCTTATTTAGAGAATAGATATCGAAATAAATAATGACCAAGTACTAAAGCAAAATGAGGAAATGAACCATGATTTTTCGATTTAGTTAGATGAGTTAACTGAAAAAGATTTTTATTTTTTTTTATTTATTAATTAATTAATATTTAACCTTGCCTACTCTTTCTGAAAACTATTTCTGGTATCCCTATCTCTTCCTTTGGCATTCTATCGAGACTCCATTCACAAAGTAGAAGAACTATGACCTCGTTTGAGAATGTTGATGGGATTGATAAGATTGATTGAGTTGTTAGTATTTAGGATTACACTTTCCATGATACCATGATATTTAATCTCTGATTATCTTATAATTGAGATTTGTGATTATATATTTTATTTTGTGACGATTCTGTTTTATTGCTTTGCAGTGTATGTGCAGTGACTGTGCCAAAGAGCTGAGGCTCCAATCAAATAAATGTCCCGTTTGTCGGCAGCCCATTGAAGAGCTTCTCGAGATCAAGATTGATGAAGGTATAATACTAGAATCCAGTAGTTAGTTCGGCTTATGATTTATCAGTGTGTTTTTTTTTTGTGGTCGAATTTCGTGATTATAAGAAAGAATTGAATAGAAAAAAGAACGTGCAATGATATATCGTTCTTTCTCGTTTTAATGAATTACAATTATTCTTTAATCAAATTTATAACATCCGAGAAACAATGATTGATTTTAACAAGTTTTTCGAGTAAGTAAAATTATTTGTGATCTTCGTTTATCCCTCTCGATTTTTTTCATGAATTACTGCATTTTCAGAATCTGGAGTTTAGGAAGAGGAAGTTTAGCACGTCGGGACGAAATCGACCAAAGGCTTCTATATGAATATTTAAATCATACACAAAAAAATTGCAGGTTGGAGAAAGATCCCTCCCTCCCTCCCTGCTTATCAAGATCTGTACAGTTCACAGTGTTATGTATTGCAACTTTATATTTTTGCACATTGCATGTTTTGGTATTTGCCTTTACTAATTTTATTTCTCTTTCTTTTTTTTTTCTTGCTAAAGTTTGTTTTATATTTATTTGTAAATGCTTTACTAATTTTTGTCCTTTTTAACTCCAAAGTTTGCAGTAAAGTGTATAAAAGAAAAGAATAATCATATTTGATCCCTGCTTTGATGGTGCTTATTTTTATTGAATTCTTTTATTTCTTGGTGCAATTTGCTTAACACTTTTCAAGTCTACTTTTCTTTCTGTTTGTTACTGTTCTCAATTTTTTTCATTATTTCCCAAAATAAAATCACTTTTCTAAAATTATGTTTAAAAAGTTTCTCTAAAAAAAATTAAAATGTTACTCTCTCTAACAAACATGTTTTTACTAAATTCACTTTATTTTTCAAATTCTTCTTACAAAATACATTTTTCCACCACCTTTTAGACATGATTTGATTGATTACAGTAAAAATTTGTCTCTTCTCCAAACACATTCAAATTTTATTTTATTTTCAAATTATTCTCTCGAAACATATTTCTCTAAAATTAAATGGAAACGGAATCACAAAACCTTACCAAACATAGCTGACTCAAAACTTAGGCTCGGGCTACATGAATAAATGCACTCTACAATACAGTCCTCATTCAACTCTCTTTATTTAAGTTATTTATTTTCAGTCTAAACTGTCCGAAAGATTTGAAGCAAATTCAATATATACGCTTGAACTTTAAGCTATAAAAAATAGTTTTGGAGGGACTTTAAGCTAAATGATCCTTTATTCCTTGGAGGAACTAGATGAATGTGCAAGATGACCGTAATCGTTAATGACCACTTCTTCTCGACAACCATAAATTGATATAATACCAGAACTATTACAATCTCATACTTAGGTGTAACATAAATTCATATTATACCAGAACTATTACCACCTCATACTTAGGTGTAACAAATAAGCGGTGCCAGGGTACCATGGTCCTCCCAAAATAAATTTGGTATTAATATAATGTATTTTATAACTTAAATTAGTGTGTTTGGTCCCTCTTTTTTTAAAAGAATAATTTCCTCTTTGAAGAACAAGTTAAGATCTGAACTTTCTAAAGGTAATTTAGTTATAACTCATTATCAATTTTCTTTTTATTGATTTACATTATTCTTAATAGGTTTTCAATTTAAAAACTTTTAGGGGTAATGGCAAATAGGCCCATGACAAGGGCACTTAATTAAAATAGGGACATCCAACTTTTTTGTCTTTCAAATAAATCCACCCCATTCAAACTTATTTGCAAATAAGGAAAATCCCTTTATATATACCAAAATTACCCCCAATTCATTTGAAACCCAATTTAACTCCAATTTCATGATTTACACCCCAATTTAGCCCAATTTCATCAATTAACCAATTTTAACCCAAATTTTAATTTTGACCCCAATTTTAACCCTAATTCGTATCAATTCCACCCATTATGCTCTAACTTCTTTAATATTACACATTGACCCCGGATTTTAACAAATATATCACATTAACCCCCAAAACTTTTTTTTTTCAGTAAATAATTTTTTTTCTGAAATATTTTTTTTCCGGCCGATTCCGGCGTAGACCGCCGGTCTCCGGCGTTGACTTTTTTTTTTTTTTTTTTTTTGAATTTTGTTTTCCTGAAATTTTTTTCCGGTCGGTCAACGGCCGTTGACCGCCGGGTTTCCGGCGTTGACTTTTTTTTTTTTTTTTTTTTTTTCTTAAAAAAAATATTTTAATTAATTTTACTGTCTTGGCTGTTAAATTACTGTCTCCGGCAGCTATTTAACTATCGGAGACAGTAATTTAACTGTTAATCGACTGTTTTTTTTTTTTTTTTTTCTTCAAAAATATTTTAATTAATATTACTGTATTCGTTGCTAAATTACTGTCTCCAGCAGTTATTTAACTGTCGGAGACAGTAATTTAACTATTAATTGACTTTTTTATTCTTAAAAAAATATTTTCAATTAATATTACTGTATTCGTTGCTAAATTACTGTCTCCAGCAGTTATTTAACTGTCGGAGACAGTAATTTAACTGTTAATTGACTTTTTTATTCTTAAAAAAAATATTTTTAATTAATATTACTGTATTCGTTGCTAAATTACTGTCTCCAGCAGTTATTTAACTGTCGGAGACAGTAATTTAACTGTTAATTGACTTTTTTATTCTTAAAAAAAATATTTTTAATTAATATTACTGTATTCGTTGCTAAATTACTGTCTCCAGCAGTTATTTAACTGTCGGAGACAGTAACTTAACTGTTAATTGACTTTTTTTTTTTTTTAATTTTTTTCCTTAAAAAAAATTTATTTAAATTAATATTACTGTCTTGGATGTTAAATTACTGTCTCCAACAGTAATTTAACTGTCTTAGATAATAATATTAATAATATTATTGTTCGGAAAAATAATATTCATAATATTACTGTCTCAAACAGTAATATTACTGTCTGAGACAGTAATTTAGTAGTCAAGACAGTAATATTATTTAAAATATTTTTTTTCTAAGAAAAAACAATTCAAAAAAAAAAAAAAAAAATCAACGCCGGAGACCGGCGGTCAACGGTGGTTGACCGGCCGGAAAAAAAAAAGCAGGAAAAAAAATTTCAAAAAAAAAAAAAAAAAGTCAACGCCGGAGACCGGCGGTCTCCGGCGGTCAACGCCGGAATCTGGCCGGAAAAAAAACAGTTCAGAAAAAAAATTATTTTCTGAAAAAAAAAAGTTTTGGGGGTTAATGTGATATATTTGTTTAAATCCGGGGTCAATGTGTAATATTAAGGAAGTTAGAGCATAATGGGTGGAATTGTTAAGAATTATATTATTGAGGGTATTTTAGACTAAAGACATGGGGATGGGCTTAATTGAGAGACTGTTTTTTTTGTGGACTAAAATGCATTTAAGTCCAATGTGATGGGCCTTTTTGCCATTTGCCCTAACTTTTATATATTTTTTTCGGGCATCTTGCACATTCATCTAGTTCATCTTTACTCTTTGCGTAATTATTGACTTAATTAAAGGAGTTTCATTGAACATATTTTGAATATAGTGTATTTAGTATATATATATATACACACGATTTTAATTGAAATGTACAAATATTTACATATTTTAATGAATTTTGTGTGAAAATATTCATTAAAAGAGTTTGTCTAATGGGTTCCATGTTTGTTAAGATTGCTTAGGTAGGGCCACATAATTATCAAGACTAAGCATGTTTATAAGCTTTATAAGCATGATGTTCGTAATTAACTCGAAAATTTTGAACGTGCAACGTGCCAAGATATAAAGGTGAACATTGCAAGGATTTACTTTAGTGTTGTTAGCCAAATGCATTACACATTTTTCCACAGGGTTTTAATTAGGTAATCTGATATGCTATCAGTACGTGTTTTAGTGGTCTGAACTGCGACTTTATTTCATTTGCAAGTTTTGAAGGTAAAAACTCACGAAATAGTGTTTTTTTAAAGTTTAGGTTACGGAGCACGAAAAAATGTGTTTTAGATTTTTTTTCCTTTTTTGTATTATGTGGAGTTTTACACAAATCATAAGCCTGTGTTTCGTGTAAAACTACCCAAGTTCAGTAAGTTTTTTTTTAATCACCTCATTTTTATCACTCAAATCAATATGGGAATAACAATAAACCTAAAATGAAATGCAAATACAAGTATTATTGGAGATAATAATATTAAATGATACATTTCACTAACAGCTTAAACTTTTAGTTGAAAATGGTCATTCAATATGGTATGCCAAACGTAAAGGTCCCGAGTTCGAATCCCACAGTCACCCATTTCAAATATTTCATGTGCAAGGCTTCAAAAATTAATTCGTCCGCACTTGAGGGGGCGTATTGGAGATATTAATATTAAATTATTTCTTCATTTTTTGCTTGAATTTCGTTTGAGATTTTGCATGTGGTTTTCCACTTGAACCTATCGAACTTTTAGCTATTTTCGGTAGATACCTTTCGAATCTTGAGTGAATTTCGACAGCTTCCTATTGTGTACCGGTGGCTAGGTCAGAGCCCAGATGACAAGGATAAAAAGAAGGCCGTCAAGTTGGATTGGTTGAAGCAGCTCCTCAGTGGGGTGACTGAGAGGGCTAAAAGAAGGCCCTTCACGACTGGCTCCATACTTATATGCTTCTAATACGAGCCTATCAAGTCAAGTGGGATATGACATTTCTTTGCAATATACTTGTGAAGATCATGGCAACAAGGTAGACAATGATTCTTCGGATGATGCAACTGTAAGACATATCACTTGGAAGCAATTCTTTCGACTTGTCCGCCTCAACTTTCAGTTGTTTAAGAATTTACTTAGATACATTTCCGCGTACAACAACTTTAAAATGTGTTGGTACGCATTTATGTTTATTTCAAAAGATTCTTTGATGGAATTGTGTTGTTCGAGAATTTGATTGTGGATATTCATATATGACGAGGGTTGATTTGACAAACTATTGAGCTTGTATAAATATTTGAGCTAAAGTCCATTGATGGACGGTGATCCAATAATATTATGTTTAATGAGCTCATAATTAGGTCAAACCTCAAGAATATGTATGACTTATAAATATTTTATAGTCTTACCAATAAGAGGTACGCTTTATTCACACATGATACACACTCCTACACGCACTAAATCACACTATCAGCACATCGATCTCACATTGTCTTCTCTATTCGTTTTCCTTATCATTTTACTCTTTCTCGAACTATTTCCCCAACTAACTTGAGGGTCGGAGTTTCTCCCCGGGGCTCAAGCCCCGGAATTTCAAATGATCGGAGTAGTTTTCCGGCGGTTGAGATCTGGGAAGGTCTTCGAGAAGAGACAATGTTGGTGGTGATTAACCTCCATCAATATAAAAATCCACGAAGTTGCCAGTTGATTTCCCCAGGTCTTTTTTCGTCCGTCCGTGTACACCCTCCACCTAATTAGAAGTGTACATTCCAAGATGAGGACACTTATTTGTCCATGTCATTAAACATTTCTCCTTGAAAGGATCCAACCTTGAATTAGCTACATATGCTATAGCCTCCGGATAATCAACAAATGATTATTTCATGACTCTCAATCCCTATTGAGCGCCTCCACAATATTTCGATCAATCAGAGCCGACCAAGCCGACTGAAACGACACACAAATGATGATTTGGATGGAGCACATTTCTTATTGCTTTCATCAAAGTCAAATCCCGATATGTTACAATGCAAATAGGCAGAGGACATTTTTCCAAGATACGTAATGCCATTAGAACTTTATAAGTTTTTTCGTGGTCCAAGTAGGCAATGGCGACGGAGAACGTCTTGTCAGTACAAGTAACACCTATAATCTCCAACGATTGATTTTGTACGTGCAATTCATGATGTATATGTACGGATAGTAGTCTGCCAACTTAATGCAAAAATTGAAATTGAGACATGTTAGATAACTCTTCAAACTTTATCTTCTGGCAAATATTGTTAACTGTTTTCATCCCAATTACATTTGTCACATCCCTTGGCTTCAACGTTCTTAGAATTGCCTTTGGTTTGACTATTGTTTTGAACAAACTTTCAACAAGTAACATCTCTTCTTTTATTAATCTTTCGGCATATGAGAGTCCTTGTAAGTTTCAAATAAATTGTGGTTGTGAATACTACTGACAATAGTAAACTCTGACCGAACATTTTATCTAATATTATGTCCTTCAATTTAAACATGCAATTGCATTTCTTAGAACTGAGGTTGGTGAAGAAGAAGAGTTTGACGGGGTTTTGAGTGTGTGGTATTTAACATTGAATATAGTTAAGAGTATTTACGTCCAAAAATATTAAAAAAATTAAACTGAGAAGGATTTTGTATTTGTTTTAAATGTCCTTAAATTGGAATAAAAAATAAAAATAAAAATAATGACGTGGGCCTATTGGCCGAAGCTCAACAAGCACATAGATTGAAAAGTGTAGCATGGCTTTTAGAGTAAAGTAATTTGGTACTCACTTAAAGCGTTTCATCACCCTTTATTTTTCTTTTTATTTATCCTCACAAATCCTACACTGCTTGCTTTTTCCCAAAACTAAAATAACTTTTCCTGCAACCCGAAAAAGAGAAAATTGAACTAAATCTGACTGAAAAAGAGAAGCAATTGCCAAGACCAAATTTTGATAAATTAATAGAAACAAAACTTCGTTCAAACGATAACCGAATTTCGCCAAATTAAAGAAGCAAAACTTCATTTTGCTCCGTTAAGACAGCATTCATATTTAGCTCCCTCAATAGACAAATCGAAGACGCAAAAAGATTCATAGCATGACAACGAAAACAACTACTAAGCAACATTAACTAATTTTTCATTTAATCGCTTTCCGATAATGGTCATCCACACAATACTTACGCCATGAAAAGTAGACGATTAGTCTTAACAAACCAATTAAGCATAAAGCAAAACCTATAAAAAAAATTAAAAAGAAAAAAAAGAAACTACTTATTTGTGCCATAAGTTTATAAATCGAGGTCTTTCCTGCTTCCGTTCGACGGAAGGAAATCACTGGCTAATACATTATAACACCCAATTACGCCATGAAACCGAGCAACTAGTAAATTTTTAATTTACATGTCAAACTATTCTAACATCTACGTCAAGAAAATGAGCAAGCCATCAAAGGCAATGCACAACCTCAACTCATTATTCACCCCAATCGTAATCTAAGCATGATCTGCACTTTCACATCTATCAACAATCAAAAGGTTAACAAAAAGATAAACGAAAAAAAAAAAAAGGCCAAGAAACGCACTTACGACGACCAAGAAAAGTTGTCGATCAATCAATCCCCCATGGATCTTAGCTCGTGCAATTGCTCTCTAATTTGATCCTGCACCAACTCCAGCCTCTTAGAGAACACTTCCAACTCCAACATTTGTTGCTTCCTCCATCTGTTGTTGTTGGCGATTTTATCCCCGCCCATGGTTGCGTTAAAACATACGGGCAGCAAATTTTGTGGTAATCCGAACCCGTGTCCACAACAAGGACTATTGGAATTCGGAGTGGAGCTCATCGAATTGGACAACAACTCCTTGATTATCGGCGACAAACAGCTCTTGACGGTTTCTTCGATCACACTTGGCATTGATCCTGATACCCCCGGAGTTACCCCCATGCCGACCGCCGGAGAAGCCATTGGAGCCACCGGCACTGCTGGCGGAGTGTTGTTAATAGTACTAATCGGGTTGGCTAGCTCTACTTTCACTACTCCAGCTCGGTTTCTCTTCTTTGGGCGCGGGATTTTGCTGTTTATATCAATGCCGTTAGGTTTAGGGCTTTGGAAATAGGCGAAATTGGGGCTGTTGAGGTCGTCATCTTCCTCTTCGATCGGGGCGGAGGCAGGGGCAGGGGCGGCAGGCAAGGCGGCGTAGCCGTTGAAGGCGGTGCTGCCCCAGATTTTGGAGGAGATTTCGAAGGTGGCTTGTTCGTGGGCGGTTTTGAATGAATACTCTTTGCCGGAGGCGAATTTGGCGACGACGTTTCGGTACTTTTTTTTGAGGCGGCGGAGCTTTTCGACGAGCTGGTTCTTGTTGAAATCGAGCTGGAATTTGCTCTTGATCTGGTCGTAGAACGCCGCCGTGTCGTGGTGGTGCTGGGAGGAGGAATTGTGTGCGCCTAATCGCTGCGTGGTGTAGTCGAGAAACCCTTGGAGGAGCTCAATTTCGTCCTCGTCGGTCCAGAGGCGCTGGAACAGCTTCCGTGACTCGTCCGGCGGCATCGGCTTCTTGGCGACGACGATCTCCTGGTGGTGGTGGTGCTCCGGCTGTTGGAGGCGGAGGTGGGGGTGGGGATCGGGGAAGGCGACGGTAACTTGGGCGGAGGAAGTGAACGGGAGATGGCGATCGAGGGCGAGGGCGGCGGAGGAGGCGGAATCGCCTTCGTCGCGGTCGGAGATTTCTTCCTCATCGTCGTCGTCTTCGATTAGGTCTTCGTCTTCGTTGAAGATATTAGCGGCGGCGGCGGCGGTGGTGGTGGGATCATCGGCGGAGGCCATGGGGGAATAAAATAAAATCGAGAATTGAAGGGGGGTGGTTGGGGTAATTGGTGGTGGTGGGGTTTGGAGTGTAAAAGGCCGAGATGGGGTTGAATTGAACCCTTCAACTCACGCCACCTACGCTACGTTAGTCTATACTCTATACATACACCTATTGTTTGCTAAACCCACTCAGCCCAAAAAAGCCACGTCTCTTTGGTTATTTTGTAATTCATTGGTGTTTGACTATTCACCACATGGCTGCGGCTATATGCAATACTCATTCCACTTGTGCAAGACCAAATTTTAAGAAAGATTCTAAAAGATTCTATTTTATTAAGATGGAATGACAAGTATGCCCATAAATTAAATTGACTTTTTTTTCTCATGTAAGACCAAATACAAATAATGAGAAAAAAACAAAAATCGACACCAAGGTGTCGAAAAACTATGCTACAAATCGACACTTAAGCGTCGAATTTCATAGGTCAAAATCGACATTGACATGTCGAATTTATAGCACAAATTCAAATGTCGAATTTTATACCTCAAAATCGACATCTAAATGTCGATTTTTAGCTGTAAAATTCGACCTGTACATGTCGAATTCGTTTGCGCGGGATTTTTTTTGGAAAATCGATTCTAGCTAAAAAAACCCATAAATGCATACATTCTTGGGTTCTTCCATCGTAGAATCTTCTATTTTGATGTCTCATGACTCCATACTTGCCATCTTTGTAAGATTTGTTGAGTTTTGATGATTTTGAATTTCTAGGTTTTGTGGGTTAATGGAGGGGGAAGGAGAAAGGTCTTGTGGGTTTTGGAAGATGGAGAAGATGATAGTTGATCTTGTGGTTTTGTGGTCTTGTGATAGGGTTTTTTGTGTTTTTGAATTTTTGGTCTTGCATATTTGGAATTTTTTATTTTTTTAATAAATAAGGGTATTATAGTATTTATACATTGAAAATTTTAATTTGGTCTTGCACAAGTGGAATTAGTCTTGCATATAGCCGCAGCCTAACTTTATTCATTTTTTTTGTTTGGTTTTTTAATTTTTATTTGTTGACCTAATAATATTTTTATCTATTATCGACTATTGTAATATTATTGTGGTTCAAAGTAAAATTAATTTTACTGTAACCACAATAATATTATCCTTGTTATAGTAATATAATTATTAATGACAATAATAATTTTAATATTACTGCCAATTACAAGAATATTAATTTTTTTTTTGTTTTTTATTATGTTTGTGTTTGTTGATCGGTCAACATAATAATATTATTGTATTACATAAATGTAACATAGCGGTTTTGTTGCGTTAATATTACTATATTAGATAGTAATATAGCAATATGACTGTGTTAAACAGTAATATAGTTGATATTATTATCAACCATAGTAATATTATTGTGTTTTTTACGAGAGCCAAAAAATGCTCAGGAAAAAAACTTTAAAAAATAAAATAAAGGTCAACACTGCCGGTTAGTGGCGGCGGCAGCAGGAAAAAATAAGTCAATGCCGGAGATCGACGGCAACGGTTAAAATTGGATTATGTGTCTTAATCGAAAAGTTGGGAAATTTATGGTCACATTGAGATTAAATTGGGTTAAATGAATGAAATTGGAGCATATTAAAATGTAATGGAGTATTTAAATTGGATTATGTGTCAAAATCGAAAAGTTGGAAAATTTATGGTCACATTGAGATTAAATTGGGTTAAATGAATGAAATTGGAGCATATTAAAATGTAATGGAGTATTTTAGTCTTTTTATGTACCTCTGGACTTTTTTGTAAAAGAATTTTTGGTCTGATCTTCATTATGAATAAGTGGCACATAATGGACTTATTTGTAATAGCCTCAATAATTAATTAGTCAGTAGAAAATATATAATCCTAACTAATCTGATATAGATATAGGTACCAGAACGAGCCATAAACATGACGTTATTTTTTTGGATTCCTTATAGGTAACATCTCTTTGATGATAAAATGTTTGTAATGCCCAAATGATGCTTATACACTAATTATAAAAGTTCATGAATCACCAAGCCTAAGTGAATCGAGAATGTGATGGTTCGATGCCACCAGGCGCTCGAGGTAGCTGGGGTGTAGAATTTTCATGTTAGACCTATTAAATTTCCACGTGCCTGAGTACAATCTCACACGCCAATTTACAAAACAATGCAAACACGTGTTGACTTGAGTCGTTGAGATTGTATCGTCGTTTTCATTCCAATGATTTTAAATCAACTGAAATGCTTCTTGCAGTGGAGGGATTTCATTTGTTTTGAGTTTTCAAACTTCAAAATTCTCAAAACTCTCTGAAACCCATAAAATTCCTTAAAAACTTATGTCACGTGCGACAACAATTTGACTTAAATTTTAACAAGTTTGCATATAGTATTTTATGATTTACATTTGATTAATTTACAATTTTGTTTACAAATAGTCGTTAGTGAAAAATTAGATTTCGAAAAAAAGTACAAATTGTTCGTACAAAAAATCCAAATTTTTGCAAGTTTTGAGCTCATAAGCACGAAATCCTTGTACAAATTTTGGGCTAATTAATTAGCTCGAAACCTTCAAAAATTTTACCAATTCCATGCTAATTATTACGAAATCCTTAAAAGAAATTACCAAAGCTTAAGAAAATATGTAATGTTGACTTCCTAGTAACTTTTGCAAACACCCCAACTTTTACCTACTAAACAATTGTTCATAAATTTACTCGCAATCATGAACTTCTATTTATTTAAAATTTTGATTTTCTAGTAACTTTTGTAAACTCCCCAACTTTTACCTAATAAACAATTGTTCGTAAATTTACTCGCAATCATCAACTTTTACTTTTTAAAAAAAAAAATTCCAAACACGACCTTAACATCATTATTGCCAATTGTTATATACTTGTATGTATACCATAAATACCAATAAATCATTGTATAAATCAAAATAATTCTAAAACAATCTTGAAGTCATTTCTCAAGCAATAATTTTACTACTAGAAAAGTCACACTTTCACAAACACACAAGAGGGAATGAGGAATTCTGATTAAGAAACAGGATAACGAATTTAAACCGTCGTATCGGGTACTTTCCCGCTCAATCCCGAATTTGGCAGATCGTTCTAGCAAATAGGTCTGATAAATGTGTACATGTAGCCGGTAACTCAACACTTTCCGGCATAAAATAAAAAAAACGACAAAACGGATAAATCCGCAAAAGTAAAATAATACTACTACATGCATGCCAGGGCGACCTTTGATACATAAGTTTTTGTGCAAACGAAAACTTCTTCAAACAGACAAAAAGATAAATAATTCTGCACATGATTATCTCAAGGCTAAATGCAAATCCAGCTGATTCAATTTTGAATCTTATCTTACACCTAAAAACAGAATTTGAGAAAGAGATGCAAACGCATACGAGTAAAATTGTGCTCAAAGTTTGAAGCTTGATTCAGAAACAATCAATAGCTGAAGCATGAAGATGCTTATAAACAAGACCGAGCAGGAAATTTCGGATCAGTCCACACAAAAATTGGTCCCACATCTCTCAAACATCAATACGAGTGCACATAGTGGTGGTGTAGTAAACTTTGGAGGAGTTTTAAGGTATTTTCGAAAAAAACAAGTCCTATAGAGATTCCATCTATTCCTGCACTCATTTTATGATACAACAATAGTTACGCCATGAATAAGAGTATAAGACTCGGCCGTTAAAATTCACAACTACAGTGAAAATAATGAGGGGAGGCGGAAAAAAAACAAACACATTCAGTAATCAATATCATAGATTCTTTACCACTTCCCTTCACGGGAAATCAGTTCCCGATACATTATAACGCCTAATTACCAGACCAAATCAGTTCTTGGATACATTATAATTTATAACATCTAATATTACCACACCATGTAATTTTAATTTACATGTCAAACTATCTAATATGGACTGAACAATCTCAACTCATTATTTAACCAATCATAATGTAAGCGTTCTGCATTTCGCATCTACCAACATCCGTCACAACGTTCTATATAAGATTAAAAAAAGAGATCCGAGAAAGGAACACACTTACGCCCGATAACGTTGTCAATCAACTCAATTCAATTCCCCATGGACCTAAGCTCCTGCAATTGCTCTCTAATTTGATCCTGCACCAACTCCAAGCGCTTCGAGAACACTTCCAACTCCAACATTTGTTGCTTCCTCCACCTGTTGTTGTTAGCAGTTTTATCTCCGCCCATGGCTGTGTTAAAACATACGGGTAGTAGATTTCGCGTTAACCCGAAGCCATGTCCGCAACAAGGCCCGTTAGAATTTGGAGTCGAACTCATCGAATTGGTCAATAGCTCCTTGATTATCGGAGTCAGACAACTCTTGACAGTCTCTTCAATCACACTAGGCATTGATCCTGTTATCCCCATGCCCATCAACGGAGATGCCATCTGAGTTGCCCCCATTCCCATCGCCGGAGATGCCATCTGAGTTGCCCCCATGCCCATCGCCGGAGCAGCCATTGGAGCCACCGGCACTGCTGGCGGATTGTTGTTGATGGTACTAATCGGGTTGATAAGCTCTACTTTCACTACTCCAGCTCGGTTCCTCTTTCTGGGGGGAGGGGTTTTGCTGTTTATATCAATGCCATTAGGGTTAGGGCTTTGAAAATAAGCGAAATGGTGGTTGTTAAGGTCGTCGTAGTCGTCTCCGATGGGGGCGGGGGCAGGGGCGGCAGGTAAGGGCGAGTAGTTGTTGATGGCGGTGTTGCCCCAAATTTTGGAGGAGATTTCGAAGGTGGCTTGTTCATGGGAACTCCTGAAGACATAGTCTTTGCCGGAGCTGAATTTGGCGACAACGTTTCTGTACTTCTTCTTGAGGCGGCGGAGCTTCTCGACGAGCTGGTTCTTGTTAAAATCGAGCTGGAATCTGCTCTTGATCTGGTCGTAAAACGCCGTCGTGTCGTGGTGGTGCTGGGAGGAGGAATTGTGTGCCCCAAATCGCTGCGTGGTGTAGTCGAGAAACCCTTGGAGGAGCTCAATTTCGTCCTCGTCGGTCCAGAGGCGCTGGAACAGCTTCCGTGACTCGTCCGGCGGCATCGGCTTCTTCGCGACGACGATCTCCTGGTGGTGGTGGTGCTCCGGCTGTTGCAGGCGGAGGTGGGGGTGGGGATCGGGGAAGGCGACGGTCACTTGGGCGGCGGAAGTGAACGGAAGATGGCGATCGACGGCGAGGGCGGCGGAGGAGGCGGAATCGTCTTCGTCGCGGTCGGAGCTCTCGACGTCATCGTCGTCGTCGATTAGGTCTTCATCGACGTTGAAGACGGCGACGGCGGCGGTGGGATCAGCGGCGGAAGCCATGAGATGAATAATTAAATTGGAGAATTGAGGGGTGGGTGAGTTAGGGCTAATCGGAGGGTTTGGAGTGTAAGAGCGAGATGGGCGAGATGTGGTTGAACGATTCAAACAATCAACACACGCCACCTACGCTCTTGTGTGTACACCTTAATGTTTGGCCGAAATAGCCCAACAGTTCAGCCGTGTCTATTTAAAGTGCTTTTACATTACCTTTTTTTATTTTTCAAATAACTTATTAGGGTAAATTACAGCTAACCACTCATGTTTGGGTAATTACAATCACCCTTCAACTATGAATCTTCTTACATATTCATCATTGCGGTGTCAGATCTAGTGGAATATTCAGGATTTTATGGAATATTCTCAAGTTTGTACCCGTTTTGTGCAAAAATACAGTTTCTATGTCTAATTAAAACAACTATGTTCTAGCATTTATATCAACTACTATTACAACACATTCAAAGGTCAACCTCTACTATTTCCCCTTAGATCGACCGATTTCTCGATTGGGTTCTCATCTTCAAATCCCTCGTAGTGAAAGAGAACCGTCACTGGTGAAATAGAAACACCACTGCTTAAAGAATAACAATGTCATGTGGAAATCCTAGCACACACATCTCAATGAAAACACCACCATCAACCTGAGAACCTTCATTTTTTACCACGCCACCGTCGCCGTTTACAATGAAACCACCAGAGAGGAGAGAAATGCGGTCGATCAATCGGAGAGAGAGAGAGAGAGAGAGAGAGATCACTTGGGTTTTCGTTGAGATGGAGAAGAACAAGGTCAGGGACGAATCGTCAAAAGAAAGAGAGAGAGAGAGAGAAACATATAAGATATCGAGAGGGGAGAGATAGAGATCGTGTGTGATCGGTCCCAATTCATGATATTTTTGTTAGGATGAGACTTGATCTTTAAAGTGGGCTTTAGGGCTGGATTGGGCCTTGAATCTTTAAACAAATCTGTAGAAGAGAGGAAAATTCGGACTCGTGTCGGGGTTAGCAATTTGACGGCCAAGTTAGTAATCTTCTTTAAAGTATTTGATTTTAATACGTTAAGTTATTTTTGGTCGCAAGTCTTTCTTATGAAGAACATATATTTTACGGTTATTTTCTGAGAGCTTACCTTCCTAGACGGTACTGCCCAAATTTATAGATGAAAATGGACGTCAACCCTTTCTCCATTCTAGTTTAACCAGTCTGATCACTGTAATAAAATATTACGGATTTCAAATTACCTCCAATCGAGTTTAGTCTGTCATTTTAATAGTCAGTAAGAACGCCTCCACATGTAAAAAGTAGCAAACATTCTCTGCAGCTTGTCAGACGATTGGACCTGCATTAAATGTGACTTCAACAAGCGGTGCAGCGAGAATGAAGCGAGAAATGAGCATGGCAGCGAGAAGTGTTTTGTCGTTCGCTATGAAGGTCGGTCGAAATTCATCTCACCCAAAGCCGAATAACTCACCAGTTCCCCGGACTTGATCTCTTCGTGGGTCTCCTAATACTATATGGTCCTAGTTGTGGCGTTTGAGTTAATTTTGGTGAGATGAGTGTGATATAGGATTTGCGATGGATAAAAAATGATAAAATTGATATATTAATGCAATATGAATTTATGATTACAATAAATTTCTAACGAGGGGTGTGTTGCTAAAAACCAATATAACATTATACTTTTTTGAGAATAAAACCAATATAACATTAAGACTATACCTTTAGTACATGTGTTTTGATGGGTTAATATCCCCTATGTGAATATTACATGGGGATCATGTGCAAAATGGTCAAACCAAGGGGGTTTATGTGCTATTGAGGGGTTAATACTTAATAGGGTGTTGCTATTTGCAGCGGTATTATTACTGAATACAGCGAAATCTCATTCATTTGAATTTTGTTTTTCAAAATTATCTCTGTATCCCCAAACTCCCAAACACAATCAACATTCGAAAAAAAAATCGGCTTCAATCCGCAGCAAACGAGTCTTGATTCCGATTTTTTTTTTTTCAAATTCTACTACTTTCAATCAATTTCATTTACAATTTAGGTAAAAACGTATGATTAGTTAGATCTAGGTAATTTTTGAAAAAAAATAGGGAGGTATCGTGCTCTGCAGCACAAGACCTTCAAGAAATTTGAATGTCTCGTGCTCTAGAGCACGATTCATGGTAAATTTCCGAGGGAGCGTGCTCTAGAGCACGAGGCCTTCACAAATCTTGAACGTCTCCTGATATAGAGCACGATTCGTTGGAAATTTTTGATGGAATTGTACTATAGAGTACGCGACATTTAAGATTCTTGAAGGTCTCGTACTCTAGAGCACGATTCCAAGGAAGATTTTTATATATTATTATTATAGCCGGACGGTGGACTAGACCGCATTCCTATGACTGCATCTCATCGGCGTACGAGAGATAGTGAGCGAACAACTGACGCAGCCGATTTACCCGACGTGGATGAAGTACCCGATATGGTATGTACTTTGAGAGCTATGGTGGGGACTGAAGCTGTAGTGCAGCATTCTCGTATCCCCTATAATCGAGACGATGACGACGACGACGATGAAAATTACCTATAGATTGATTCCTAGCTTCAAGATTCATATGGCTCACTACATTTGGGAAAAACATGTTTAAGTTTATATTTATTTCTTTTTATATATATTTTCATTTTTTTAACATACATTCTTTTAATAAATACATATTCTGTAGGAGCACACTGACGGACGGTGTGAGTATAGGATTCACGCGTTAAACGCGTTTACGAAGGATGACCTAAAGAAGCACATGACACCATACGTGCATGATGAGTTAGAGCTAATGGAAGCATCTGGCGTGAACTCACTCGAGCACTTCTACATTCATAATGTGGAGAAGAGCCTAATGTAGGCGTTTGTCGAGAGGTGGCAGCCGGAGACGAACAATTTCCACATGCCTTGGGGTGAGACGACGATCACCCTGCATGATGTTGTCTTCATTTTGGGGTTGCGTATCGACAATCTATCAATCCAATATAATTTTGAGGCGGAGAGGCCCATGTGTGAGCTGTTGTTAAAGAGGTTCTTGATCTGAACCTAGTCGACCCGAATGATATGTACATGAATGTTGGGGTCCATTGGACGGAGCTATGTGATTGGGTGTTGCAGCGGCATCGATCTTGAAGACAGAAGGTCGTAGAGTTTCTGATGTTTCTACTCGGGATGGCTTTGTTCCCCAATTTGACCGTAGACGAGCTGAAGCCAACGTGGATGAGATGCTCCTTCGACCTAAAACACGTTGGTGAGTATGCTTGGGGTGCATCGGTTTTGGCCCACTTTTACCGACAATTGGCCTGGCTAATAAGGCCCACGTGAAGGGGCTACATGAATGTACATTATTGCTCCAGGTATTTTATTATGAACATTTTTTTTTCAATTTATTATAACTTAGTATGTAATTTTTCTTTATTATTTAATGTGCTAGATTTATGAGTACTTACGTCCTTTCCGAGTACCTATTAATCTGGCTTATAGGGAAATGCAACCCCGTTTCATGAAGTGGAAACTACATAAGGATGTTTCAGAACTCGATTTCGGTATGAAGGTTGCTCGACGAGATGCAAGCCGATCAGGTATGTTTTTTGAAGTTGTTATATTAATTCAATGGTTGATGCATTTTGTATTTATTACGTAATAAAAATTGTACCATACTAACTGGATGTCGTATGGTCCGCACCTGCATAGACGCGTTCCGCTTACACTCTATTACGATTGTATCTAGTTTATGTTGACTGTCAATCTATATCTGCCGGATCGTGTCTTACGGCAGTTTGGATTTATCTAGACCATACCACACTGCTGCATTCAGTCTGGAGAGCTATACCGACGCGGTCCCCTTGGAAGTCTAACATACGAGATACAATATGATGCTCCAAGTGATGAGTGGACGGACTTGGCTGACAACTTGATTTCAGTGCATGGTAAAAACTAGCTTCGCCGCCATCAGATGTTGTTTCTCAGTACCTGGAGTGGTACAGATCTCGCATGCATTAGTACGTCATCAACAGACGGCCAGTGCAACAGGGACCGCCGCCCGTCGTAACCCCCAGCAAATTTAATGTCTTATGTGACCTGACCTTGCATATCAAATTCTGAAATACCAGATACGCTGCTTTATGCTTCCTGATTAAACTGGATTTTGAAACTTCCCCTTGATCCTAGTAAGTTGACGCTCGACCCCCGAATCAAGCTAATATTGCACGGTGTTAACAACGCTGGTAAAAACACTAATCCAGCCCTTCGACGAATTGGAGCACTTCCCACCATTTCCATAGACATAAAAAAATGCAACTAATAACTAAAAACATCAACAATATATATATATATATATATATATATATATATATATATATATATATATATATATATATATATATATATATATATATATATATATATATATATATATATATATATATATATTTAAAAATGCATAACCGAAAACGAAAATACCTATTTGTCGACGTGTTTCCAAAATGGAATTTCTTATTAGTCCATGCTTTGACAATTTTTTTCTTGTATATCAACCAAGTATCGTTCAGGTATGATATCAGTTTGGGGTAACAACCATAGCGTCTAACCATTACCTCGTAATTTTCATAGTAATCTTCCAATGTTTTTTATTCCGCTAAGTGTTGCCCAATGTTCGCGCCGGAATAAAACCCTGTGTTTACTACTTCCAATAAACTTCAACGCATTTTTTTTCCCTCCCACATTTCTATTTATGTGAAACAAACACAAGAAATGTTGGGAAGTTGAAAATATTTGAGGCAGCGCTTTAATGAGTCCCAATTCTTGATCCGTCAAGATCACATTAGGTATCAGTCCTTCCAATGCACATTTCAGACCCTGAAAGCAACAATAATTGTGAAATTATATCCAACATGGGTAACCCCAATTATTTCGAGAAGTGGCATTTCATACATACATCAAATATTTTTAAACCTCAAAACGTAAATATCAAATGCAATCAAATTACAATTACTAAATACATAACAAATGAATACAAATTACATACATATTGGTTTTGTAAGTGAAGTCCATCAATATATCATGAGAAAATAACCACAAAATTTTGAGTGAAATAGAAGCGACAAAAATCTAATCAGTCAGTGTATCACCGGTTTCATTACTTCGATACCAATATTCATATCCAGTTTCTTGAAGGCTCGATATCACGTGCTGTATGACTGTCTTCCCCGCCATATTCTCTCTTTTCATCTTCTCAAGTTGGTTGTATACATGTTTCACACTCGTCGATGTCTGTGAATTATCCTTCCTCAATCTATCCATAATTAATGTCGGCTTTACGTGGCTCCTTCTCAGTAACTTCACAACTTCGTACTCTTCTAGTGTCAAACGACTTTCCGGACATTGTCATATATGATACGGTAGCATCGTGTGAGTGTGGATGCCATCTTTTAACTTCATTCGCCATAGTCCATCATATCGATTTCTGCTATCATATAAACGAAACGTACATCCACATATATTTGTTCCCACATTTCGTAGTCTCACACCACCGGTTCGTTTTTCATGTCCCTTCCCATACATATGACATGTAATTAGTACATAAATGTTTTTCTCGCTTGAAGCTACTATCAATCGATGACCATGAATAACGGTGTTTTACGCCATATCACTAATTCTTTGTTATTTTCATACTTAATATCCACATTGAAATATTCATTGTCAGAGAGTTTCGATTTCTTTAGAAAGTTAGAAAAATAAGAAATAAAATTACAACTGCAAATAAGCCAATTTCAGTAAAAGTCTGCAATTAACATTTCAGTACTTAATAGTTAATATCCCTATATGAATATTACATGGGGACTATGTGCAAAATGGTGAAACCAAAGGGGGTTATGTGATATTTAAATAGTATTTACCCTAAATAATCTTTTTTTGATGAATATACCCTAAATTATTTTATTTTATTGCTATAAAACGGGGTTATTATACTAGAGGCACTTCTTTCACACACACACACACACACACACACACAAACACAAACACAAGTACACTAAAAACCCTTGTTCGAGTTCGAGGGTTTTCCAGAAGAAAAATCACCTTTTCTTCTTCTTCTTCACTGCATTTCGCTCTCAAATACCAAATCTCGCGAATCTGGTAACTTCAGATCGGAATCCAATATGCATGCCCCAGTCCTCGTACTGAGTAAGTTCTCCTTTTCGCTTCTTCTTCCTCGCCATTTTACATTCTCTCTGATTTTCTTCTTTTTAAATTCATTGTTTTTTGTACCAATTCGCACGGCCGCCATTTCTTACGTTTTCAGTACACGCAGTAGATCCATTACACACTTCAGTTGTTATACATCTCTATGTATATGTATATGTATATGTATGGTGAACAGAGCAGGATTCAAACGCACCGCGAATCAAATGCTCCGATCTCGATTAGTTTTAGATTTGGATGCACATTCGAAAATGGGGGTTTTTTTGTTAATTTTACCTAGGGTTTTATGTTTTTAAGTGAAGGAAATGCTTCTTTTGAGTCTGTTAAGGGGTAGGGTTGTTTTATTGTGTAGATTTTGGACATAAAGTTCACTTCTTCCTTGTATGGTTACTTTAATAAATGTTTCAAATGTACTGAGATATGGAGTAGGGTATGGATTTCATCTCTCCTTCATGGGTTCGTTCATGTAACTCGCATACGAGAAAGAAAGCATTAAAAAAGTGTTGCAGTAATGATCTTGCTCATATATTTTGATTTCTTTTAAGCAGAAGATACATTGAAGCGGGAGTCTGGAAGCAAGGTGCAACATGCCAATATTCAAGCATCCAAGGTAGTACCCACTCTCGTAATCTCGTCCTTTTATCCTTTTCTTTGATGCGTTTTGAATCGACTTTGAGGATCAGGAGTTTGTGTATTTTCTGAACTTTCTAATTATTTTGCATTAGCAATGTGAAATATCGTGCTCCTTTCTGATGCGGGCCTATAAAGAGTAGCTACTTTAGTAAGATTGCCTTTTTTCGTATCTGCCTGATGTGCTATGAGTGATTGCATAAATCTGTTTCTTGGCGCTTTTGAGCAACTAGCGAGAATACTGCCTCAACCCAGGCTTTGGGCAAAGTAGCATAACAAAATCTTCAAGTATTACTCTACCTATATAAGTAAAACTTTGCCATTTAGTTTGAAGCCCAATCATACACGGGAGGATCGGATTTATGTAAGTGTCATGACATGTATGGTTATAGACAATGTGTATACCAATGCTTAGCAGTTTTTGGATGACCAAAACACTATTGATGGTAATAAATCCTAAGCAACAAAGTTATACTAATAACAGTGCATTTCTGTAATAATATTTTCTTTAAAACTCCCTTTTGTCCCTCTTGTTTAACATAGTATAACATCTGGGAAGAGTGGGAGACTATTGGTTTAATTTTCATGCTGTGTTTCTCGATGATGTTTGTGATGTCTCATTATGTTTATGATTTTTGTTTGATGAATCTCAATATCTGCTTCTGGTCTCTATTAGACCATAGGGCTCGGAGTTTTTTTCCCTTACTCCATTTTTTGCCCCCATTACCTTATTGGTTAAATTCAACATATTTGTTTTGCACTTGTCAGGCTGTTGCAGATATTATACGTACTACTTTAGGTCCGCGGTCAATGTTGAAGATGCTCCTTGATGCTTCTGGAGGTTATATTACTGATCATATTTACTTGACTATGAATAACTCTAATTTAGGATGTTGATAAGGAAAATCACAATTTTCTAGAACACAGGGATTGTATATTTTTTTTCATCTTATTATTCTGTATGTTATTCGTTTCATCCTGTTGAACCTATTTATGTTGACAAACACAGGGATTGTAGTGACAAATGATGGAAATGCTATTCTACGTGAGCTAGATGTCGCACACCCAGCAGCTAAGGTACATTCTCCCTTCATTTTCTTTTTCAGCATTAACTTGTTTGCCTCAGTCTTTGAACAACAGGAAGAAAGATTCCTATGACTGTAGCTTACAGATCTTTTTGTCACTTTGATTGCCTTTTGACATATGTGCATTTTTTCTACTTTGGTGGCAGTCAATGATTGAACTAAGCCGAACTCAGGATGAGGAGGTGGGAGATGGGACAACATCCGTGATTGTCCTCGGTATGCATTTAATTTACTTGGAATCTTATTCGTTTACTTGTGATACTTAGTGCATATTGTGCGCTGAGCTTGCAATGGGGACAAATGGTATTGATGCAAGTGTGCACTTGCATGATGACCGTGTTTTGGGGTGTATCTATGTGCAATTTCTACTTATTAAGAATGCTAGTCTGCGAGCATACACATGAACTCACTTTAATGCAATTAACAAATGCCTTCTAATTTCTTATGGGTCAATGTTAAAGTTTTAGCTGATTGTCTCGTAGAAAAATTATGTTTGACGATATTTCGTATGTTGTTATGTTTATGTGGATGTACTTATCTTTGAATAATCTATACATTGAAGCTGGTGAAATGCTCCATGTTGCTGAAGCCTTCATTGACAAGAAATATCACCCCACGGTCATTTGTCGAGGTAAATTTGAGCTCTATCTAATTGTCACTTCATGTCTGGTTTATCTATTTTGATAATCTTGATATTGACAAGTTTATTTCTTTTGGACGGCAGCTTATGGTAAAGCTCTGGAAGATGCAGTCGCTGTACTTGACAAAATTGCTATGACTGTGGATATAAATGATCGTAAGTTTACTGCCTTTGTCATTCCCTGTAAACCCGTAACGCTAATGTGGTTGAACTGTTTAATGTGCTTGAAATCTCTGAACTGGAAAATGTTTCGGTTGTTTGGCATGTTTTTAATGGAGCTAGTAATTTGTGGTTGGATTTATTTTTATTAAGATTACAGTGTCTTACTTGTGATGGATCATGACTACTATTTGAGTTATTTCTGTACTGTTATCTGTCTTGTATTTTATCATGACATTGTGAGAGTATGGAAAGCCATTTCAACCTCTATGTTCAGCTGTAAGAAGTTGCATGCCATACGGTAGAGCTAATCAAACCTAAGTGATAACTCAGTTTAGGTTTAAAGCTGGCTGTTCCAGAGCTTTTGATGCATCATTTTTTATGGATGGACACTGTCATTTCTCTCTTTCTTCCAGCTCTTATTTTCGTATGTTTCTATTTTTTTTCAGATGCAACAATGTTAGGGCTTGTCAAGAGTTGTATTGGCACAAAGTTTACCAGTCAATTTGGCGATTTGATTGCTGTAAGTATTTTGATCGTTGGTCACTGTTTGTGGATTGTAATATATCTGGTCTTTCTCAATCCACCTGCCACTGTCCTTTCTTCTCCTTTTGCTAAAGATGTGAATATTGAATCTCAACTTCGTTGTTTTATTGTAAAAAAAAGGACATTCTAATGTGATGAGAATTGAAGAAACATAAATAGGGGATAACATGTCAAGTAAACACTCTATTCTCTAGTACCCAAAAGGCCTGCCTGCATTGCCTATTTATGTTGTATTTACATGTGATATCTGGTTGTAGAATAACAGCTTCGTCATAGTAATTACACAATATGAAATTTGAACCCATAGTTTGTCGTGACAAATGTAATTGAAGCTGCATTCACAGTGTGTTCTTTGTTAAATTTTCAGAACTTGGCAATAGATGCCACAACCACAGCAGGTGTCGATGTTGGCCAAGGATTGCGTGAGGTGGATATCAAGAAGTACATCAAGGTAGAGAAGATTCCCGGTGGTCAATTGGAAGACTCGAAAGTCTTAAAAGGAGTCATGTTCAACAAGGACGTTGTTGCCCCTGGCAAAATGAAAAGAAAAATACTAAATCCAAGAATTATGCTTCTTGATTGTCCTCTCGAGTACAAGAAAGGTGAGAACCAAACCAACGCTGAATTGTTGAGGGAGGAAGACTGGAGTGTCTTACTGAAAATGGAAGAGGAGTACATAGAGAACCTATGTGCGCAGATATTGAAGTTCAAACCGGATTTAGTGATAACTGAAAAGGGGCTCAGTGATCTAGCTTGCCATTATTTTAGCAAGGCTGGTGTCAGTGCAATCAGAAGGCTGAGAAAGACGGATAATAACAGAATTGCCAGAGCTTGTGGGGCAGTTATTGTTAATAGGCCCGATGAATTGCAGGAATCTGATATTGGTACAGGCGCTGGACTGTTTGAGGTGAGGAAAATTGGTGATGAGTTCTTTGCATTCATTGTGGACTGTAAAGATCCAAAAGCATGCACTGTCCTTCTAAGGGGTGCCAGCAAGGACCTGTTGAATGAAGTGGAGAGAAATTTGCAGGTATCTTTGAGTTTTGGTACCCTAATATTCGTTTTCTTTTTTTTTTTTTTGGTAAAGCTATGATTTTAAATTTTTAACTATACTTTAACATAGGATGCAATGGCTGTGGCAAGAAACATAATTAAAAACCCGAAACTTGTTCCTGGTGGTGGTGCGACAGAACTGACTGTATCTGCTATGTTGAAGCAAAAGAGCTCATCCATTGAAGGCGTAGAGAAGGTAAAGAATTTCAATGTGTTCTTTATGTTGTTGAATCACTGTTTATCGGTTTTCGAACAATTTTGGCTACCTTCGATTATACTTGGAGTATCTGTAGACTACTGAGAATGTTTTGCTGGTACTATAATGTCGATATTTTATTTGTAGAGCATGATTAGGCGATTATTTATATACTGATATTCTACTCACGTTTAAACAAAAGTAACTATTTCACAGTTTTCCTTCTGATAAAAACCTGTTGTGAAGCTATGTATTTATATAGAGAACTCGAGTATCATTTCTCGGAATATGGTTTTGAAAACTTCTCATTTTATGGATAATTCCGAACAGTGGCCATATGAAGCTGCTGCAATGGCATTCGAAGCTATACCAAGAACTTTGGCTCAGAACTGTGGTGTCAATGTGATTCGGATCATGACTGCCTTACAAGGAAAGGTAAAACATCCTAATTTTTGCGTGCTTGCAGTTTTGAACAAGCTCTAAATTATGCCCGTTATAAATATAATTTCGTCTTTTTTCTAGCATGCAAACGGTGAGAATGCATGGATCGGAATCGACGGTAACACTGGTGAAATCACTGATATGAAAGAGCGCAAGGTGCGAATTTTGTTCTCCCTTCCCTTTTCTTTCTTCCGCTTTGTTCTTGATTAATCACTCGATGAATGAATATTATCGAATTATTTCCTTTCTGGGTTTATTAATTCACTGACGTTATATTATGATATTTAGATATGGGATTCATACACTGTGAAGGCGCAAGCATTCAAGACAGCCATTGAAGCTGCGTGCATGCTGTTGAGAATCGATGATATAGTGAGTGGGATAAAGAAGAAGCAGGCTGGAGCAGGTGGGCCATCGAAGCCTACAATCGAGGAAGAAGGCAATGCAGACAACGAGAATATGATTCCCGAGTGAGAGATACCAAGTGGATTATTGCATGCAATCTCTGATCTGTAAATGAAATTAAAAATTGGTTCTTTAAAAAAAACAAGTTTAGCAGTGTTGTGCTTTTTCGGCTGGATGTGCCGTTTCATTTCCCCTGATCCGAGTTGCAGGTTGAGTTTTGTAGTCTGTTGTTTCTTCCTTCCTTAATTAACTAGGGTTTCTTGCCACTTGACGTAATTTTTGTGGTTTTGTTCGACTTTTTTTTGCGTGTCTCTTGTACTAAACTAAGATTTGTCAATTTTCCCCTTTAGAACCAGATGCCCAATTTTGACAATGATCCCCAGAAAACATAAAATTCTACAATGTTACGTCTTTAAGTTGACTTTTGAAATCATCACGATTGGAGATCGGATATGAATGATATAGTCGCCCTTGCCCTGCGTGATGCTTGCTGATTTTTCCGAGCATGCAAAGGTTGAAGAACCCATCATTGATTCCAAATGTCTTGGTGCAATTATCTTTATCTGGAATGCTTGTTGTATCATTGATGGCGAGGAAACGAGTGATTAATTAAAGGAATTTTGGATCGATTGGACCCGAAATCAAAATTTGGATTCGTTATGGATAAAATAACTTCCTACGTTATACTATTAAACTCTCGACCGGTTGATTTGACATATCCGATATTGTTATACATAATACTAATCCGATTCACTATCATCGAGAGGTAATTCATTGAATTTACTGACACGAGATCTATCAACTCTAGAGAATTAAATCCCCGAGTTATTGCCAAGTAAAAAAGAAAAAACCGATAAAGACTACGAAAAGTCAAACCGCTCGTAAGTTCGATTTTATTCTTCATTAAAATATTTATTTCCTTATAAAGAAAAAGTCCCTTGTTATTTCATTTCACAATTTCAAAAACATTTCAATGCAATTTCAAACACATTTGTATCCCCCAAAGAGAAAATTTGTAGGTGACAGAAATTCCAAATTCAATGGTACTTCATTTTTCTCGAGAATGTACTCTACTAATTCTAGAAGATTAGTGAATTCTAAGCACATATATATAGTATATATATATATACAGACATATTATATTATATTTTATATATAGTAAATATATTTACATAAACACCATCGGTGGGTATTTTTTCAGATCAACGAATTCCAAATTAGAGAGAGCAGTAATTACTAACATAACTTGTAAACACACACACACAAACACACATAGTAATCACTAACAGTAACATTTTTCTTCCGGAGGCGTAAGTCCAACCATCTCCCACTCCGATATCCCGGCGATGGGGGTTCCCGCTTTTTACCGGTGGCTGGCAGATCGGTACCCTAAGTGTATCGTCGACGTGGTGGAGGAAGAACCTAGAAACGCCGCCAACGGTGCTCCACTGCCCGTCGATGTGTCCAGGCCAAACCCTAACGGAATTGAGTTCGATAACTTGTATTTGGATATGAATGGTATTATTCACCCATGTTTCCACCCCGAAGGCAAGGTAATTAATTCAACCCTGTTTTGAACATTATTTTTTTATTTTTCCGTATCTCCGTTACTTCAATTATATTAGGTAGCAATGGTGATTACTGGGATTTTGTGGTTTTTTTTTTTGAAGTAGAAACAACTTGAACAAGGAAGTGTGTTGTTGCAGAAATGTTTGCTTAAATTTTACAGACGATATATATATATATATATATATATATATATATATATATATATATATATATATATATATATATATCTGTCTGAAATGTAATCTGATATAAGAAAGTATGTGTTTTCCCTTTGCTATTGAATTCCGGATATTTATGTTACGGACCCGACTTCGACTACCGTTTCACAAGAATCGGTAGATTAGCTCATTATAAAAGTTGATTTCGTTGTATTCGATATCTTCCTCTAGGATAGCTTCCATGTTCAGGGTTTATATTTAGCTTAGAAAGAACTTGTAGAAGTCGGCAAAAACAATTTAGTACAGAACAGTATTTTCTTAGAGAATCTTTACATTTCAGCTGCTTTTAGTTAGTTTTGACTTTTTAAGTTTTTATGCCAAGACCGATTGGACAATTAATTTGTCGTTTATTTATAAGCTCATGAGAGTTGTTTGTTGAGTACGATGAAATTAAATGAGGGCCACTTTTTCAAAAAATAAACTTCTTCCTCCCACTTACTGAGTGACACCGATATTTTGTCGGCTTTGCAACTACATAATGTTTTTTTCCCTCTTTAATGCAGCCTGCACCTGCCACTTACGATGATGTATTTAAATCTATCTTTGATTACATCGACCACCTCGTGTCATTGGTTCGTCCGAGAAAGCTCCTTTATATGGCAATTGGTAAGCTGCTTTATTATAATTCTACAGGTTTGCGGATCAAACTTAGTATCAGTCCTCTTTCTACTATGCAGATGGTGTGGCTCCTAGGGCCAAAATGAACCAGCAAAGATCGCGACGTTTCAGGGCAGCTAAGGATGCTGCAGAAGCTGTATGTATTCTGTATATATGGAAGAATTGCAATTTGCAAGTTGTGTTACCTTATAAGTTTTGATAGTCCATATTAGTTATTCAAGACCTATGTGCTATTTTCTCGTGTCAGGAAGCTGAAGAAGAAAGATTGAGGAAAGAGTTTGACCTTGAGGGGGCAAAATTATTGCCCAAAGAAAAGACTGAAACATCTGATTCAAATGTCATCACCCCTGGCACTCCATTTATGGCAGTGCTCTCTGTAGCCCTTCAGTATTATGTACAGTGTAGGTTGAACAGCATTCCTGGATGGCGCTTTCTAAAGGTTAGCTTAAAATCATCATACTAGATTTTCCATTTCTGTTTTGTCTCTCAAGAGGGGTGATCGGTCTTGTGGAGTGATCCTTTCTGTTTTTTGCCTTTTCCATTGAATTTCTGGTTTTGAGGATACTTTTGTCTCTCGTAAATTATTTATGAGGCTGCATTGGATGATTCTTTGAAGGTTATTCTTTCTGATGCAAATGTTCCTGGTGAAGGCGAGCATAAAGTCATGTCTTACATTCGTTTACAGCGCAACCTTCCTGGATTCAATCCAAATACAAGGCACTGCCTATATGGTCTGGTGAGCATGAGAAAAACAATGAAATATGTTGTCTAAATGTTTGTCATTCGTGCTGACCTTTCACTTGTCTCTAAATGATATTTTCTTGTGCCTTTTGGCTCGTATACTTGAGTTACCATGTGCTAAAACAGTAATTCAAATATGTTTTAAATAGGATGCAGACCTGATCATGCTGTCACTAGCTACACATGAAGTCCATTTCTCAATACTGAGGGAGGTCAGTTGTTTTTGTATCTGCACAAAACTCCAATCTTAAGCTTCCATTTTCAGTAGAAGGCTCTTTTTTCAATTTTCTGATGGTGCAGGTAATTAATCCTCCTGGGCACCAAGAAAAATGTTTTCTCTGTGGTCAAGGCGGTCATCTGGCTGCTGAATGTCGTGGTGGAACAAATGACCGCATTCAAGATGCAAGTGGGAAGTTTTTAGATGATATCCCTATTTATAAGAAAAAGTATCAGGTTGGATAACTCTAGATCATATCTCCATTATCTCATTGTTATCTTTTGCTTCTGTCCTTGTTAATTGTTATTGATTATTCTTCTGATATTTCTATATTTTGTTGCCAGTTTCTCAACATTTGGGTATTGCGAGAATATTTGGGATATGAGATGGATATTCCCAATCCTCCATTTGAAATTGACTTCGATAGGCTGGTGGATGACTTTGTGTTTCTGTGTTTCTTTGTCGGCAATGACTTTCTTCCTCATATGCCCACACTTGAAATTAGAGAGGTATATACGCCTGTAGAATCAGTTGAATCTAATATTTGTTTTTTGCTGTTCTCTGGATGTCAACCTTATGAAAACATATGCACTGACATTAATTGCGGTTTCAAGCAGATCCGCTCTTATGTTGTCATGTCATTATTTGACATGTATATATACGTTTATTTATCCCTTTGTCTTTTGAAACATTAATTAAGTTTCCGTTTATTTTTCAATGCTGTAGGGTGCCATAAATTTGCTCATGTCTGTATATCGGCGGGAATTTTCTGCAATGGGTGGTTATCTTACTGATGCTGGTGAGGTAAGTTAATGCCTTTCTGTACAAGTTAAACTTGTCTCAGCGAGACATGTAATTTTGATTTTAGGTTAAACTGTGAATTATTTACTAGGTCAAGAATATGCATGGCCCTGCATGCCTCTTAATGAAGTAAAGTTCCAGTATAAGACTACAAAAACTAGTTCTTTACTTGTCGCCATCTTATTACCAATTGTTGTTTAATCATGTTTTGTCTTTCACTGTCACGTCATCGCATCTGTATTTCCCTTGGCCTACTGCTTGACCACTACTATGAGAACTCAGCCACCCTCTCCTTGTCATCCCATTGTTCTCCACCACCTAATTTGCCGCTTCCATCACAATTATCACTGGCCTTCTCCTTGGCCATGTGATGGATGTTATGATATATTAATATTATTGCTTTTTAACTTCTATTTCTTGAATGCACCAAATGAACCACCACCATGGCTTACACTCCTTACATCTACCTCCTTACATTCACGTGAACATATCAAGGCTTTATGGATTGACTGAATCAGAACTCAAACTGCAATTAAATAATGAAATGCAAAATTTATGCAATCTCCTTCGAGGGTGGATCAGAGTTTTGATTTCAAATATGAACAGACCTGAGCCAGCCTATATTCTTGGTATTTAGGTCATCACTATTCTTGCTACCTTTATTGCTAACATTGGTATTCTTCGGATCCTTGTGTTCTGACTCTTAATCGTCACAATTTGATGAGTATGCTTGACATAAGTTAATTCTATTAGAAAATAGCTCTTCTCAGTGTCTCTCTTGGACATAAAGATCTCACTTAAATCATATTAAGATTTCCTACATGAATCATAGTATTCTGTTTTATGTGACTAGGGATTGCTTGAACTGTGTTTGGTGCTAGGGTTGGTGATGTAGGGATATGACGTAAAACGAATGAGTTGGGGCCGTTGTCGCAGTAAATATGGAAAATCTGTGATTTCGTGGGAATTGAATTTGGAAATGGTGATGGTCCGACAATCAAATTTGTAGATCATTATTTTTGAGAATTTAGTCCTAAGGTTTTTATGTTTCAAAATTTTATATGTTCTTTCCATAATAACTTCTCTTTATGTTGTCTTGTTGATGTCAATAATTTGGATAGTAGAATCATATGTTCAGAAAATGATTATTACATATTTCTTTTATGAAGTTTTGCAATATTATGAGGTAGTTATGATGAAACTTCTCGTCATTTTATAATGTGATATATGATGGTGTCAAAGTAAGAAATGATTCTGCATAGATACAGGAAAACTAATATTAGGTTTAAATAGTTTCAAGATCTGTCAATATTTCAGGTATTCTTGGAGCGTGTTGAACACTTTGTTCAGGCAGTGGCAGTGCATGAAGATCAGATATTTAGAAAGAGAACTCGCATACAGCAGGTCCGCTGTTCATTTATTCTTACCCTTATCATGCTGGTTAATATTGTCTGTGTTATAACAAAAGTGAAAAAGAATCTTGATATTACAACCACTGTCACTTCCTGCTGTTGAATATTTGATGGATGTATAACTCTGTTGCATAAGAGCTTTTATAATACTGATTTGTTTGATAAGCTACTAAATACAGTGTTACTAGAGTTGGCCGTTGGGTATAATTTAATGCTATGCATATGTTTGAACTTTTAGTCTATTGATTTTGTTTGTGTGGCAAGTCAGATAAACCTTATAATTAATATATGGCAAGATAAAGTTACTCTATTTCAGTAGGAATATGTTGAGGATTTGGTCCACATGCAATAATGTGTGTCTTCATTTGTACATTTAGCCTATAGGTGCAGTTTTACCTGTACATTTAGAACTGTAAACTTACATTAAGGCCTATCTGTTTTTTTGAAATAAAGTGAAACCTGTGTAGTATAGGTTAACTGTTCAAGGTGACTTGACAAATTGGATAGCTCTCTTCTAGAACCCACTATTTTCGTGCGTACCTTTTTTGTGCCATTTGAAATGGAAGGGTTTTTGTGTGTTTTGCGGGTTTGTAGGTCCGTGAGTGTTGGAAGGTGGGAGGAAACGTTTTCTCTTATGTTTGTTATGTCAAAAGATTTGTAAGTAACTAAAGTTTATCTATTGTGGCTGTTACTTTTCTGTTGGGATGTATGTTCCCTTGTTTCATTCTGCTTGGTACTTTCTGAGATTTTCTTATGTTTCTATGAGTAAAATATTACATATGCACATTAAATGCTTCACAAAGGTGTCAATTGTCATTGCTTCTCTTAATATGTAGAGCCTTTGTGGCCTTTTTTTCCTTCTATTTTTTCAGTCATATGAGAACAATGAAGAGATGAAACTGAAAGCAAGAGGAGAGACTAGTCTAGAGCCCCGACCTTCAGCCGGGGACAAGGTGCCTACTCTCATCTGAATATTATCTCAAAGTTGACATTTCTATTGCATATCATGACTTGAGTCAGTAAAACTATAACTGTAGTGAATCGTGATTGCTTGTTATTGTGAAAGTCATGGATTACATATTATTTAATCAGTTTAACCAAAATGTATTTTAAAACACTAACAGAATAAATACCACAATATGCAACTTCTGTTGTATCAGAATCGTTGAAAATCAATGTGTTAAATATATTAAATGATTAGACATTTTTGAGTTGTAATATCAAGCTTTGTACTGCAGCAAATTGCACCTTCAAAGGTGAGGATTGGGAATAAATTATTTTTTCACAAATCTGTGTTTACTTTAAAAGTTTCTTTTATTTACTGCAGATAGCGGCATGTAGTTTGACATGTCTTAGTTTCGCTGCGAGTTTATCTAAATTTGGACAGTGTCTTAGATTCTTATGATTGTTGTTAGGTTCAGATTATGAAATCTCTATTTCTTTTTTTTTTTTTGGAATACTGTCACATGTTATGTGATGATGACAGAAAAAAAATTCCTTTTATATGGACCTCTCTGTTAAAATGTACGTAGGTAATGGCTCTATGTTAAACAATTCCCAATTTTTAATTCTCTCAGGTGAAGTTGGGGGAGCCTGGATATAAGGAGAGGTACTATTCTGAGAAATTTGGTGTATCAGAACCAGAGAAGATTGATGAAATCAGAATGGACGTGGTAAGTACAGTCATTGCATTTATAATAGATAGTGATCTTTTTAATTGATCTTACTTTATAAGTAACTTTAACTATTTTTAAAATATATATTAATGCAGTAAATAAATTCATCGGGATTACGAAATTCCATTATCTAATTTTTAACTGATGGTAATTAATAAAACTACATGAATAACATAGGTTGATAAATTATACCTAGTAGATAAATAATGTAAAAGCAAGAGAATTTACCATTGATAATTAATTAAATATATAAACTCAAAATAGAAAAATCTAAGCATATTTGTAATGACCACTTGCAATTTCCTTTTGACATTAAATTTTTGTTCATCATTGCAATAGTTTACTCGGAATTTCATTATAAATATGTTTTGCTCCCCTTTAAATCTCGCTCATCCTGTTCAGCTTCATTGTTTGCTGTTATCGTTCACTACTGCTGATAAGGGAGGATAATTGATATTCTTTTGTAGGTTTTGAAGTATGTGGAAGGGCTGTGCTGGGTTTGTCGCTATTACTACCAAGGTGTCTGCTCATGGCTTTGGTGTGTATTATGTCTCCTCTATAGAAGAAAATAATTTTATTTTCCTTACCATTGCATGTAGTGAGGCCCGTGTATTATGATTCAAATATTATTTCAGTAAATAATTCGATAATCATGTAACGCAGATCATGTTATGCATTTCTCCAGGTACTATCCATATCATTATGCTCCATTTGCATCTGATCTTAAAGGCTTAGCTGATTTGGAGATAACCTTTTTCCCTGGAAAGCCATTTAAACCCTTCGATCAGCTATTAGGAACCCTACCAGCTGCAAGGTTTTTCACTCTTCCTCTTGTCTGAAAAACTGTTGAGAGTTGCCTCTGAATATTTTGTGTATTTGATGTTATTTTCTTATATGTTGTTTCCATTTTATAGTTCTACTGCTCTTCCCGAAAGATACAAGCAATTGATGACTGATCCTGCATCACCTATTTATAATTTCTACCCAACTGGTATTGTCAATTGTTTGCTGGAGCTTGCTTATATTTCTTTATATTTTATTTCTAAACGTAATTTCGTTCTCTTATGTGACCAGATTTTGAAATTGACATGAACGGAAAGCGCTTTGCTTGGCAGGTATCTCCCATGTCTTATGATTATTATTTCATTGCATGATCCATAGTGTTTAAATAACTTGACCAGTGAAAAGCACCATATCTTTCATGTGCAATAGGGTATCGCCAAATTGCCATTCATTGATGAGAATAAACTGCTTGGCGAGACAAAGAAGATTGAGAATACCTTGACGGTATGAAAGATGATGAGTTTTCTTATTCTTCTATTTTCATGTTATTCAAAATGAACTTTTATTAAGTAAAAAAAAAAAAAGAGATTTGCAGTGAGAACAAGAACTCCTTACAAACATATGCTTGCTAATCTCCCTAGATCTCCCTTAGGTAGACTCCTATCGGAACTACTGACTTACACCAAAGAGAGACTGTAAATGCAACTGTTATTAATCAAGTAGTTGTTCATAAAGATTCAACCCAAACATATCCTGCCAAATCAAAAACAACCTATTTGCATATTTTAGTATCTTTGCTTCCTTGTACCTCATGAAACTGCCTGCATCTAGGAGATCTTATTCACAGAAGATGGAAACTAAACAATCCTTTGTGGTAAATCAAACGTCTGTCCTTTGTCCCTTTACAAAGGACAACGTAGAAAAGGATGAGCATGGTTCTCCTTCGTGATTTGTACACATGTCACACAATTTCGCTTCCTGGGTTATCCTTCCTGGGTTATCCTAATCTGTAGCACGTCTTTGGTGCCATCGTTGTTCTATGGGCATGTGTATATTCCTAACAATGTTGTATAAAACATGAAGATCTGTTTATTTGAATGAGACGGTTTGATGCTCCGCATTCATGCGAGAAGTCTGATAAGCTAAAATATGCTTTCCTACATAGAAGGCGTTCTAGACATACCAACCAAATTACGACCATATCTTATCTCGAAATTTGGAATTTTTTCATATGCCCAATAGGTTAATTAGGTTTTAAGAAATGATTTATAATTTGACATTTGAATATTAATCTCAGCTTACAATGATCCCATTCTAAGTGGTAATCTTCCAGAACAGAATGGTAAACGGATAAAAAATCGAGTTACATAAGTTGATATACCTTTGATGAGCAATCAACAAATTTGTTTATTTCTGAAAAAAGGAAAATGAGTAACTAGTTAATATACTTCTCTTTCGTCCGTGTTCTGGTTTTGTAGGAGGAAGAGAAATTCCGAAATACTATCATGTCTGATTTGCTGTATGTTCATCCCCTTCATGATTTGGCAGCCCAAATTACCATTTATTATCGCCTTTGTGTAATGGAAAAATTGCCGTGGACTATTGATACTATTGCAAGGTTGGTTATCTAGTCTTCTTTTCTGTTGGTATTAATCCCTATTTTATGTCATGTAAGCTGTTTCCATTTTTCTGGTTGTTTCAGTGGTGGAATGAATGGATTCATGTCTTTGACTAAAAGAAATAGCTTGAGACAAGTGATCCCTTCCCCAGTCAATGGGTTCGAAGACATCACGAATAATCTAGTTCTGTAAGTTACATTGAAAGCCTTTGCAAACCAAAGATTTTTGAACCAAATTCAACCAGATATAGAGTTTGCTTATCCAATTTCGCAGAAATATCACTTATCTTAATCCAGCTCCGCATGCTCACATTCCAAAGCCACCTGAAGGTGTAAAGATGCCTAATAAGGTATGCAACTATCCTGTTTTACTTCCTACGGTCATTTATGGCTGGAGATTATATCGTTAGTATATTACACGAGGCTTCATTTCGTTCCAAGAAAACGAGGAAGATGAAATAGACCAGATGGAATGCCGTTTTTTATTTAAATGTGTAATTTCTGAATGGGTTTTCTTAATTTCCAGATTTTGAGGCCTATTGACATAAAACCATTACCAGCATTATGGCATGAAGATAACCGTGGAAGGCACCAGCAAGTCAGAGAGAGGTAACGAAACTATATCAATATATAACAAATGAATAGTTTTCATTCTAATTGTCTTGTGAATAATTTAAAACAACTGCATTGTTCAATAAAATATTCGACTTTATTTAGCAGTTAGAATCCCCGAGTTGAGCTTTAAACTAGTAAAACTATAAGTTTTGATCTGTTTTGAACTTATGTTTTTCATAGACCACAAGTATCTGGGGCAATATCTGGCTCTGTATTGGGAGAAGCTGCTTACCGTCTGGTCAACAACTCACTGAACATCAAGTCAGACCGGACAACAAATCCTCGCAATTTCCAGGGAAATCAATTAGCCAATAGGATGCGGCCAGCTGGACCAACTGGCTATGAAAGAGGGCAATATGGGAATGAAAGAGGGCAATATGGGAATGAAAGAGGGCAATATGTAAATGAAAGAGGGCAATATGGGAACGAAAGAGGGCAAAGAGGGCAATATGGGTATGAAAGAGGAGGTGCTGGTCGATATGGTTATAACGAACAAGGATATTACGATGACCCAAATTTTGTCAATGGACAATACAGCCCTCATGCTCCTCCAATAAGCAGTGGTGCTAATAATACTTACGGTGTCCCTGTAAATGATAGATACACATATCAGGAACAGTATCCTGAACTAAGAAACGGCATGTCTGCTTTGACACTTGAAGGCAATTTTAGAAGCAGGCCAAATTCTGGTCAAGTATCATCTTCGAGATCGTCAAATTCTGGTCAACCCGGTCAGAACACGGGGGGCCCACTTCCCTCACCGCCTCCTAAATGGATCGATAGGCGTGGTGGTGGATCTGGGAATGCAGTAATGTACAGTGGGCAGCAGCAGCAGAGTTCTTCATTGTCTGGACTGCATGAGAGACAGGCTAAGATGGTCTACCAGGTCAAAAGTAAGTCAGCACAGGATCTGTTGGATTCGGAATTCCAGCAGTGACTCGCAACTACGGTGAGTGCCTGTTTATAAATATTACGATAAATTTCATTTTACCCCCTTCTGCTCTCGTTGAATGTCATTTTGCCCCCTTTATACTCTCGATTCGTATCACTTTAACCCCTTGTACTCGTTAATAAGAAATGACGTAATTACCCTCTAATATAAATTTGTAGTTTAATTTAGATTTGACGTATTCCAAAATTATTATGTATTTATATTGGGATAATTTTTCAACTTTATTGATTAATACTTGTTATTAAATATATTTACAACTTTATTTTTATTTTATATTTCATAATTACCTTTCAAAACAATTTTTTAACAAGTCTTATATATAGTAATTAGTATGAGCTTTATATATTGGTTAATAAATCATATTTATAATGTTTCGAAGAAACATGATATTGATTGATGAAGTTAAAAAGCTGTTTAAATTTATTTCGAGTTAACTAAATTGACGGTGAAAGAAGTTCCTAATATAACTACTCAATTGTCTTCAGTAATTGGCTCCGACGAAGTTGCAAGCGGATGTATTGTTGTATTTCTAGCACCAGTAAATCGTACCTATCGTTGAAGTGCATTACAAAGACAGTTTTAGTCAAGCCTGATATAAAGGTGAGTTAACTACTCATTATGCTGCAGATTTCATTTCATTTATTTTTATTTTATGCACAACTTTTTATTTTATTTTTAATTTGACAGGTGGGTTCAAGCACATTTTATTTGATAGCTCAGCTTGTTCAGGCAATGTTATATTACAGGTTCTTGGAAACAATACAAATTTTATGCTTCTCTTTCTTTTCTTTTCGTTTTTTTTCGTCATTTATGTTAATTTCGGAAACTTCGTATGTGTTGTTTCAACTTGGTAGACTAGTTAAGCCTTGGTAATTGGACCATGGTAGAGCATTGTGCGTCGCTCTAGTCGAGGAACTCAAATTTGGATGGAACTTTAGAGACTACATAGTTTGGAAGAGTATCGGTTTTACATATTATGAAATTCAAAAACTTAGTTATCTTACGGTGGTTGCAATGCGATTAACGTTAAATTCTTTGAAACCCATCCCTCTTAAAATGACGAACATTAAATTTTTCGAAACCCGCGATTTATCCATTTAATATCAGCGATGATATTCCTGTAAATAGATCGGCCACAAATATGCTCGAATTACTGTCGATCAATAATCTGACTCAATCGATGGTCTCCAGCAAATTCTATGGCTTCGAAGACTGCCATTGCTTCACCTGAGTTCACATATCTCACGACTAACTAAATGGAATCTAAAATCTATGTTAATGATAAGTACCTATTTGAAGTTTAAGAAAACAATTATGATTCCTTTTTTTTTTTGACCTTTATATAATATAAAACATCATATAATTTGTATTTAGTTGTATAATATTGGGTAGATTACAACCACCTTTCTGAGGTAAAGTGTTATCACCAAAAATCCCCTTTGTGTTGAGAAATTAAATCGAGCCCCCTGTGGTTTGTAAATATCTTACATCTAACTGCCTACAAAAGGGTGTTGATGTAAGAAATGTACAAATTGCAGAGTGGTTGATGTAATTATGGGAAAGTGAAGGGTTTTTTTTGTTAGATCATATCTCTAGGCGGTTGAAATTTACCCTAATATTAACTTTCTAATTAATTAACCTTTTATTTTTTCTTAACCAACGATTTTTATTGAATAATGCAGAAAATTAAATTACAAACTGAAATGCTAAATGTTGTTCAGTTGCACTTCGTTTTGGCTTCAAATATTATTTTGACCATTTTTTCAGCTTGAATATAACAAAATTCAAAACACCAAATTTGTAGTCATTTAAATTGTCTTTCTAATCCAACTTGAATCAGATCGATTAGATATCAAGTGTGAAAGATATATACAAATGAATTAGGTTTGGATCGATATACAATTTGGCCAAACCATACTATCTGGTTTCAGTTTGCTTTCCGAAGAAAAAAAAAATGAAATTCCTAAAACAATTTCAAAAAGTTTAACTCACGTTTCAGGAATAATTCGACTTCCTTCAAAATGCATTCACTAAAAAAACCGAAAAAACATTCAATTTTTTTTCTAAAATATTTTCAACACTTTTAAATATAATTTAATCGCAACAATATATTTTTATCCCCTCCCAAAAACTTAAAAAAAAAACATTACTTCAAATTTCAACCTTTTTTTAATCTAAATTAAACTATATATTATTTTCACAAAATAAAATGGAAATAATCCCAATGGTCTTCCAAATATTGCTCTTAGCCCTAAAACCCCACATTACAATTTTACAAACACTTGGTGCGCTGCGATAAACCTCACTGTAAAAAACAAAGAAATCTGATCGGAAAATATGGCGGCGGCGGCAGCGGCAGCGGCAGCTTCCGAAACCTATAATCAACCAACAGAAAGCCCGTCACCAAAAATATATATACCTGAGGAATGGTCAAATGCAGTTGACGCCATAGCCAGTGGCTCCGTTGCTTTTCCAGTTGTTTTTGTATGTGGCCCTAAGAATTGCGGCAAAACTACTTTCTCCCGCCACCTCCTCAATCTTCTTCTCCAGAGGTACTCTCCATATTTAATTTATTAATTTCTTTTTTCTTCTGCTTTTTTTATTTTTTATTTTTAAAATGATCAACTTTCAATTTATTCAATGATGTTGAAATGTTTATATGTTTGATTATTATTCGGGCTTGGCTTTGCTGTTGTTGTTGTAATTTGACTCGGAAAACTAGCGGTTTCCGAAGAGTAATTGCATTTAGGCAAAATTTACTTACAGTTGGATGTGTGATCCTCATCAAAATTCGAACTTGAATTTAGTGTTGTATTTGGTGTGTGTATGTTAGTGTGTGTGTGATTGTTATATGTATAATTGTATTAGCTAACCATATGATCAAATCAACCAGGAATGGTTTAAAGAAGAAAACTGATCAGATCAGTAGTGAAAATGTATTATAGGGATTGTAAGTTTAGTTTTACCGAACTTTCATAAATACACAATAAAAAAAGATACAGAGATACATGTTTATTCATACATATATATATGCAGATAACCTACTAGTGTTTATATGTTAAAACATGTGTTTGTCCATGTGCTTTGCTAGGTGTTTAATCTGGAAAATTGGAGATTTTCGCCCTTTTTTCAGATGGAATAAGAATTGTAGTTTGATAAAATGACGAGGCGAAACTTTGCGGTTAAGGCTTTTGTACAACTCTATTATATCTATTACGTAACACACATTTTCTTCAAAAGGAGCACATAACACATAACTCATAAATCCGAGCTCGTCGTTTCAGGCACAAAAAAGTGGCTTACCTTGACACTGATGTTGGGCAAACAGAGTTTACTCCTCCTGGTCTTCTATCACTTACTGTGATCGATAAAATAACACCAGGTACATACATTTTTTTTGCTGTTTTGACCATTCTAATAAGGTTGTTCTTTGTTATTTTTGTGTCGTATTTCTTATAACTATTTTCATTTTTTTTTATATGTAGACCTAACTCTTCCATGCTTGAAAACACCCGAGAGGTATGAAATCTTTTGTTCATTTTGATTAATTTTTCTTTGTCCTGTTTGTCTTTTCCTTTTTTGCTGCATATTTGGATTTTGTAATTTAGTGTGATAAGTTTAATAAGTTAGATTTGCACTATTACCTTGATATGCTTTATTGAGTTGTACTATTGATATGCTATGAAGATAACATTTGCTTTTCTCGTATTTCTATAGTTGAACTGTTGAATCATATTCTGTAAATTAGTGACATATCTCAAAGTGGTATGACTTGTATATTCAAATTTTGATTTTTTTTTTTGAAAATGCATAAGGATTTATGAAACATAAAAAAAACAATGTTGTTTGGGCTTGTCCGACTCTACTAAGAGTTTGTAATATTTCATCAATTCAGCTTTTGTCTAACTCAACTAGGAGCTTGTAATATTTCATCAGTTCAGCTTGGACAGTGATCTCATAAGTACGCATTTGGCGGGAGCCTGAAATTCGATATTTTTTGGGTTGACTTTCGCATCGACCCACATAGCCTGATTTACAGGCCTAGCAATGTGTGAAGTGTGATCTTTAAACAACATTTTCAAATATATTCCAATCTTTTCATGATTTTGGCCTTTGGCTGCTCGAACCTCACATAGTCATTTTATACAGTTCACATGTACTAAATATCTCATTCTGTGGTCATTGCTTTATCTATGTAAACTTAATGTACCCGTCAAATTTACAAATGATACTCAAATCTAAAAATTTACCTTATGTTCAGGTGTTATTTCTTTGGTGACATCTCCTCAAAGAGGGACCCATCAGCCTATTTGTCTTATATATCGGCTCTGTACGACCACTATCTGAAAGAATACCGCACGGGTAACAGGACAGGTGATACTTCAAACATTTTTTTTAATACTTTATTAGGGCAAATTACAGCCAACCCCCTGAGTTATGGTCAAATTACGAAAACCCCCCTCCTGTTTGGGTAATTATAGCCACCCCCTCAACTATGTATTATCTTACAAAAAGACCCCTCCAGAGGTAAATTTAGGGATGTTTATTCGGTTAAACCGAACCGAAATTTCAGTACGCCAACATTTCATACCGTTTACCGAACTAAATATACGATTTGGTTCGGTAAATAACCGAATTACATAAATTTTATGTAAAAATATTTATAAGGAGGTGGGTGGCTGTAATTACCCAAACAAGAGGGGTCTTTTCGTAATTTGGCCATACCTCAAGGGGGTGGCCGTAATTTGCCCTACTTTATTTTGGAGTACGCTAATTTTCATTTTGTGCAGTTTTTATTTGTTTTGTGTGTGTATGAGGACAGATGGACATAGATTAGGTTATTTTGTTGCTGATTTGTGTTTTTTCTTTGGATCAGAGTCCGGTAATAGATCGAAAGGTTTCTCCAGAGATTGTTCGTTGCCACTTGTCATAAATACCCCTGGCTGGGTAAAAGGTTTGTTCATTGTTTTTGCTTCTCTTTGTTAAGTTAAAACATTGTAATACATTTTGCTACTTGTACTATACAGCAATAACATGCTATATTATTATAATCTCCAGGTATTGGTTATGAACTATTGGTCGACATGCTAAATTATATATCTCCTACCCATGTGGTCAATATTCGTATATCCGTCGAAAGCAAGAACTTACCTTCCGGAACTTTTTGGTTAAATGAGGGGAATTATGATGATGATGTGTCTGTTATGGAGATCAATGCTGCTCTTCAGGATCATTTAAAGAGATCGTACGCTTTTTCATTATGTGAACTATTCTTTAAAAAAAATTAAAAAAGCTCTAATATCTAGAATTTTGTAAGGTTCAACTAAATCTTTGAAGTTTGGTTTCTGTTTTAGGATGCTGGTACAAAAGGACTCGGGCCTTTTACGAGATATGCGTATGATGGCATATTTCAAGCAATGTTTTCCGAGTGATAGGAATATGTCCACAATTAAAGAACTTGCTATTGCATTATGTGCTCTCCCACCTTATGGAGTTGATGTGTCGAGTGTCAAAATTAAGCACCTTTACCACAAGGTTAGCCCGGGACATATATATATATATATATATATATATATATATATATATATATATATATATATATATATGTGTGTGTGTGTGTGTGTGTGTGTGTGTGTGTGTGTGTGTGTGTGTGTGTGTTTGTTCTCACCTGTTTTTTTCCTCACTGGAGTACATATTATATACAAATTATTAAGTGTTTTTGACAGTAGAATATATTTATGGTAGGTTCCGGTGAACGAAATTTATCGAAGTTTGAATGCAACTATTGTTGGGCTGGCGGTTAGTTCAGCGTCTGAGAAATTGCCTACTTGTGTTGGCTTGGGTTAGTTCACCGAATCTTTTCTAGTGTTTTTTTTCTCTTTATTGAAGTACAACAGGACTCTTGTTTGATAATTTACTTTTTCGTTTTTTGGTTATTTTGTTTTGGTTCAAAATATTTCCCTTTCTTCTCCTCAGGTATTGTGAGAGCAGTAGACGCCTCAAAAGGGGTACTCTATGTCATAACTCCCGTTCCAGTGCAGATTCTAGAAGATGTAAACCTGTTACTTCAGGGCTTTATTCAAATCCCTACTTCTTTACTTCAGGTACACAATCGATGTTCTTCTTCTTCTTCTTCTTCTGAAATCGCTCGTACAAGTGCAGTGATTTATTTGTCTAAACTCTATAAGCTAAATTCGATTTGTTCTCTCTTTTTTTTTTCTCCCCCCCCCCCCCCAGGCACCGGGTTGTGTTTCTCCTTACATGTGCGCAAATGTACTCCCTTATATTTAGGAGAGATCAAAATGTTGAGCGTTTTTGGTCGAGTGGTACTTTTCTCATTCTTATAGTGGGAGGTTCTTGGTTCAATCCCAGTTATGTGCGTGTATGTTATAAGGCAAATCCCAAAAAAAGAACAGTTGGAGTAAAATTCGATCGACTCAAGTCTAAAAATTACACATTACTCGGGATGTTTAAGTTATACTATTTGATCGGCTTCGATCTAGATATTTCTCCATCTCAAGAGTGTCTCATCCAAACGAATCGAAGGGCACCTTTAATGCATCTCTGCCAGAAATTTTGAGTTTTAGCAACCACAGTTTTCTCCGAGTAAATATAGGCATTATTTGTGATGATGGGAGCGGACGAATTTGACCCTAATTTGTTGAGGGCTTCGCCTTTGAAGACCGATGGAAATGTTTGATCTGATCGAGTCCATTGACTATTTAATTTTATAAAAAATCTAACAATAGTATTTTCACAATATAAATAGTATATAAAAATTGGTAGGAAGTATATAAATACTACGGGTTACGAAGCATTTACAAACAAAATCCATGCCGTCTCACTAGCCAATACGAAGTAACAGAAGACGGCAATTCTATACTCGAATAATAAAATTTTGGTAATTTCAATCTACTCTCACAACTGCAACAACATATATGGTAATTTAGGTTACACATTAAATACATGGCCCTATACATACAGTATTTCTCAACATTAGTGGTTAGAATAATATCAAGCTAGTGTGATATTTTTTTTTCCATTAAACAGAACAAATTGAGTGAAAGAAACAACTACACATTTTGCTAACACAGTTTTTTATCTCTGTCGAAAAGATCAAGAAAGCTATTATTGTTCCTCTTCAGGCTCTTCCTCCTCCTGGAGAAGGTTCTCTCGGTTATCGTGTGCCCAAAAACCACGTACATCTATAAGCATGCTTGCAACTGTGCCGCCCTGTTTGCATGCCAGAAGATCAGCCAGTGCTATACTCAACGGATCCGATGGCTTCACCATATCCCATATTTCATCCCTTACATCCTCGATGCAAAGCTCGTAGTTTCCACCCTCTATCCATTTCTGATGAACATCCCTGTTTTTTTTTATCATTGGGAAAATTATGAATTTTCAGTTTTCAGTTATCAATTTATACAGATTCCAATAAATGATTAAAACTTCGATATGTATGAATGCATGTATCTTGCAAAATGAGACTTGTAGAGATCTTGCTCAAGAACTACAAGCAGGAAATTGCAGCAGCTTTTTGTTGGAAGATTCATCAGGAAACAATCAATGCTCTTGATGTTTCCCTTCTTTACTTCCATATTAATTTTACGGTTTATTGCATTCAGCACCCCCATGCTATAAATATTAGCAAAAATTCCCATAGGATGCAATTTTTTAAGCAAATTACCCCCTAAAAACCCTCCATTTAGGAAGTTGTGTGCTAAAAAATGCATCATATTGGGGGTTTGGCTAATATTTATACCAGGGGTTTTTTAGCAATTCGATATAACACAGGGGTACTGAATGCAATAAACTCTTAATTTTAATATAGTAGATACAGGAACAGAAAAATAAAAATTACTCAAAACACAATTATATTAGTAAGTGAAACGAATACTTTTTTTGGCCCAAACCTGAATAGGGAATGAATATCAGCAGTTGTGAGGAATCCCCTTCCGTTAAGATCAAGACACCTAAACAAATACGTCAATCCTTCAGGAGTATCTTTGTTCTCTAGAGCTAGAACAAAATCAAGAAAGCTCTCGAAATCCATTTCCCGAGCATTACCACCTCCAATTTTTCCACGCCGGACATGCTCATCAAACACTGTAAAGACGACGACAAAAATTAACAGATAAAAATCGGAAGGAATACAACATTTAGTGCACATGGGGTCTAGGCATATGGCAAGTAACAGGATAGTGCATCACACTTGATAAACTACTTTTCACCTCGATTATCAACATTTGCAATCTTATTTGTCAACATTTGTAGCATGAGAGGTATTTGAGCTCACAAAACAAGACAAACTTAATATTAACAAACAAATTGACAGTATTAAGTATAAGACAGTTTCCCATAGTTATATCAGAGGCCTTTAACTTACATGATTTCTACATCCGGGATTTATGACTTCTATTATCTTTCGAGATTTCACAAAATAAGGCTTCATTTCCTAAAATAGAAACTTCTTAAAAGCACTATCATTTATTGTAATACTTGATACCGGTAAGCATACTTTCAGACAGAAGAGTGTTCTGAAAATGGTATACGAGGAAAACTCGACCGTCCCTTCATGCAGCGGTACAAATACTTTAGTAAGATGATATACAGTATAATACTTTCCATATATGTATACATACAAACACACATGCAGTGTGTGAGAGAGAGAGAGGGGACTACAGTTAGTTTCTACCTCTCTCAATGAAAATATCCGTCAAAGTCCCATCTGCGTAATCTCGAAGCTCCTGTTTGCTAAGCGTTCCATTCATATCTTTATCCAGAGCAAGGAACATATCTGTAAATAACCATTTCAGCAGCTATAAGCTAGTCAAGCCAAAGTATGATGGCATTCAGAAATCACGAAAAACAAACAATACACAGGCATCAGAACTGTATGCTCACCTTCAGAATCACACAGCCAAAATAGAATTAAATACATAAATTAAAAGTAGGTCAATTTACAAAAAACTACCCTTGACGTTTGTTTGAGGGTCAGATCATTCTGGATGAACAAGAAGAAAAGCTCTGAATTTTTTTGTGAAGCTGACTGAATAAAATATCTATGTATCACAATGTCATCTGATCATTTCTATAAACAATTTACACATTATCATTCCGTTATTATATGCTTATCTGAAACAGAACCTAGTTTGAAAAAAATATATTGATGAAAAAACCACATAGTTCATTACATACTGACACGAGTGCATCAAACAACTAATTATATAAAGAAACCACATACTTCTCTTCGATATAACTTTAATTTTGAATTATTACTTCTCAAATTTAAATTAATGTGTTCAATAAAATCAATTGCAATTTGAGTTTCATATTAAATCAACCAGAAATAGGGATGATTTCTATTATTAAAGAGAACTCGGGGGATGGATATTTGTTTTTTTGTACAAACAAATAGGATAATACTAAAATGCCCATTATATGCCGGAAATTCTTTGTTAAAATCCTATGAAAAGAACAAAATGAGTTGAACACTCAGGGTTGAAAAGGAATTTAGTTAATATAAATAGATCTTGTATATGCAATATCAATGAAGTGAGTGAAATATGCATATTCCAAAACCTATGTTAAAGCACTGACCACATATGCGTTGAGCAGATGTTAACGAGAACCAATTTTCAGCTTGTTCAGTATCGGTAGCTTCTTCCTCATTTTCCTAGTGTACATGAAACATAAATCAGAATAATATTCCAAAACTTAAATGGAAAGGAAATGCTACCATTCGACTATTTCAGGTAAATAATACCGAAAGTTTACCTGGTGCAGTTCCATTAGCTCCTGAAGACAATTACTAAGCAGAACTTTCTTTATGCATGCCTTCCCTGTTATTAACAATTAGTTTTTATATGCTGAACTGTAAACAAAATGGCAATAATTCAGTGGCAAGCCTAATAACTACAATTGAATGCCAACCTCGTTTATGTGGATCACAAAAGAAAAAGAACTTGTGTGCAGCTATGCGACAATACATCTGCTCAAAAGCGGCAGGCATGTCCCTTAGTTGAGCCAAATTAGGAATAAGACCTTTTATATATAATTCCATTTCCTGTTTCAAAGAAGAGAAAAGGGAAATTATATTAGCACAAATGAGGACAACATCATCAAGCATCTTTATATCTAATGTTGAACTTATTTTGTGGGATTAGCCTCAGAAGTACAATTAACATACATGAGGTTGAAGGAAGCCATCAGAATCCTCATCAAGCTCACTCATATCAATTCTCGCTTGAGTAAGTGAAACCTGGATCATAATGAAGTAGTAAGTAATACTGAAGAAGCACAGAGAATCCTTACTTTCAAGCAACTTTAAAATGGCATATCACTTTTTTTTTATTTAGATACTGCAATTATTGACCAATCTACTTCTGAAGTGAACTTTCAACTGAAAGACATTCATCGTATCAGCTACTACCTATAAAGTAAATTGTGATAGTATGGATGCGACTGACAAGTGAAGTGTCGGACATTTCCAAATAGCAATGTTAGTGGTTCTTAGCAGGATATGATTGTACAGTTTATGGGTGCTTTAATTTGCTACCAATTTTGTTTTGTGAACTCCAGTATCTTGTCAAAATGTGTATCCTTCGAAATGGATTATTTATTTGCTTACATATAGATTATAATTGGTTGCTTACATGCAATTGGTTTGAGGGTTGTGTTAGGAGGTTCAGTTGTGACGTATTGAAAAGAAAGTTCATTTATAGGTGTATTTTATTTTCAAGCCCTACTCAATCTTTCAAATCATAGCCACATCCCTAGAAAAATAAAACTGCAGTACGAAACTTTAAAAGACAAACCATCATACTAAACTTATAATGAAAAGTGAACGGGGGAATGGGTACTGGTGAATTTTCTGTGAGTATTAAAGGGCAGCAACTTTTACCGTCCGCATCACATATAGATAGAAAGGCAGGATGGAAATTCTTCCGGATTCATCTTTCTCAAACTTCATGAAATTTGAGGGACTGAAAAAACGTCGACATTTGAGGCCTATTTGTTCTGTACATACTGAGGCAATGTGGCAGAAGTCTTCATAATTCATCTGCACAATTTACAAATGACGTTCATCTCAGTATAGTTGCACTCAACCAATTGCACAAGCCTTAAATTGTTTGATGTTGTGAGCTTACAAAGTGATAGTTTCAAAGACAATCGAACAACTTATAAATTCAAAGATAGAACGGAAAAGGGAAAGGAAAAACACTATTACAGAACCCACAGTTTACGGAAAAATGGAATTAGAGATCGCAGCAAATAGGATGCCAGTAATACATTTATTCCCGCAATTAAGTTGCATTTGATGAAGTTGTACAGAATGAGAATATGGAATTGTGTGCAACACTAAGTGTAACAGACAGGTATTTGACAAATTGAAAGCCATGGGAAATTTTGTCCCAAGTGCATCTCCTAATTTGGAAGTTGTGATTATGCATATTGAATAGATATGTTAGCCATGAGTCATTTGAAAAATTGTCTGATTAAAGTTCTTCACTGTCCGGTTTCTTTTGCCATTTAATGAAATTTATTAGAGAAAGAGAATGTGGAATATGAAATTATCTGATAAGAGAAAACTCATGTCACAATTTGCAAACTGAGACATATTCTACACTAGGTGCATTTCATATTAGAGAGTTATAAGGATGTATGTTGGATAGATATCTCAGGCAACTGGTGGTTGTAGAACTAAAGTTCTGCAGTATCTAATATTCTTTACCCTACTGCATACCAGAACTGACTTTTATGGACTATATTCATATCTTACACAGTGCAATCCAACAAAGCATCTGGATGGAAAGAACTAAGAAAATATGGAAAACTTCCCCAACTCACAGCAAGAAAAAACACTTCTTTTGTTCATTCAAGAAGATCAAATGGTCCTATTATCAAACGTGTATACTTCTAACTTCGAAAAAAACCAGAGAGCATGGGCAGTAAGATTTTCCAAGAAATTAATGCCATCAATAGCCCATTAGAACTTAAATTACTCCAAATATTAATAAATTTTATCTTCATTAATGTTGGAAATAGAAGGATAAGAAAGTATTTTATTCGTCACTCATAATAGTTATTGTTAACGAGCAAAAAGAAGAGTAAGCACTTGATCTGAGCAAATATCATAAATTGTATTAGAAGAACAAGGCAGGTAAATTGTATTATAAGAGTTGCATTCCTTTATAAGTTAGTTAAAAGGTAACGTAGGTGAACAAGCCCCACTACCTTTTCAGCACCAGTTGCATCATCAATTACACAATTTTCCCTCAGGCAAACCCACATAGCATCCAGGTCATCGGCATTCAACAGAAGATCTGATTGTTTCTGATTAGACAAAACCATCATCGTTAATCACACATCAATTCAGGCAAATCGTGACAGCTTATAAGCTGAACTTCTAGCTTTTAATCATGAACTGCAAAAGGCAAATGACAGTGAACTGGAAAAAAAAACCGAATGACCGACCCAAACCCGGCCAGGCAGATCTACGAAACACATCAACATACCTTGAGAAATCGATACTTGGCCAACCTTTGAACTCTATGACTAATGGAACCTTCTTCAGGTTTCTGAAAAATAAGAGAGAATCAGAAAACACAAGTGCTCAATAGAAAAAAAAAAATTACAGCCTAATTTTCGAAATATACCTTCTTGTAGAAGCTTGGAATGGAGCCAGCTTCGGCGCTCTTTTGTTGCTTCTCCTTAAAAATATCGAGCAAAATGCGTTTGGTCTCCAGTTCTGAATGGAGCAAAGTACAAAAAATTCACCAAATTCTCAGTCGGCGATAGGTTCAAATTGAGAATCGCCAGTGCAAAAAAGGACACGTCAGCAGTAATTACGTACCGGTGAGGGCTTCGGATCCGAGGCCGGCACCGGATCCGATGAAGCGGCGGAGATTGCGAACCCAGAGCATGGAAGACGCCGCCGGAATTCTCCTCTGCGCCGACGCCTCGCCGTCACTGGAACCACTGTACATCTCCGGCTAATTGCAAAAACCCTCCGATTACACCTGATCTAACCTAACCTAACCAACGATGTCAGAACATAAGAAGTTGGGGGAGTGTTTGTGCGATATGTGAGGAAGATTACTTTCTCTCTCCTCTCTCTCTCTCTCTTCTTTCTCTCTCTTGAGTAATAATTCTTACTTCAAAGTTTATTCAGAGCAAGACTGGAATTATGAGTAATTTTTTTTTTTTTTTTTTTCACAATTTGTTTTTTTTGCTTTTTTTTTTTTTTTTAAATACAAACATAATTAAATAGAAGGTAAATTCAGAAACTGAAATATAAATACAGAAAGATTTTTAGTAAACACGTATCATTTTTTTTTTTAATTTTAACTTTTAATCCAATTCCACTCATTTATCATTGCTTTACTTTATTAATATGAATAAAATTCCTAAATTTTACTTTTATATTTAAATTTATTAAATTTGGTGTTGTAGAATTTATAAATTTAAATAATGATTCTTTTACTTTTATAATTAAATAGGGTAAAATAGTCTAAAACTCAAAATTTGTCCATAGATTTGTCTTGAAATTGAATAACAGAAGTTTCTACTTAGGGTGAATAGTATTTCAGTGATTTTTGTGGATTAATACAAAAAATGGTGTAACAATTCGATCTAAGAAAGCTTCACAAATCAAAAAAATCAAGCGTCTGCGGTAGATATTATTAACCTGAGTTATGCACAAATTTTGATAAATTCGTGTTTTGATGATTTTCAGGCCGCATCGCACAAACCCTAGCAAATAGGGAAAGTCGTTGCACCTTACAAAATACAGGAATATTTCCTTTGAATAGGCGCCCAAAACCCTAGCCCCATGTTGGAAGATTTCTTTATTGCACCTTCAACATTTCTTTTACCTTGTGTTAGTTTCAAACATTTGTAGTGTACTACAATACAAAAAAAATCAAAATTTGTATAAATGTTTGATATTGTTGTATATTGTGAATTTATTTATTTATTTATTTTTTTTTTGTTTTTTTTTTTTTTTTTTTTTTTTTTTTTTTGTGATTGGAGAATGAACAAAGGGAAACGATAAATTGAAACTAATGAATAAATTATAGTAGACCACGATTTTTTTTGTAGTTAATACTGAAAAATTGTAGCAAAATGCCATATAACATGGCTAACCGCTAAAGAAATTAAAAACTTACAAAAAAAATATAGTTGACTATGGAAATGATGAAGAAAATTACAATTAACACTAGAAAATCAAATTTTGTAGTAGTGGAGACGACAATGGCTGAGAATTTACGAGATCTCTTCCAAACATTTCGGGATTTATATCGATCATGAATGACATTTCCCTATTACAAACATACTGAATTTTGCTTTCATTTTAAATTCAATTTTCGGCATCCTATAATAAATTAGAGAGGATGTTGTACTTGTCAACCGTTTGATTTCCGTTGGTGAGGATTATGTAGATTAAATGAACTTCTCTACTGACGACGATGCATCTAGCTTCCGAGAGGAGTCTGATTTTATCTCGGGACCAAAAAAAAAAAAGAAAAAAAAAATAAGCGAATGCGAACTGAACTGAACTGATTCTACGAGTGATCCTTTTTTACCAACTAAGCATATTAAACGTACGTATGTTTTAGTCACTCGATTCTTGTTAGATTTCTAGCCATATTATAAGGGCCTAAAAACTAAAATATCATTTCATACAAAGTGCAGAATTTATATAAAAAATCTCAATTTCACAAATTAAAACCAATGTTAAACAAAATTACTATAAGAGGGTTTTTATTTTTCTTTCTTTTTTCCATTGAACTCTATACAGTCTAGGTGCTACTCTAATCGTACTTAAGATTTAGATTTGATGTTAATTATTATTTTTTGTTTGGATTAAATACTTTGTTGAGTTGTACTCCTCTACATACGAAAGTTCTTCCGAATATGTCCGCTTAAGGAATTGCTTTCGACTTCCATCCGTCGACTTTGGCTTTCCATCAATACCATTCAGCAGTGTCATAACCTAAAAAAAAAGTTTCAAAATATTATATATATTTTTTTTGAAAGACAAAATATTATATGCTTGTATTTCACATATAAAGTGTGAAATTTCGAGTTTAAAAGAACGACATAAATCGTTCTTGTGTTAAAAAAAAAAACCTCGTGTTTTATTTTTCTCTGCATCTTATAAACTATTACTAGCTTATAAGCTCTTAAATATTTTATAAGATATTTTTTAATTAACAACTTATAAGCTTAGCCGAACATGCTCTACATATATTGAATTTAATTTCTTGATTCCAGCAATATATAGAAACATAATTTTATACTTGCCTGACTCATTCTCGGTCTAAGAACCGGATTTTGCTGGATACATGAACCGGCAGTTGAGATAACCCGAGCCATCTCTTTTGGATCATAGTTATTCTCCAAAGAAGGGTCCACAAGTTCCATAGTTGCATTATTATCAATTAAAGGCTTTGCCTACATAACAAAATTATAAATAAAGAAAATAAATAAAGATTAATTTACAAATAATCCCTTTCAAGTATGCCTAGATTACATTTATATCCTCAAATTAGTATTTACCTTAAGAAAAGTTATAAAATATTTAAATTGCCCTTCATTAAATCAAAAATGCATTTAGGTGGTGTTTGCAAAAGCTTTAAAAAAAAATAGAAGTCGGTGATTATGATTTAAGTTAGTAATAAGTGATTATGTTTAAAAGTTTGGGGTGTTTGCAAAATCACAGAAAATCAACCTTTAAGCAATTTATTTTAAGAGAAGTTGTTTTTCTTATTTCATCTTAAAACAACTTATTTTAAGTAAAGTAGAAACAAAAGTTGGAACTGCAAACACTTCATAAGTGATTCTAAGCCAAAAACAAAAAGCTCGAAATCACTTTGCAAACACTTACCCAAAGCACAAGGCTTTTCTTCGATTCATCTAATGCTTGGCGTCCAGTTATAATCTCAAGAAGTAGAACTCCAAAAGAGAATATGTCTGTTTTTTCATCCACAATTCCATGCATAAAGTACTCTGGAGCAAAGTATCTATTCACAATTAAACCAAATATATGTTACATTCGGTGAAGTGTACATCGTGTATTCAGTATATATATGTTGTGCCCTTTTGAGGCAAAATATCTGATAACCTTTTACGTCTGATTATTATTTGAATACTGAACTTATAAGTTATTTTTATTAATTATTAGAACTTGAATATAAAGGTAGGGGAGGTACTTCAAAAAAAAAAAATTTAAAAGCTCTCAAACAGTTTTTTTTTTTTTTTTTATATAATTTTTTAAGTGTTTTACCAAACGCTTTGGAAGAACTTATAAGCTCTAAAACATTCTGTAAATTGTTTTTAACAACTTATAAGCGTAACCTAACACCAATTGAACGTAAGTGGACAATGATCGATTTAAGTTGAAGAACAATACGTACCCGAATGTGCCTTCAAACTTTGTGGCGTTGTGATGGGACCATTGTTTCGGTAACCATTTCGAGAGCCCGAAATCACAGATCTATTTGACATTTGCAAAACAAGTCACAAATATATACCAAGCAATAAATAACTAAGTTGTGGTCTTATTAAGAGGAAATTATTTTATTTTTTTAACAAAAAAATATGCAACAATATATGTGCATTGGATAAACTCTGCACTCGTGCAATAACCCAAATGAATAATTACTTTACATTAAAAAATGATATAATGTTTCGTAGTATTCTATAAAAATCTCATTTTAGTCTACCCGAAAGAATAAGAAATCGATCGATTTTTACTATTAAGATATACCGACTAAATAGTGACACATAATAACATATTGGGTTAGCAAAATTCATGCTACTATTGAATATTTTTTTATAGATAGTATCTAAAAAGAACAAAGATAACTGTATCCCCATATTATGGAGTTAGTACAAGTCAATCAGTCCATATTAAATTAATTTTGACTCATGCAACTAGGGGTGGAAATCGGACGGAAGTTGATAGAAAATTATTTTTTTGGAATTTTTTTAATTTTTTCGGAAGTAAAAAATGGGGTCCAATTTTCGTTCCAAAAAATCGGAATGCAAAATTTCATTCCGATTTCGGAATGTCTCAAAATCGGCGAATTTTTGGAAATTTTGTAAATTACATTAGTTTATAATCTCTTGTTCCAAATCTGGATATAATGTGAATTTTCAACAATGTTTTTCTATTTGTTTCAAAATTTCGCTCGAAAATGCAAGAAATCCAAAAAAGAGTTTGACAAAACGCAATAAATAAAAACACACGTAGGAACAACAAATTGAAACATAAATTTTCTTAAAAGAAAAAATGCAACATCTGATACCAATTAATATTACTTGACCCTATGTTTTATATATTTTTCATACAAAATATAACACGAGTAATTTTATATTATGGAATTACAAAAAATATATCATAAAATTATATTATATATTTCGAAAAGCCATAGAAATATTCAAAACTAAATTGGATCGAAAATCAGAATTTCCGGTAATTTTATATACCATTTCGATTTCGTTCCAAATAAATTCGGAAGAATCGGAAATCAGAACTTCGGAAATTGGAATGAAAAAATACGGTCCCAAATTCGGATATTTTCGAATCAGAATTAAAGGAATTCGAAAACTCCATTCCGACCTACATCCCAACACGCAACCGACCGAACAAAGGCTAAATTAAATAAAGAATTAACATCTATATAACATTTGAACATTATTTTCGAAAGATTGAAAAATAAAATGCAGGTACCTGAGGCTCGAAATCTTCGGATAAAAGGATATTATCAGCTTTAATATCTCGATGAATAATTCGTCTTTCGCAATGTTCGTGCAAATAAAGTAGGCCTTGTGCTGTACCAACGATTATCTTATATCTCTTACTCCAATCTAGTTTTTCCTTTGAACCTGCATAAATAATTAGCAGATAATAATTTTATTAATTTCAATTCAATGAATCCGTCTCGTTCGGTTGACACTATTCATTTCAGTTGACTAAAACCTCGTTCGGTTATCATTATTAAGTTCTATTTACCGAATAAATAGGAGCTAATAAGATTTTTTATTGACAAGATTCATACTTACTAAGTTTGCTACAAAAGTTGAAGCTCGAAATTAAACATTAGAGCAGTAGCTTAACTTTGTTAAATAAGAGATTTTATAGATAATTCACGTATAATACCAGAATTTAACAAATATCTAAGGAACCAAACATCTTAATAATTAAATAATTAACTAATTAACAGTAAAGAATTAATCCGATCTCATTTAATACAATTTAATCCAATATAGGTAACTGTACGAGGAAATGCTTGCTGTATATACAAGATTCAAATTAATTTATGTTAAAGTTAAAGTTCACAACCAATAACATTAGTAGTTGTCCTACTCACTGCGATTAATTTTGTAGATAGTGATTAAAAATGAAAAAAGACAAATTTATCCATAAAACGAAAACATACCTTGAAGGAGTGAACCCAAGCTCCCTAATGATGATAATTGAAGAATGAGAAAAGAGCCTCCTTCGACCCCAAAACCGATCATTTTTGCGGTGTTGGGATGGTTAACATGCGCTATTATTCCGATCTCCGTCAAGAAATTGACAACCTCGTCCTCCCCCACTCCCTTGTTGAGCCGCTTCACCGCCACCGATTGTCCGTTGCTCAGACAACCTTTGTAAACCTCCGCGTACCCGCCCTTCCCGATCAGATTCTCTAATGCAATAATCAAAATATTAATCTCTTTCATAAGTATCTCATTTAGTAGGTAGAGTTCAATTAACTCATTGAGATATTAAAGCTGATAATATTAATGTGCGACAAGTCAATAAAAAGGAAAAAAAGTCAACATCGGAGACCGACTGTCAACGGCAGTGGTAATTAGAGCACACTAATTAAATTTACCCAAAATATTTTATATTAGCAAAAAAAAAAAAAAAAAAAAAAATCGATAATTACCTTTGCTAAAGTTGTTGGTTGCAGATTGCAATTGAGCAAGGGTAAAAGTTTTCCAGGTAGAAGTGATGAGGCACCTGTCTATATCCACATTTTGATCTCTACTACTTCTACTATGCCTTTTTGATATTTTAGGCACAACTATTGAAGGTAAATTTGATGGTAATCTCTTTATTGAACTCTTTTTCAACAATTTGAAATATTTTTGCCACCCGGACGTTTTATTTTTGTTACAACTCGATTCTCCCTTTTCGTCAACGTCTCTCGTGGTAGTAGCAATACCGTGTGTTGTTTCTTTTTTCCCCGTATTGAAATATCTCAAGTCTACAATGCAAAAAGGAAAAAAAGGGTAAATAGTGGACATATTAAAGTTAGACGGTTTGATAATGAAATTTTTACAGGGTTCCGGGCAGCGACATAAATGTGACTTATTCACGAAAAAATAGTTCAAAACATGTAACCGTTAATTATAATAACTTAATTAATAACGTAAACCAGAATATGATATATCCAAAATAAAATCATTAAAACTTCTAAAATAGGTTTTCTTCTTGAATTTTGCAATGAAGTAGACAAAAATGATTTATTTGAAAATATTAAACTAATTAATATTAAAAGTTGAAAATCATTTCCTAGAAATAGTTCCGAAACTCCCTTGTGAGGTTGGTTACCTTGAGCAGAAGAAGAGCAAGGAAATGAAAATGCTCGCTTTTGGTATGTCGCCAAAATACTGTCCCCGTTTTTCCTGCAAAAAAAAAAACGATGTTCGATACCGATACCAATTCTCCGCGAATAAAAAAAAAAATTATTATCCTCTAATTTCAAATTCATGTGAGAATAAAAAAAAACAAATAAATAAATATGAATAAAGGATTATTAAAGTATTTAATAAATAATTAATACGTAGAACGATGAGGATGTTCTTGAATGCCCTGAGTGGCCATGAATATGTATTTATTTTAGAATGGAACAAAATCAAGCAGCCCAGATAATAATCATAAATAATAATCACTAAAAAAACATTCTTGGGAATTCATGCATGCCCCAATAATAATGTTTAATTTAAATATATAATCAAACAAATTAAAGAAAAAATATATATATTTCATGCAAGAGATAGCTACATGCATGCATACATCTCTTTGTTAAAAATAGATTTACTATGAGGCCAAATGCTAGAGCCTCCTACTTTTACTCTCCCCCCATTAATTATATAAGTATAAATATATTTAAATATATTTGAAACATGCATTTGGTTCGACTCAATTCGTTATGCCAAATAAAATATCAAGCATGCAAAAAAAATTCTAATTAATCCAAATCATTCTAATAACATATTGTGCACTTAACATTTTGGGGGATCGCCCCGATTTTTCTAAGAGTATTGATAAACAAAATTCAAAATTAAGTATATGTAGAATTTATTTGAAAGAGATAAGTTTTACCCATTTTATTTTATATTGTAATATTAAGGTGGTGTTTGCAAAAGCTTTTAGAAATGGATTATAAGCTTTTTTCTGCACACAGTCTGTTTTTAAGTGTTTACAAATCAAGTTTTTCCTTTTGCTTCTCTTAAAGTAAGTTGCTTCAAATTATAATTTTAAAAGCACCCATGTACGTACCTGCTTTTTCTATTTTAGTTAATTTTTTTCCAGCTAATCTGAAAACACTCGCGACTTTTAGAAATAAATACTTAATCTGAACTTAACTCACAGTCAATAACTTTTGCTTTTAATAAGCTTTTGCAAACACCTCCTAAAAAAAAGATATATAATTTACATAAGATTATTGACGACGGAGACGAATCGACGAAATATACATGGCTGGTGCATGGCTTGTTTTTAGCATAGACAATTCCTTAGTTACGTTAATTATTTGCTTAATTAATGTATTAATTATGTTATTAGTTGCTTTCCATAATTAGGTTTATTAGTTTCCCGGTGAAAGATGGTTTCCTAGTTACACTTGGTTTGGTACTTTGGTTATCGGTATGTTATTTAAATTCAGTTTTCTAACTCTATTCTTGATTTTCTTGAACACCAAAGACAAATAAAAAAATAAAAGATTAAAAAAAAACAATATGCAGGACGATTTGGGAGAGTTTTTACTTTATGATCTGCCTTTATTCGTCGGAATACTCGTCATCGGAACAGCAGTAATTCTATTGTACATCTTTTGGTTCGCAGCGGACAGCAATTTTAACCGCCAGCTGGTGAACACGTTGTGGATGAACCGCCGCCGCCACAACACGGGGGTTTCGGCCCTCGATCTGGAGAAGCTGCCGAAAGTGACAGGTAAAGATTTGGTGTTTGCGAGTGATTGTGCGATTTGTTTGGAAAAAATCGAGAACGAGCAACCGGCTAGGTTGATTCCAGGTTGCAACCATGGCTTTCATCTAGAATGCGCCGACGCGTGGCTGTCGAAGAACCCTAACTGCCCTGTCTGTAGGGCCCACATTGGGCCCGAGTTCTTCAATCCACCGGAAACGAATCCTTGCTAGTTAAAAAATAAACCCAAATAGGCAGTGGTGGAGTCAGGATTTTATGCCCGCACGTACGGCATGCAAATATAAATTAAAAAACAAAAAAAATCGTAGGGGCGGCAAATACTATAAATTTAAGAAACTACGGCTCTATTTATGCTGGCTCTGCCACTGTAAATAGCTGTCGACGTTTATATTCTAATTAAAGTCTATTCAATTTGTATATATAAAACTCAGATTTCAGATTCATCTTACTAATTTATATAAAGTTCCGTCTCGTATATCTTCTTATTTTGCTTTCGACTTTTTTTTTTTTTGCACGTGATGAATTGGAAGTGCGTGATAAAGATGAATACAATAGTTGAACTAAATATGGTATACAAGATGTTGTGACAAGTGTTATAACAGCTTAGATAACATGTATACATGATCATATGGTGTTTGCAAAAGCTTTTGAATAAGTAGAAGTTGGGAGTAAAAGTCGAAAATAAATGTTTATTTTTAAACGTTGGTGGTGTTTGATTTGCAGATTCTTAAAAGCAATCTACTTTAAGAAGTCAATTTAAGAGTTGTAAGTGTTTGCATATCAACTTTAATTTTCAGCTTATTTAGGTGAAATATCTAAATATCCACATAAAAAAGACTAAAGATAAAAATAATAAGGGTATTAATGTCTAAACTCTACATCTTAATGTCTGAGTTATGGGGACAAAATTCAACATGTTAATAGCGAATCGCGTTGCGCGAATTTCTTTTCAAAAGTTGTGGTTATTTTTTGGTATTGCATCAATTCTTATTTTATTTTTTAACAAGTAAGGAGTGTTATAGTATATGTACATTAATTTTTTAATTTTGTCTTGCACTTAATGAAATTAGTATTGCAAATAACCGCGACATTAATTTTGACTACCTCCAACGGGGGGCGCCTAGCACTTTATCTAGCTCCTTCAGACGACAGAGACAAGCTTCGGCTGCGTCAACAACCAAAGCTACGCTTACAACACCCGCCCTCAAAGCCGAACTCCAACTCTTCAGAAAACGATTCCCAAAATTAACCGTAATCTACGCAGATTATTACAACGCCTATTTGAACGTGATCAATAGAGCGTAAAAATACAGAATAAAGAATCTTTAAGGAGTGTCCCGTGGATACGAAAATGGATCTTACAACTTCCGACTATTTCCATGCATGCAGGTCCCCTTCAACCTCCTGTGGTAAGCCTACGAGTATATTAGCCGGGATGGGGTTTCATCTTACTGAAGCTATGTAACTGAGAGGAGAGATCAATTGAGATCAAATTACGATAATAATAATAAGGGAAAATTAACGGACACCACCCCGAGTTATGGTCAAATTACAAAAATCCACCTCTTGTTTGGGTAATTACAGCCACAACCTCAACTATGTATTATCTTACAAAAATATCCCTCCATAAGTAAATTTAGGTATGTTAAATTGGTAAAACCGAACCGAAATTTCGGTACGCCAAGATTTCATGCCGTTTACCGAACTGAATATACGATTTAGTTCGGTAAATAACCGAATTACATAAATTTTATGTAAAAATATTTAAAAGGAGAGGGTGGCAGTAATTACCCAAACAAGAGGGGTTTTTCGTAATTTGGCCATACCTCAAGGGTAGCCGTAATTTGCCCTAATAGTAATAATAAACTGATTTATATGCAACGATATTTAGCATTCGGTTTCTTTTCCAAATCAGCTTATTGTAAAGATCAAATATTTCATGAAAGATCAACTTGAGAAGAAACTATAAATGCTATATTATAGAAGCTTTGTAACAAGAGAAACAGGACAATCTCAATTCTTGTTGAATACATTAACAGTGTGTACAAAAGGGAGGTCTCAACTCAGCAAGCAATGCAGCAAATACGGTCATCTATTTAGCTCGGGATTTCAAGGTTTCGAACATAAGAAAATCAAAGTGTGAAACGAATTATTACCCTCATTCCCAAAATAGATAAACATATCAAATCAGGAAAAAAAAAAATCATAAAGAACCAACCTATCGAACAGGGCGCACTAGTATTCATTCCATCACGGCAACTCCTCCAACAGCTTTGATTTTCTCAATGATGCTAGTCGCCTCGTCTTTCGTGATCTGCTGCTTGAGTAAAACCGGCACTTTCTCAACCAAATCTTTAGCTTCCTTCAGTCCAAGATCGGTGAAGGACCGAATCTCTTTGATAACCTTAAGCTTCGCACCTGCTTCGAATTTCTCCAGCTTGACGTCGAAAGTCGTTTTCTCGGCTTTTTTCTCCTCCGCCTTAGAAGGTGCTCCCCCGGGAGCACCCAAATCGATTCCTTCAACGGAAATATGTTCCAGCTTGGGATGCATTACCTTTTCCCTAAGAGCTGGACCGATTTGCATCCGCTCTTGTAGTGGCAAAGATGCGATTTTTTCGGCGAGCTGGAGAATCTTTTCCGAGGGTGGGGGCCTTGGCCCGTACGGGTCGTAGAAAGCGGGGTATTTGTATCTCTTGGGGCTGGATTTGGGATCTCTCGGAACGAAATCAGCTTGGAAACAACGACGTTGAACTAGGTTCGGTAGAATGGAGTTTGCGCGAGCAATTCGGTATAAAGTAGCTACTTTCATGGTTTCTGATAATAAATATGATGATTAAATTAATATTGCAGCTCTAATCTATCATATTCACAACGAAAAAAGCATGCGATTATCGTTTTTGAATGATCTAACAAAGACAATCAACCAAAAATTCCGATATCATAATTTACTGGAAATGATAAATTCTGAATTCTGAGAGCATGTAACTAACATGCTTGTATTCATTCATATTTACATGCTCTAGGCAAATACTGAACAATACAATGCTCTGAAAACTCCAATTTTACCAAGCAAAATTGATCCATCTAACCCTAATTTTTTTTCAAAATTTCCGAACACAAACCCCATTTCTTTCTTCTGATCGATCACACTCTCTCTCTCTCTCTCTACTATAGGACTTAGAGGAGAAAAACCTACCTTGTAATCGCCGGAAGCTTCGACGGCGAGCGGCGACTGGGCGGCGAACTTCCTCTTCCAATTTGACAACAGCGGTAATACAAAAATGGGTGGTGGTGTTGTGATGAGTTTGGGAAGAATCGAATTGGAGTGGGGTGATGGGCGGCGGAGAAATTAGGGTTTCTGGGTGCAATTTATTGTATTATTTAATTAATTGCTATTAATAATTAATTATATATACATAAGAAAAATGTCAAGACGACGAATAACATGGGGTCACTATTAGTTCGAGCTCGAGTTATTCAATTTTTCCACTAGACAGATGCATGTGTGTTATACCTGTGGTTCAATTTTCCCACGATTTATTTTTCTGAAACGTTAAATATCGTTTTGACTTCAAATCTGATTTTGACATATTTCTATTTTGATTTTGGCAAAATTCGAAACACGAAAACTGTAGTATTTTGGGTTAGCTTTCTAATCCAACTTAAATCCGCTAGATTGGATGTCGTGTGACAAAGTTATGCATGAATGAGTTACATTTTGAATTTTAGATACCTCAATACATCATAGTTTGTGAGCAGTATCCATTGATTCATGTAAATCTTTCTCGTCCGCCATTCAATTTTGGTGATTCAAGTTGGATCTATAAATTAACTCAGAATACTACAAATTCTGTTTTTCGGGTTTTGCAAAATTTGGAATTAAAAATGATCAAAATCACGTTTGAAGTCGTAACGTTATTATTAAAGCTCAAACGACATTTATCACATCCCTTTATTTTTTAAAAGTTATTTTATTGATATAATGTCATACATTGAAATGCATAAAATAGAGAGTTATAATGTTTGTTAATGGAATAAAAGAAGGTTTGATTTTACATAACAATTTTGGAAGTTGGAACGAAATAAACTATTCTAAAGAAGTTGTGAATCAGATACATTGAGTTGAGTTAGTAAAATTATTTGGTAGATAGAAATTAATTAATTAATTAGTACAATTACATGGAGAGCCATTGATGAAATCGGTGAAGCCTTCGTACAATAAATCATGCATTGGATTCGACTCGATTCATTTACGCCCCTACATATAACTTACAATAATGATCTAGAACATGAATTCAAGTTTTAACCTTTTTTTTCCCCCAATAGTATTTATGAAAAGAAAATCGAGAAAATTACAGCTTTCATCCCTCAAGTTTGCACCGATTTCACATTTGGTCCCTCATGTTTCAATAATTTAACGCTTTTGGTCATTTCCGTCAATTTACCGTTAGTCTGTCAGATAAGTCATTGATGGGCACATGCTTGGTTCCGTTAGTTTTAACGGAAAATTGACGGAAATGACTAGAAGTGTTGAATTTTTTAAACATAAGGGACCAAATGTGTTTTTTGTGAACATGACGGATCAAATATGAAATCGGTGCTAATGTGAGGGGCGGAAACTGTATTTTTCCCAAAAAAAAAAAAATCAGAGTGAATGCATCTCTCCTTGTCAGAGATGTACGTAGTTCGAGTCCATTGTCTGTATGCGCAAGAATTGTAATAGCAATAACAAATAAGATGTCTCGATTTCCGAGGAAAAACCCGTCACATTAATTCTTCGTCTATTCTTACAATTCTCAATCGCAAATAAGAAAACATAATGTGAAAAATATAAAAATAAGAAATTAATCTTCATGGCGTTCGTGTTTCTTTTTTTTTTTGCTGAGATGAGATTCTGCTATTCACAGAGAAATGGACAAAATATAATATAATATAATATAATATATCGGGCAATGCTCGTCATCAAGAAGGCACGCCACCTCCTCCTCACATTTCTAACCTACCATTTCATCGTAGTAAAAACGAATCTATTGCTTATGACAGCAACATAAATCAGACGAACAAGTTAAGTCATAAGTTTTGAGATAGTAAACCAAACCAAAGGCCAAACTTGTGATCAGTTCTGTAATGGCTGCAGTTCTTGCTCGGCTACAACAGAATCAACGGGCTTGTAAGAAACGAGCGATTTATCTCTCCTCCAAATATACCATGCCCCAGATGCCAACAATCCAATTACCATCGTAATTACAAATGCTATGATTACTGCCATGTAATGTTGTCGCCACCATGTCCTGGAATATTGCAACAAGATCAAATATTTACTTAGGAGTATACAAAATATTTTTGTTTGTTCATATGATTTTCTAAGAATGTCTTCCAAATTTAAAGAAAATTCTAACGTTAAGCTTTGTTGATCAGGTAGATCAATTAATTTTCCCTATTCCAATTTCTTGAGCTCAATATTTCTAGTGAAATAAATTTAATGCGAGCGATGTACATAAGAAACTTCATATTTTATTTTACCGTTGAGGTGGTGTCGGCCCCATATTCCATCCAAAGAATTTGTAACTTCCAAAGCTATCAGGGAGATGAACACGATTTTCACTCAACCTGGATACAATATCCTGTAAAAAAAACAATTAAAAAAATGTTTAAGTAAAAGCGTATGAGCCCCTCAGTATCTATCAGTATACAGAAAAGAAAGTGTTGTCGTTGTAACAATTTTTTTACCATGGCCGTAGCATTAGAAATATAATCAGCAGGTTCTTCTGGGAAAATGGCCCATTTTATGAGGGTATCATTCTCTCCAGAAGTGAAATTCATCAAACGAACCTGCGACAGTTGATATCAAAAAGTGAGAAAGTTGACTAACATATATTCAGATTTCACTAGAAAAAAAAAAATTAAACTTAGATATTACGTTCCACATGCAATCCTAAAGGATCAACAATTTATATTGATTTACCTGAGAAGAATTAACATCTAATTCCTTGGCCATGAACAGAGCAAGTTCTGACATGTGAGGTTTCAACTCTGGGTACGTCACGTTCAACAACATAAAGAATGTTATGAGACCTATTTTAGCCTCCCCTGCAAAAGACCAAAAAATTCATCAAATATTCTGCTCATTCATTACGTTATTAGAATCATCAGTAAACATTGATCAATCCACATAGAATTTTAAGTAAAATAGTGAAGAAGAATGTGATACAGAAAAGTTGATAATCCAGTTCCTAGCTATAATCAGTGGATTTAGTAACTATTTATTTTTCTAAATGACCTGGCAGTTATAAGATTTTGAACACCACTCGCCTACAAAGTATAAGAGTCATAACCGAAATGTCCAAACTTTTGGCATGGGATGCTGTTACGAACAATTCATCTCTCTCGAATTGAGACAGAGGTGATGTACCCGATTCCATTACAGACCTTTCTTGACAGTAAACCATATGTCAAGTCAAAGATCTAGGAGATAGCAATCTATTAAACCAAATAACCGGCAGGACAGGAATATGCAGTCTCATTTCTTCAGAAACAAACAATCCCAACTAATCAATCAGAGCTTGGTCCTTCGTTATATATACTAATTGTGTAATCATCATAATATTTTGAGATTGAAAAGGCAAAAGGTGCAGTTTTCAGATACATATCATTAAACAAAGACAAGGACCAAGCATCATGGTATTGTGGGCCAGAGAACAAAGAAAATTAACATTGGACAAAGAAACTCTGCTGGTTGAAAATAAGATAAACCTGCATGCCGGCCTTCTTTAAACATTCCCTTCTGCCAAAATTTAGTTAACGAAATAAGAAATTCTCCATTTAATTCCATCAGTTAAAGTTTTCAATGGACATTATCTGTGATCTTAGTCATATAAGAAAATCATCGTGGGTTCTCATAATCTTCTATCATTAAAACTCAGCAGGTACTTCCTCATTGACTCAGCATGTACTCATCTATTCAATAAAATAACAAAAAGCAGTAAACTTTAAAATTTCTAACCTTATTTTAATTTAACACTTCAACAACTTCAAAAATTTAAATCCATAGCCATAGGTATTGTTCTTGAGTGAAAAAGCTTACCACCCATCACATAAAATAGGCATCGCAAAATTAAAATTTCACCATAATGCCAAACAAACTTGCTAAGCCATATTTCTTCAAAAAAGGATTCATCAACTAATAAATTCAGGTGAGACAGCAGAAGACGAAAAACAGTAACATGATATACCTGAAGATTTTGGCGCAGGTGCAGGCGGTGACTCGCTAGGAGCTAACGCAGGAGATATATCCAAGGTTGAGTTATCCTTATCGGTGCCAGAAGGCAATGGTGGAGGGGCAGGGGACAAGTGAAGTCTCTCCCATAACTGAGAACAATTGGTTTTCCAAAAACCAATCTTTTCATGTTCACGATCATATGTAACAAGAGTATTCCGAACAACAATACCTGACAAAAAGAAAAACGATCAGCAGATACAATCATTCAATGATAAACATTAAAGCTGAGATAAAAAAAATTAAAAATAAAATAAATAAAAAGTACCCCCTAAAAGAGTGGTTGGATCCTTTCCATTCTGAAAAATCCCAAGGCAGTATGAACCACGCACCTTTGAGTGCTGTACATGAGAATATAGCAAAATAATGATCACAAAGGGAAACATAATTGAATGTCGGGGCAGCATAAATAAACAAAAGGAAAATTCCAGCTATGTATACGAATTGAACTTTTTCATGGTGCAACAAATAATTACATGATTTGAAGGGGTGGCTTTTCAACAACATAAAGTAAAGATACTTACTCTGAACAAGTAATTTTCAGGAGACAACAATATCTTCTGTCCGTTGCCAAATACCATTTCAACCGATGGAAAGGCGTTCGAGAGTTGTGAAGTATCACTGAAGCAAAATATGAACTTAATTACACAAAAATACCGACTGCAAACTTTTACTATCTAGACAAATTCTATAATGACAATCGTATTACCTTCCAGCACCAGAGAAGCATAAATCATTGTAATTAGGGTCGGGACCTTGTATTCTTTTGAGGGAGTTGAGTTCCTTGAAGATCTACTCGCCAAAAACGGAGAAACTCAGCACAGAAACACATGATTAAAAAAAAGTATCCTATAATCAAATAATGAATATACTTACGGCTTCTTTAAATGCTCCAAATGCCTGCTCAGGTAGATAAGCATAAGTTGTACCACTATCAAGAACAGTTCCATGTTTGCCGTCAAACACCTTGGGATTAAGAGGCAGCATCTTCCCAGCAACATGTATCTCCTTCAGGTCGATATTGTAATAAGGGCTGTTGCCACCCCGAAACTAGAGTAAATGTGTGAGATGTATCAAGGGTACGTGTTAGGAAAAGAAGCCTAACAGTCCATTGCAATACTGCAAGAATTTTCCTACACGTACCTTCGAGCAGTGTCGGAATGGGTAAACACCATGTCATCAGGAGTTGCAATTCCTCCGAGAACCATTGCACCACCGCCCACATCCATTCCACCGTAGCACAAGGAAAACGAGTCACTAATTACACTTTTATCCACAAGCTGGTCAACAATACTGAGGTCTCCACGACCCAGACCCATTATTCCATCGGCATGCTGACTGTACAGGTCGCCGGTTTCCATATTCTCACACCCGAAAACAGCTCTTTGTGGCTCCAACTCACTTTGATTGCCAAAGGATACAATGTCCTCGCCCAAGACCCCACTGCTAGAACTCATTTCAGCGTACTGTCTTTCGTATATACATTGCTCCCTTTCGTTATCACAAGAACAATCGATGTTGCACTTTACGGGTTGGTAGGTGCTTGACAAATCTGGTTGAAACTTTGGGTCCTATTTGGAAGAGAAATTTGAAATTAAATCATGCAAAGAAACTGAAAAACACAACACAAAGGGACTTGATAATGCACCGTTTACACGTATTCGAAGAACTAAAATTATTATTACTCGCTACCAATGGTGTTGATGTCAAATGAAGAGAGGGGAGTCCTTACCCAGAAAATTACTCAAAAGGGAAGGAACAAGAAAAGTCAAGCAACACTTTAAGGTCCAAAAAAATAAATTATTTCACATAGAAAATCCAATTCTTTCCTAATTTAGTGAAGAAAAACTATATAAAGGTTTCCTCCTTTCTCTTCCCGAAAAGCCAATAACAGTATAAATTAGTGGTAACTTCATTGTAGTTTTTTCCTCTTTCGTTATGAGTAGCTCTTTCATACTATTCGGACATTATTTTCCAGTTAAAAACAGATTTCAAAATAGTGTCTTGCAAGAGACGGACATATCGGTCGTTTTGCAATTGTCCGAACATATCGAAATTATCATATAACCAAACCGAAAATGGGGAAATCTCTTCTCAACTATTCCTTAACTGTGCACTTTCACTATTCAATTCACCCAAATCAAGACATATCCAATCAAAATTCAAGACGAGAAAAGTCAAACATAGATCAACAACAAACCTAATTGCATTGTTCAATCACAGAAAAAAAAAAGTTAATAAATAAATCATCAAAATTTAAGAAACCTGATGTTTGCCGCACTGTTCGCAAGTGGAACACGGTACATAAGTGACAGTACTGCCGGTATCAACTATCAGAGCGAATCTCTGCGGCGGCGTCCCGATCCAAAGCCGAGTCGTGTAATACCTGCAACACCGATTCATAACAGAATACACATCAGAAATTCGAGATCGGATCTCCCAATCGGAATAAGGAATGCTGAAATTCAAACAGAGAAGCGGATGTTGACCCGTTGAGGAGGAGATCGTCGTGGAGGGGCATTCGGGCGCTGGGGGTGGGGCGGTTGTGGAGATGGCGGCGCGGATGGAAGTCCTCCTTGGTTCGTTGCTGGTTGAAAAACAGAGGTAGGAACATGGCGGTGCCGCCATTGCTGCTGCTGCTGTTGACGAAGGTAATTGAATCTCCATAAGGCGGAATCGAGACGGATGCGGCGGCGGCGGCGGCGGAGCAGAGGATGGCGTAAGTGAATGCCCAAGCCATCATCATAGGGATTGTTCAATCCGAGGCTGGGCTGAACCAGCCAGTAGTTGTGATGTGATGGCTAGAGAGAGAAAGAGAGAGAGAGAGATGCGTACAGAAGAGAGAGAGAGAGAGAGAAGACTCGGTCGAATGTTACTAACGCGCGGAGGAGAGCTTTTAATTTTCCATTTAGATCTTGATTGTGTTAATCTATTATTAATTCTAATAAATAATAATTAAACCCATAATAATCCTATTTCTACTTTTTTTTTCTAAAAAAAAAAACTATTTATATTTTGAAATTAAATCTAGACACTAAGGCCCCATTTGGCTAAGCTTATTTTAAGCAGCTGATAAGCTATTACGTCTAATAAGGTATTTTAAGAACTGATAAGTTGTTACATCTTATTTTTAGAATTAATTTTTGGGTAATTCCACTTTCCCGCCTTGTACTTTGGCTTGATACCACTTGACCCCCTTCTACTATCGATTGCATCGGTTTTCCCCCCTGTACTCGAAAAATTATCTCAATGCGGCCCTCGTTGTTAGTTGTCAGACATTTGACCTTAACACCGTTTGGTCTAAGCTCTGAAATTACAAAAACACCACCCCTCCTAGTTTAAATAATTATTTAATAACGAAAAGGGAATTAGAAAAACAAAAAAATAATAATAATAAGCAATTCAAGACAACGAGAAAGCATAGTCTACGACGACATCGACAATTTATTTTAATTTTTTTTAATAATTATTTAAACTAGGAGGGGTGATTTTTTGTAATTTGCAGACTTATATCAAACGGTGTTAATGTTAAGTGTCTAAAAACTAACGGCGAGGGCCACATTGAGACAATTTTTCAAGTACATGAGGCAGATCGAATAATTAAGAGTAGAAGGGGATAAAGTGATATCGAGCCAAAGTACAAGGGTGGAAAGTGAAATTTACCGTTAATTTTTAAAGTGTTTGTGTAATGATCTTATAAACTATTTTTACTCATTATAAGATCTTAAATAAAAATGTGGGATAAATATAACTTTTAAAAAATATCTTATTTATTCTCCAACAAATTATTTTTCAAAAATTAAGATATTTTTCTTAAAATATTATCAAACACTTTTGAAGAGTTTATAAGCTCTTAAACATTTTATAAGCTCATTTTAACAACTTATAAACTTAGCCAAACAAGAGCTTATAAAATGCTTTTAAGAATTTATAAGTACTTTTAAAGTGTTTGATAATTTTTGTAAGAAAGATCTTAAAAATTTAAAACAATAAGTTCTTCGAGAGCTTTTAATTTATTTATTTTCAAAAAGTATTTATGTCCCACATTTCAGTTTGAGATCTTATAATGAGTAAAAATAGCTCAAAACCCTACTATCCAAACACTTTGAAGATTAATTATATAAACAAAATGTAATAAGTTATCGGCTTAATCCCACTTTGCACCCTTGAAATATACCATTTTGGCAATTTGCACCCTCGAAACAAATTAATAGCACTTTACACCCTCGAAACACAATAAATCATGCATAATGCACCCCAAATGAATTTTTAAAGCTAAAAAATGTAATTTAATATTTTTAGTGATACTTTTTTAGGATGCCAAATGTCAAATATTTTTTTTATTCATCAATCATTTTGAAACTATAAAGTGCAAAAATAAAAATATATTTCATCAACATATTTAAAAATTATATTTTTTTAATTAAAATAAAATATTTTACGAAAAAATCATTCAGCTATTCAGTTATTAAGTTATCTGAAAATCATATTTTCTTCATAATATTTTTACCTAATATTTTCATCCAGTTACAATAAAAAATCAATCAATCGAATAATTTAGTGACAAAAACTTATTTTATTTAAGAAACTATTTTTCTTAAATACTCCGGTGTAATTTTTATTTTTTCGCACTTTGTCCGCTTGAAATTAGATTGGAGGTTCAAGAAAATAACAATTTTTATTTATTTATTTTGCACCCCAAAAAAAAACACCAATAAAAAATGAAATTGTCTTTATTATTCAATTCAGGGTGCACTATGAATGATTTATTGTGTTTTAAGGGTGCAAAGTGCTATTATTATTTTTTGAGGGTGCAAAGTGCCAAAGAGGTATATTTCAAGGGTGCAAAGTAGGATTAAGCCTAAGTTATCTCACCTCTTAAAATAACTTATTAAATATTAAAGCTTATCAACCGTTTAAAATAAATTTAACCAAACATGCCCTAAATAAAATATCCACCAAATGATTTCACTACGAGATCTAGAATTTCATTTTTGTAAAAATATTTTTTTTTTCAAAGGCATAATTAGGTAAAGGTACTCTATCAATTTATTTTTCTTCCTTATAAATAAGGTCACTTCCTATATTGGTTGACAAAGCCATTTTTCAAACCTTTCTTTAACAAAATACTCTCGCATTGCTTTTAGCTAAAAGTTTCTAATAATTTGATTACTATCTGATCCGATCCGATCCAATTTTTGAAAATTACTAAACATAAAAATTGTAACTCTATTAGTTGGTCAAAACAACTTTGTACCAAAACAACTTGAATCAATGCAATGCATTGTAAAACAACTTTGTACCAAAACAACTTGAATCAATACATTCTAGTTCATATGGAAACATTGTGGTCAAAATAAAAGTCTTTGGAAATAGCACAAATTATGATTTGTACATAATTTTGAGTTTAAAGTTTAATTTTTTATATGATCCAATTCAAATACCAAAACACTACGAACACATACTTGTAGACTCATTAGTTGTTTTTCTAATGAAAGTTTGAATCAACATAATTGAAGTTCGGATGAAAAAGGTGTGGTTAAATTGAAGTGTTTTTTCTTTTCAAAATAGTACGATTCACGACATCTGCATAATTTCTAACTTCAAGTGGAATTCTGACTATTATTTATAGGGGTAATGACAAATAGGCCCATGACAAGGGCATTTAATTAAAATAGGGACATCCAATTTTTTTGTCTTTCAAATAAATCCACCCCATTCAAACTTATTTGCAAATAAGGAAAATCCCTTTATATATACCAAAATTACCCTCAATTCATTGAAACCCAATTCAACTCCAATTTCATGATTTACACCCCAATTTAGCCCAATTTCATCAATTAACCAATTTTAACCAAAATTTCAATTTTGACCCCAATTTTAACCCTAATTCGTATCAATTCCACCCATTATGCTCTAACTTCTTTAATATTACACATTGACCCCGGATTTTAACAAATATATCACATTAACCCCCAAAACTTTTTTTTTTCAGAAAATAATTTTTTTTCTGAAATATTTTTTTCCGGCCAGATTCCGGCGTTGACCGCCGGTCTCCGGCGTTGACTTTTTTTTTTTTTTTTTTTTTTTTTTTTTGTTTTCCTGAAAAATTTTTCCGGCCGGTCAACGGCCGTTGACCGCCGGGTCTCCGGCGTTGACTTTTTTTTTTTTTTTTTTCCTTAAAAAAATATTTTAATTACTTTTACTGTCTTGGCTGCTAAATTACTGTCTCCGGCAGCTATTTAACTGTCGGAGACAGTAATTTAACTGTTAATTGACTGTTTTTTTTTTCTTCAAAAATATTTTAATTAATATTACTGTATTCGTTGCTAAATTACTGTCTCCAGCAGTTATTTAACTGTCGGAGACAGTAATTTAACTGTTAATTGACTTTTTTATTCTTAAAAAAAATATTTTTAATTAATATCACTGTATTCGTTGCTAAATTACTGTCTCCAGCAGTTATTTAACTGTCGGAGACAGTAATCTAACTGTTAATTGACTTTTTTATTCTTAAAAAAAATATTTTTAATTAATATTACTGTATTCGTTGCTAAATTACTGTCTCCAGCAGTTATTTAACTGTCGGAGACAGTAATTTAACTGTTAATTGACTTTTTTATTCTTAAAAAAAATATTTTTAATTAATATTACTGTATTCGTTGCTAAATTACTGTCTCCAGCAGTTATTTAACTGTCGGAGACAGTAACTTAACTGTTAATTGATTTTTTTATTCTTAAAAAAAATATTTTTAATTAATATTACTGTATTCGTTGCTAAATTACTGTCTCCAGCAGTTATTTAACTGTCGGAGACAGTAATTTAACTGTTAATTGACTTTTTTATTCTTAAAAAAAATATTTTTAATTAATATTACAGTCTTGGATGTTAAATTACTGTCTCCAACAGTAATTTAACTGTTTTAGACAATAATATTAATAATATTACTGTTCGGAAAAATAATATTCATAATATTACTGTCCCAAACAGTAATATTACTGTCTGAGACAGTAATTTAGTAGTCAGGAGAGTAATATTAATTAAAATATTTTTTTTCTAAGAAAAAACAATTCAAAAAAAAAAAAAAAAAAAAAGTCAACGCCGGAGACCGGCGGTCAACGGTGGTTGACCGGCCGGAAAAAAAAAATCAGGAAAAAAAAAAAAAAAAAAAAAGTCAACGCCGGAGACCGGCGGTCTCCGGCGGTCAACGCCGGAATCTGGCCGGAAAAAAAACAGTTCAGAAAAAAAATTATTTTCTGAAAAAAAAAAAGTTTTGGGGGTTAATGTGATATATTTGTTTAAATCCGGGGTCAATGTGTAATATTAAAGAAGTTAGAGCATAATGGGTGGAATTGTTAAGAATTATATTATTGAGGGTATTTTAGACTAAAGACTTGGGGATGGGCTTAATTGAGAGACTGTTTTTTTTGTGGACTAAAATGCATTTAAGTCCCATGTGATGGGCCTTTTTGCCATTTGCCCTTATTTATAATATGAAAAAAAAAGTTAAATATGAAAATTTTATGTCCCTTGAATCTAAATCATAACTAAGTTTTTTTGGTTACAATAACTTTGAATATATATTGTATATTTTTTACAATAACTTGAGTTTTTTTATAAATGAATTCACATTTGTTGTTCTACAACAAACACCCGAATTTTACAAGTGGATAATTGTAACTTTCTTATTGTTTTCTGGTTAATCTATAATCACGGGTCAGTATTTCAATTTGATAATGTTGATTTTTAATTATTTTCGCTATGCAGTTGAAATTCAATTTGATAATGTTGATTATTAATTATTTTCGCTAGTGCAGTCGAAATTCCGTGTTCTTCTGTCAAATTGAACCATGTGTTTTAGACGCTTGTTGTTTTGCTTCGGCAAATATGTATTGGATCTCGTAACAAATTTTACAAAATTTGTATCACCTAATTTCGTCGAATGCTTCCTCCTCCGGATCCACACATTCCCCACTTTGAAATTGTAAATCACCCTACCCATAAGTCAAAATCACATTCTCGACGTTTTCAGTTCCCCAATTTATATTAGTAAGCATCTCCCACAAAAAGGTTTATATTTCGAATTAGTTGGTCTTAATCCTATCATAATTAAACTTTTGATGAACCGAATAGTATATTTCAAACACTTCTTGAAATTGGATTTCTAGATTGAGCATTATATAAATCATACGAATCAAATAGTAAATCGTAAAATTTAACCGATTCAACGTAACTATTTTTTACATTTAAGATTCATTTAAAGATTTGAATCAAAAGATGTAGAAAGACTTCGAATCGTAAACTGTAATATTTCAACAATAGTTACTGAATCAATTGTCTTTGTATTCGTGCAACATTAATCAGGTTTTCTTTTTTACATAAAGTAGAAACATATAACTTTTTGGATAAATAACACTTAACCCTTCTGTGGTACAAGCTTTTGCAGATGACCCCCTTGAAGTTTGAAAGACGCAGTTAAGTGGTTAAGTTTGACGGAAAAACTAATGGAAGCTACCCCATAGACCAGAAGGGGTTTATGTGCATGATATTACGAGCACAAGGGGATCATCTGCAAAAGCTTGTAATCACAGGGGGGTTAAGTGCTATTTACCCTAACTTTTTTACATGAACTAATAGTGAAAGTGGTTCCACAAGTAATATGTATCAAACGTTACATTGTTAAAAAGTCCGTAGTAAAGGGTAATCACGAAGCATTTCCTCTTCTGATAGAGTATCGTATTCATCTTGTGGGGTCCACAGTACCTCGACTGCCTGCATTCAGGACACACGCAGATCGAGAGACAATTAAAGAGGATGTAAATAAATTTAAAAAATAAAATAGATCAGCCATTTTCGAGTGAAGATGTACCATGCTTTTTTTTTTTTTTTTTTTTTTTTTTACCTTAGTTGTAGTTGATGGTATGGATGCCAGCTTTTGTAAAGCTTCTTTCAAATCTTTACTGTTATTTATACAAGGCAACTTTAGTTTTTCTTCAGCAGCTAACAAGATAGTTACCTGAGATGTTTAAATAGTAAATAGATATATATATAGTTCATGTAATAACAAGGGCAAGTATCGTAAATAAATTCGCATGAGAGAAATATTAAGGAACATTATTTTGACAACGTATCGTAAAACCGAGTTTTGAAGACTTACGACTATATGCTCGTTTCTGAAGTCAATTGGTCTACGGATTGTTGAGCTTTGCTTCTTCATGTTGTTGAAGTTGACAAGCGTCTCCTCGTCAAACTTACCACGTTCTTCGATCGAGAGTTGATTGAGTCTTTTTTCTCCTTCTTCCATGTTCTTCGTCACGTCAATCTGCATTAATTTATGAGACCAATTTAACGCGAGTCTAATAATAATTATGGGGCAAATTACTGCCACCCCCTGAGATAGTCAAATTACGAAAAAAACTCTCTTGTTTGGGTAATAACCACCACCCCCAATTATGTATTGTCTTATACGTCCACCCTTACAGTGTCAAAGTTACCGTCAAAGTTACCTACTGAAAGAATGTCTTTTTTTCGTAAAACAATACATAGTTGAGGGGGTTGTTGTAATTACTCTAACAAGAGGGGTTTTTTTTTTTTTTGGTAATTTAACCTTACCTTAGGGGTTTGGCCGCAATTTGCCCTAAAATTATATATCAGGAAAAAAAATCTCCATTTGCACGTGTGGTAAGAAAAATAACTATATCTAGACTTGGATTGTTAATATGAAGTGCAATTTTCTCGAATAAACCCATGATTTGGACCATGAGTTTTTTTTTTAGAATAGTTGGTCGATTACATTTAGTCGAGAGTCTCGTAAAATTCGATTGACCAAATTCAAAGAGTCAACTATTTTTTTTTTAATGTCGTTTTATAACTGTGGCCTTTCGCTCTTATTCCGCCTGGGCAACACCAGTAAAGAATTAAAAAAAAAAAAGAAGATCGAAGGTTTATTTAACTTACTGATAAACGGGCGGAGATGCAATAATCATGATACCGAAGCAAAGCCAGTGCCGTCTCTGCAACCAAAACGACATTGTTCAGCTGTCACAAATTTTTTTAAAAGACATAATTAAAAAGTACGAAATAAATTAAATAAAATTAGAAGCTCATACTAAATCCCTGCAAACCAGAAGTTCAATTTCAAACTAGCATTACCATATGATGACGGTTATGCCCTTTGCTATAGAAAGAAATCGACAATATTTGTACTCATCCAAAACCAAAAAACTAAGGGGCAAAAATGTCCAAAAAAAATAATCTGACGAGACGTGTAACTACCTGTCAATACATAGTGCAAACCCTCTGGGGTGGATGTATCTGCAGTTTCGGCAATCTGATTAAGATACTTTTGAAGTGATCTCTCGGGTGCCGTTAGCCCAACCTTGAATGAACAAACATAAATACATACAAAGTTGTAATGAAACTAAAAAAATAAGGAAAATAATATGTAAAAAGAGAAAGAAACCGCAGTAGGAAGACTTTAACAGCACAAAAACGATAATGCAATTACGCGCAACTGCATTGTAAATGGCATTAGGGGTTACATCTTGGCATATAAATGGTTATACTAACAGAGCATCTTAAGTTTTTCCTAGTATGGCAGGTATAAAACTACCATAACTTCTTGTAGGCTATGTAGCACCGACACGGAAACAACGATACGACGAAACGGGAAACCGACACGGGGAAACGACATGTCCCAAAAATGGGCATACGGGAGCTTGGGGGAAACATGTAAATAATAATAATATAGGGGTATATTTATATAGACATAAGTTTTTATTTATATATAAATTATTTTTATATATTTTCATATAAACATATTCAAAATATATTTTATTATCAACTACCAATTTGCGATTGATCGGTAAATCGTGTAAATAATTAGGGAATCAATAAAAATATTTGAAAATATTGCTATTCAAACATGTCTCTAACTTTTAAAATGGCCCATAAGGTATTCGGCAGGTGTCCTCGAGTATCGGACATGAAACTTATCCTAAACACGAAAACGTTAAGAAGTTGAAGTTTCCGTGCTACATAACTCATAGCGAATGGAGTTTCTGAGGGAAAAATACAGGTTTTGTCCCTCAAAGTTTGCACCGATTTCTCATTTGGTCCCATGCCGACAAAAAATACATTTAGTCCCTTATATTTCAAAAATTCAACATTTTTAGTCATTTCTGTTAATTTTCGGAATCAAGCGTGTGCCCATCATTGTCTTAACTAATGGACTAACGATAAATTGACGAAAATGACCAAGAATATTAAATTATTAGAATATGAGGGATCAAATGTGTTTTTTTTGAACTGGGGACCAAATATGAAACCGGTGCAAACTGGAGGGATGAAAACTTCCACAGTTTCCGATGTCTCAAGACTCAAGTTCAACATAATAATATATCAATTACCTACAAATATATTTAGGGTAAATTACAAGCACCCCTAATGTATGATCAAATTACAAAAAAAAACCCTCTTATTTGGATAATTACATCTACCCCTCAATTATAAATCTTCGTACATCTCCCCTTTTATGGTTTTAAATTCAACATATTCATCCAGATTTCGTGAAATATTCTCCAGTTTGTACTCATTTTGAGCAAAAATACAGTTTCTGATGCACCACAATCTGATATATACAAGCCCAAAACCACATCTTATGATCATCTAGCTTTAAAATCTGGAGATCGAATGGGATAAAACGGGTCCAAAATTGAGAATATTCCACTAAATTTTAAACTGCAAGGATGGACGTGCAAGAAGATTTATAATTGAGAGTGACTGTAATTACCGAAACATGAGGGGTTTTTTTGTAATTTAACAATAACTCATGGGTGGTTGTAATTTACCCATATATTTATAATATTCATATAAACCTTTGCTATTATCTATCAATTAGCAACTGATTGTAAGTAAAGAATTAAGCAAGTAATTAAAAACCATACCTGCAGCTTAAGCACAGTTGTTAAATCAGCGTAGATCCCGCGAACCCAAATAATCCCAAAAAGCACAATCACAAACCCTAAAACAACTGCCGGATTACATTCAAAGTTATTGCCGGTGCCATCGGAGGTAGAATTGCAGATTTCTGCTTCTACAGGGGAAACATAATTCCGGCGACCGGAATAATAGGAATCCGAAGGGGAAACATAATTCCGGCGATCGGAGTAACAGGAATTCGAAGGGTAAACATAACTCCGGCGGCGAAAAGAGGAATACGAACGAGACGCCGACGATTTCCTTGAAGAGAAGGAAGTTCCGCCCATCCGCCCTCCGGTGGCCGCCGCCGCCGCAAAATTAGGACCGTACATCAACAGCAGTAGCCCTAATACAAACATTATTGAGATTCTAGAGGCGATTGCGACGGGTTTTTTGGTATTCTCCATTGTACGAAGCCGCCACTTCTGTAAATCGTGGGTTTCTATTTTCTTTTATAGACTTTGGCCGTTGGACTTGGAGAAAGAAGACAGTTCTACGATAAAACATCGTATTTTCATTCTTTTTTTAATTAATTAAATACTTTAAAATTTTTGATGTATTTTAGGGTGAATTACGAAAACTCCCCCGAACTTAGGCTAAATCATAAAAATTCCCCCACCTATTCGTAATTACTGAAATCCCCTCAACTTTTGTTTGTGATTGTCATGGAATCTATTTGTTTCCAAGCAATATTTCCCAAAAATATGCCGAATTTACCAATACAGACGTGACATTTATTTTAACTTAAAGTGTTGAAGTAGGATGAGCTGGAGTATAGTGGATCACTGACTTACGAGCTTGATGACCTTGAGATACCTGCGATCATAGAACACGTGAACTATGTCGGGGTTGATCCGGCGGAAACTACTCCGACGCTCAAGTCAGACGTGCGGATTGTAGAAATAGTCCTGAGAATACAGTTGGTAGTATTGCTCAGATAATAGGATGTGCCTTAAGAAATGACTTCAAACCTTTATTTATACCTTAGTTGAGATTGTCGGGCCCAAACCTTACTGAATGTGATTGGGCCTCGGTGGTAGCCCATGCCCAATTATGCATATTAGTCTTATATTATGTCTTTTGAGAAAGTTTTTTTTGTCCCAAATTTATTGTCATTTTAGATTTTCAATGAATCAATAATTAGATTATTTCAATTTTACCCTTTATCAATCCTAATTAATTAGTTGTAAAACAATTAATGTCAAGGATATATTAGTATTTTCTATATTCTTTACTATAATCTATACATATTTATTGATTTTCTTAGCACGTGTGCAACAATCCAAAACGTCATTTAAATTGAGACGGAGGGAGTACTTTTTAAATGCAAAATTACCCTAAGGGAGCCTTTACACGAAATTTGTATTTTTTCTTAAATAATATATAACTCTTTAGTACATTATTACTCATATGAGAATAATTTTTATCTTGAAAAAAATGACATAAATAAATGTCACATTTACAGAGGTAAAACTGGTATTTGTCAGGAAATATTAACTGGAACAAAAAAGATTTCATAAAAAAATACTCAGTAAGGAGGTCGGTGTCAGATGGAAACAAAAGTCGGGAGGATTTTACTAATCACGGATATGTAGGGATTTATTTTATTTTATTTTATAATTTGGCCTAACTTCATGAGTTTTTTTTCATAGATTACCCTATATTTTACAGGCTAAATTACAACCACCTCTGATGTATATTAAAATTATGAAAATCTCTCCCCTTGTTTGGGTAACTACAACAACCCCTCAACTATAAATTTTCTTACACGTCCACCATTGCGGTTTAAAATTTAGTGGAATCTTCTTGATTATATAGAATATTATCACTTTCGTACCCGATTTATCACACTCGAGCTCCACATTTTGAAGCAAGATCATCATGAGATGTGCTTTTTGGCTTGTTTATATCAGATCGTGGTGCATCATAAACTGTATTTTTATACAAAACGAGTACAAATTAGAGTACATTCCACGGAATCTAGATAATTATGTTGAATTTGACACCGTAAAATTAGAGGTGTAAGAAGATTCATAGTTGAAGGATATATGTAATAATTCAAACAAAAGGGAATTTTTCGTAGACTATACTTGAAGAGGGCGTATTTTATAATGAATTAACGTTGAATAAAATGAAGTAATGAATTTTCGCATGCATGAATTAAAAGTCTTTTGGTGTAAATTCTGTCGTCTTTTGGTGGAAATTTCGTCGTATATATACATCTTTCTAGAAAGCCAAGAAACACCGCTCTCTTTTCCTCTCTACCTCGCGGCAAACACCCCCTCTCTTTCAAGTATAAAATAGTATAAAATATAACTAGATAAAAATACTAGTTATTAATATAACGTAGACTCCACCATTTTTTTTTCATCATCATCATTATTATTATTATTATTATTATTATTATTATTATTATTATTATTATTATTATTATTATTATTATTATTATTATTATTATTATTATTATTATTATTATTATTATTATTATTATTATTATTATTATTATTATTATTATTATTATTATTATTATTATTATTTATTATTATTATTATTATTATTATTATTATTATTATTATTATTATTATTATTATTATTATTATTATTATTATTATTATTATTATTATTATTATTATTATTATTATTATTATTATTATTATTATTATTATTATTATTATTATTATTATTATTATTATTATTATTATTATTATTATTATTATTATTTATTATTATTATTATTATTATTATTATTATTATTATTATTATTATTATTATTATTATTATTATTATTATTATTATTATTATTATTATTATTATTATTATTATTATTATTATTATTATTATTATTATTATTATTATTATTATTATTATTATTATTATTATTATTATTATTATTATTATTATTATTATTATTATTATTATTATTATTATTATTATTATTATTATTATTATTATTATTATTATTATTATTATTATTATTATTATTATTATTATTATTATTATTATTATTATTATTATTATTATTATTATTATTATTATTATTATTATTATTATTATTATTATTATTATTATTATTATTATTATTATTATTATTATTATTATTATTATTATTATTATTATTATTATTATTATTATTATTATTATTATTATTATTATTATTATTATTATTATTATTATTATTATTATTATTATTATTATTATTATTATTATTATTATTATTATTATTATTATTATTATTATTATTATTATTATTATTATTATTATTATTATTATTATTATTATTATTATTATTATTATTATTATTATTATTATTATTATTATTATTATTATTATTTCGTAAATTTATGTCGTAAATTTAACTATTACACGAAGATTTATTTGGTAAAATTTCGAAGGACAGCTCGTTGTTTTAAAATAATGCTTTCTTATTTAAAGAGAAAAACTTTTTAACAAATAATAATAATAAATAATCGAATATGAAAAAAAATATTTGCACAATAGTCTATATACATAGTGCTAACCCGTAATAAAAATCCGTAATATATAATTCAAATTATTAAATATCAAGTACAAAGTGACAATTCGTTTAGAACTCAAATTTCTTCTTGCACCTATATATAAAATCTACTCAAACATATTTTCCAAACTTCAAAGTTTTCCGAACATGGATTCCAAAATTCTCACCTTGTTCGTTTTTAAGGCATCGCAAAGTGCTAGATGTGGAGCGCATCGGTCTTTAACATTTAATTCAATACAAAGATATCGATTAATGTTATCGAAAATATAAATCAAATGCGAAGAAGATCAAATAATTTAAATTTCACCTCCAAAATCTGAAAATAGAGAAGCACCATTCTTGAAATGAGAAACCAATAGTCACATGGATTATACCATCAAACTTCAACTGTTTTGTAAGGCCATACTATAAGAACAATTTAGAAAAGAAAGTATCGAGTAAATTACAACCACCTCCCTGAGGTAAACTGTAATTACAAATAAATCCTTCTTTTTTAAAAATTACACCCAACCTCCTGTAGTTTGTAAATTTCGTACATCCACCTCCTTCCTACAAAAGAGTGTTAAAGTAAGAAATCTACAAATTACAGTGTAATTATGGGAAAATGAGAGGGTTTTTCGTAATTAAATAGACCTTACTTCAGGTGGGCGATTGTTATTTACCCTAAAATCTATATATACAGAGATTACAACTTACTTTACACTTTATGAAGAGGGTGCAATAAGGGATAATTTTTAATAAGTTCTTGTTCCGATAGAGTGTCGTCTTTTTTCTGTGGAGTCCACAATACCTCAACTGCCTGCATTTTTTTTAAGACACGTGTAAAAATAAGGCAATCGAAACAATGCGAAAAATCGATTAGGATTAGTTCCGTTCACAGTGAAGATTTTCCGTATGCTTACCACAATTGAATCTAATGGAAGACATCCCAGCTTCTTTAAAGCTTCTTTCAGATTTTCACTGTTTTCTATCGAAGGCAACTTTTGTGGTTGTCGAGCAACCACCAAGATTGTTACCTGAAATACGGGAGAACCTCGATAAATTAATAATCTCGCTTAAATAATAATTTATTCCGGTCCCGACTCAGTGAAACGTATTAAATTATTAGTTCGATAATTTAATATTTTAGGAAATTAATCCATATTAATTATCTTTTTTTTTTTAACAAAATCGAGCATGAATTCTTACCACCACATGTTCGTCACTAATTAGTCCACTTGATCGCACGGCTGTCGAGCTTTGCTTTTTTATGTTGTTGACATTAACAAGTGTCTCTTCATCTAACTTGCAACGTTCCTCGAAAGAAAGTTGATAAAATATTTTCTCCCCTTCGACCGCGTCCTTCTTCAGATCATTCTACATATGTTTATGCCAATTAAAGTAAGTTTGAGAAAACATTTGTGTATGTGTGTATATATATATATATATATATATATATATATATATATATATATATATATATATATATATATATATATATATATATATATATATATATAACTCAAACGGGAAATAATTTAAAAACTAGCACAATTGCGAAAGAATAACTTAAAATGAGAGCTCAAGATTTCGGAATAAGTTGTCAAATTTCTTCAATCGAAATACGCTCTAATAGAGTTCGAAGCATATCTTTACGTTCAAAACATATCTTTTTTTTTTTTTTCATGTCACTTATATAGAAATGAATCAACGAGAGGAAAGAATCAACGGTTGTAGAAATTACTGATAAATAGGCGGAGATGTAATTATCGGGATACCGAAGCAAAGCCAACATCGTATCTGCAACCAATATGAAATTGTTAGGGTTAAGAATTCAATCAAGCATATGAATACGAATGACATCTACAACCCATTTTTGTTAAGCTTATCTTAAACGACTGATAACCTCTTACGATAAGTTGTTTTAAGAGCTGATAAGTTGTTACGTCTTATTTTCAGAATTATTTTCTTAAAGTACTTGGATGATGAGATTATGAGCTACTTTTACTCATTATAAAATCTTAAACAAAAAAAAGTGGGGTATAGGTCGTTTTTTAAAAGATCTTAAAAGCTCTCCAACAACTTAATTTTTGTACTTTTAAGATCGTTTCAAAAAAATACCACAAATCTTGAAAGAACTTATAAGCTCATAAACATCTTATAAATTATTTTTAACATCTTATAAACTTAGTCAAACATCCTGTTAGTTCAATTTCAATTTCCCAATACAAGGGTTGTGTAATCATTCATCTCAAATCTAACCATATATATTATGTCAATTATAACAAATAATTAATTCAAACCAATTAAACCAATCTTATAATCAACCCCATCAACATTCCCAAATGAACTAGGTGCCAAGTGCATGAATTAAAGATCTCCTCATATTTTCATTTGAAGACATAAATAATTACAAGTAAACCCTAATATTGAAACTTTTTTGTTGTAAGCACAAAAATAAATCTCTTATTACAATTCCTCCTGCAAATAAATTGATGACCCTCGGAAGGGCAAATCGGACAAAATGCAGATAAGTTCACCGTCTTATGTTAACGACTCCCTTCATTTTTTTTTTAATATTATTTAAGGTAGATGCACATAAATTAAGAATTCTAATAGACAGTATCTACACATATTAAGAAAAGTAGAATACTATTAAATGATTTTCTCTCCATATAAAATACTCACTACTAATAAATGACAAAATCGGTAATAGAAGTGTTTAGGCCTAGAAAATCTAATCGATAGAAACGAGTCGGTTAGCTAAGCTGCAAGATACGGGAAAAAAAAAAATAATGTGTTACCAGTCAATACGGAGTGAAAACCCTTTGAGGTGGATGTATCTGTAGTTTGAGCAATCCGGTTAAGATCCTTACGGAGTGATTTATCCGTGCCCGATAAACCAATCTTTAAACATAGATTAAAAAAAAGTTATACAAAGTTTTAATGAAACTCAAAATAATGAACAACAAAAAAAGAAACATAATACATGGGACAAGATTGAAACAGATAAAGTCGTAAACTTGACGCGCAGAAGACCATGTTAGGTGTTTGCAAGCAAAAGCTTTTGAAAAATGCTCGCCAACTTTTTTTTTTCGGGGCTCAAAATCACTTTTGAAATATTTGCAATACAATAAGTTGATTAAAAATGATTTTTCATGAAATTTGCAAACACACACAACTATTAGAAATAAGTACTTGTCACTAACTTAACTCACCTATATATGATACATAAGTTGCTTAAAATATATATATATAAAAAAAAACACTTAAGCAATTTTGTTTCAAATAAGTTGCTTAAAAATGATTTTTTTCATGAAATCTGCAAATACACTCAACTATTAGAAATAAGTACTCATCACTAACTGAACTCATAGTCACTAACTTTTTCTTCTTTTTAGAAGCTTTTGCAAACACCACCAATATATGATACATTATAAACTAAAAGAGTATACGCAAAAAAAGAAAAAAAAAAAGAAAAAAAAAAGAAGAAGCTATACCTGCAGCTTAATCACGCTTGTTCTTTTTTCCAAAAACTCGAGATAAGTATTGAGCGCAGCCACAGCTAGAATCAACGCAAAAAGTGATGGGATAAATATTAAATAGAACATTCCGTAATCAACTCCGGAGGAATATTCTTGATCAGAAGATGAACAATGGTTGCTCGACGATGAACAATTGTTCCTCCACGACGACGAACCCCTCCTCGAAGACGTTGACTTTGACCGAGAAGCGAAGGAAGAGGAAGAAGAAGAAGAACCCCCGCCCATACGTCCACCGGAGGCCGCCCATGCAAAACTATTAGGGTTGCAATTCAATACTAGTAACCCTAGTATTGCAACAGCAGCTACTACAATGGGTTTTTGGAGTGACTCTAGGGCATTTACTATTAGGGTTTCGACCGCTATCTCGACTCGGTTTCTTTTAGTTCCCGATTTCGGAAGGAGGATTATTTTTTCAAGTTCTCGGTGGTGACGAATGGAATCGCCATCGCCGTCGGCATTGTTGGTACTGTTGTTTAGCAGAGAGTGTTTAACGGTGAGATTTTTTTTGAATTTTTTTGACGGAATATTCGTTTTGAAGTTAACAGAGGAGAAAGTGTTTGGCGGGAATTGAGGAGGAGGAGAAGAGTAGGGTTTTGTTCTATGTATATGCTGATGGAGGAGAAGACTTTGGGCGGCGGCCATGGATTATTATTAGGAAGAAAAGAAGAAAAATGTTTCCTTTGTGTTCAAGGCGGATAATATATATATAACACGGAAAAATTGTAATTTTGGTCCTATATGTTGGTTTCTTTATGGATTTAGTCCTATAAGTTGTTATATTTCAATTTTACGTGCAATAATTATGCAAAATTAGTATTTTTAGTCCTATTTCACTCGGACTTTTAATTTTAGCGGTCGTTTAATGATGTACCTAACAAACTCGTAGAAATTTATTTATATGGACACTTCAAAATTATAAATGCTCATCTAATTTGATTTATAAATGAGTCGTCTCGTATAATTAAAGTTCTTTAAATGGTAAGTTAGATGTCGAATTTATAAATTTCCAAGCGTCCATATATGTAAAATGCGTCAAGTTTATTTGTCGCGTCATAAAATTAAAAATCATGCAAAATAGAACTAAAAATACTATATTTGCAAAATTATTGCATGTAAAACTGAGACATAACAAGTTAGAGGACTAAATTCCTAAATACTCCAACATAGAGGACCTAAACTACAATTTTTCCTATTTAATACATCTCGAAAACCATACGAGACACGTAAACCACACTAGGCTAACCATATGTGACAAACTCGACCTAACGAGCGTTGGCAAGGGGATTCGAACCTAGGTCAATTGATACAAGCTCATTTTCTCTAATTGCCAGACCATCCCTTGCGGGACTTCAACACGGTAATATTACTGTATTGACAGGTAAACACTATAATATTACAATAAAAAAATATAACTGTAAGAAAAAAAATTAATGTTACTGTGTTACCGTGTAATATCACTATGTTACACAATAGTATTACAGTGCTGACTAGTAAACGTAGCAAAAAAAGTAAGGGCAAATTTAGGTCACCCTTAAGTTATGGTCAAATTATGAAACCCCCCTCGTGTTTGGGTAATTACAGTCACCCCCTCTACTATGTATTATCTTATGAAAAAACTCCTCCATAGCTAAATTTAGAGATGTTAAATCGGTAACACTGAACCGAAATTTCGGTACGCCGACATTTTATACCGTTTACCGAACTAAATATACGATTTGTTTCAGTAAATAACCGAATTTCTTAAATTTTAAGTAAAAATATTTAAAATGAGGGGATGGTTGTAATTACCCAAGCAAGAGGGGTTGTTTATAATCTACTCATATCTCAGGGGTGAGTATAGTTTGCCCAAAAATTAATATTGCTATGTTAACAGTAATATTGATGAGTTAACAAATAAAAAAAACGGAAATGAAAATAATAATAAAAAAAAATGTCATGGCAGTTGCGCCATCAAAATGGAGATCAACAATATGCAATACTCGTTAAAATTAGGGTTAATGGGCAATATTGGTTAAAGTAGAATTTTTTGAGAGATAAAATTAGAATAAATTAGATGTTAATTGGCATTAATCTTTAGAAGAAGAGTTGATGTCCTCTTTGGTAAACGAAATCTTGGAGCGGGCGAATTTGCAACTAGACAGTTTTCTATGGATTTATTTGCTATTTGGCCATTATAAAACGCAATGGTACTAGGTAAATCAATTATATGACCATTCATATATATATATATATATATATATATATATATATATATATATATATATATATATGAGTAAACTGCAAAAACTACCCCTGTGTAATCTCGAAATAGCGAAAACCCCCCTGTGATAAATAAACTAGCAAAAACCCCCCTGTGAAATTTAGTCAAAGGCAGAATCCCCCCTAGCTGATTTTTTAGACTTGAAATGACAAAATTGTCCCTCAAAATGTATTTATATATATACATATTATATGTATATTTATTCTTTTTAATTTGTTTGTTTAGAAATTAAAAAAAATAGTAAACAACTAAATTGATTATTTTTTAAATAAAATAATTAAAATATTTATAAAATATAAGAATTTATTAATTGTAAGACTCCAGGGGTATTTGTGTCTTTTTATATCAAGTCAACCCTCAAATAGTTCCATAGGGGGGTTTTTGCTATTTAAATAATTTCACAGGGGAGGTTTTTGCTAGTTTATTTATCACAGGGGGGTTTTTGCTATTTCGAGATTACACAGGGGTAGTTTTTGCAGTTTACTCATATATATATATATATATATATATATATATATATATATATATATATATATATATATATATTATTTATTTTTGTAAGTCGACAGTCGCAAAGTAAAAACTTGTACCAAAAGGCAAAATTCCTCGGCCCTAAGGTTCCCATCCCTTGGTCCGACAAATATTTGATGGAGAAATGTAAATCATGGTAACTCAACGGCCCGTTAGGGTAGCGCACCCGGATTTGATGCCCAGAAGAAATCAACCATCATTGGAGTTGAAGTTCCCACAATGCGACTATCAGAATTCGAACTTAGGATCTTGTCATAACTTACCACCCCCGAACCGATTGAGCTACACCCATGCGGGCGCAAACTAAAAACTTGCATAGCTGTCACATGGGCGGACCTGAATATAGGTGAAAATTAGAGAAAGAACATAGTGAATACTAAAATGCCCTTATTATTGATTAATTTTTAATTAACTAATTAAGAATGATAAGGAACAAAATTTGTAAGGGAAAAAAAAAACAATTAATGCTTTGTTGAAGCTCTAAAATGACAAATAAAATTGGACAAAAGAATAAAATGACAAATAAAATTGGACAAAAGAATTACTCCACAATGACAAATAATATGTGACAAAGGGAGTACATATAAGACCTCGTTCAATTATCAATTAAATTAGCAGCATGTTCGATTACATTTAAAAAAAACAGGCACAAAACTTTAGTTAATAATAGCAGACGAAAATTCCTCTGGAAATCAAGTAGAGTTGTGACCAAAGTATATCATAATCGCAGCTTACGCAAAACCTTCACATTAATTAGTAAAACCGAACAACCGAAAAAACACCAAGAAAGAACAACACTAGAAAGAGATGAAGAGATGTTGGTTTGCTAAAGAATTCGAGGGCAAAGAAATACAAGAACCATGTGGAGTTGTAGTGATAAAAAGAGAAAAAAAAAACACTTAAAAATAAATCAATAAAAGTTGCTCCTACAACAATCAAATATAAATTATACAGAAAATTGTGCAAATATTTATTATAGTCCAGAGCTGCCGTAATTGGGACTCGTGATAATTATCATTAGTAGTCATCACCTCTCGAAATAACTTCCTTGCACGTTGGACGAAGCAAAATTGTGTGCTCGAATTGCGATACATAGCTTCCTTTAACATCACAAAGAGGAGGGTACGGCTGCCAAAGTATACAATCACATAATATCTCAATTCACAAAATTGTGGAGGAAATAAAACGTAGGTTAAGCAGTACAAGCCAAACGAGCAAATCGAATTTTAGCAAATTCAAGATTAACTATTTAAATTTTTTTTGCGATACTTTTTTTTCTTATTGACACCCTTAACCCCATTGATGAGTGTGTCCTAACGAGCTCGCTTATTTCAACTAAACTAGCAACCCATTATCAAAGCTTCCACATTGGAATTATTCTAAAGCACATTAAATCGAAATGCTACGGTTCGTTTGTACCAAGTTATTTAAAATGAATGGATTTGAAATGACTCCAATTGTTCATGGATTTGAATTCCACCAAGATGCCTAGAAAACAACTGAAAACGAGAGCCATGGATTTGAAATTCCATGTCAAATGATTCAATCCAAATGTAGAGGCCGCGTTTGGATTGAAGGATTTGAAATGAGTCCAAAAAGGAAACGGGAAGGGATTTGAAATGCACTACAATTGCTTGAAAACTAAAAATTAAAGCAATGGATTCGATATGCCTTGTCAAATTACTCAATCCAAATGGATTCGTTATTATGAATTTAAAATTCCTCCCTCGAATCCTTCCATCCAAATGCACCCTCAATGAATTTGTTTTTATGGATCCTCAAATAAATACTTCCGTCCAAACCCACCCTAAAGGTTTTTTCAACTTTAAACCGAAAATTTATTCCTTCCATTTTTCTTGCCATAACAGACTGCTTTTCTAACAAGCTTTAGAATTCTTAAACTGCAAAAAGGACACATACCTGAACAATACCAGCATCACACAAATTTTTGAGTGCCATTAAATACTTAGTTTCTCCGATGCGGTCAAGATAGCGTCTGCAGAAAGCCAATGTAGAGAAGTTCTTATTGATAGTTGCCAAAAGCTGTTTGGCTCTGGGCAACCGCAGAGGAATGTGACCGACGTCGAAATTCTTCATGTAATGGCTGCATTCGAGGTCTTCTCTAACATATCCCTTTCCTACATTTCACAAAAAAAGACAGGCAGATAATCGTATGTATTTAAGTATACTTGAATTGAACAAAGTTTTCCTACACTGGGCAGTAAAAGAGGCCTAACCTGTGGATCCGAAAGTCTCGATTGCATAAAATTCACCCTCTTCCATTTTTGTTTGCTCTCCTCCTTTTACTATAGGAACGGATTTTCCCGCGTGGATTTGATAAGGCGCAATACTGTGCCCGTTTAAATTTCTGATACTCTTGACTGTTAAATAAGCAAATAATCCAGATCAAACCAAGCTTACGTGCATGACTACGGCAATAAGGAAGAACTGCGTCCTTCTTATCATTTAAGATATTTATTTAAAAGACATGGATATTAAGGGAAAGAAACGAAATCGGGAAAATTTATTTGTTCCAGATAATGATTAACTCCGGATCCCGAGTGTATATCATACAGTTTACCTTGGAACACCTTTCCATTGATTTCAACCTCATATGACTCCATGACCTCCTGGATTGCAGCACCAATATCACACAGACGCACATCGATTCCAGCTTCCTGTTTCACAAAAAAAAAAATTAATAAAAAGAATTAGAAAAAAAAAAGAAAAAAGAAAGAAGGACGAAGAAGAGGAAAATAAACGTATGTGGTCCCACCTTGATACCCGTGTTAGTAGCTTCACGTGTGGCCTCAAGGAGTGGGTTAAACATGGGGTTGAAGGCCACAGTAAATGCACAGTCCACTATATGCCCTGAAATAAGGTGATTGCATAAATTGAAGTCAGAGTAGCACTAAAACGAGAAGAATAAAAAACCGTCTTAAAAAAAAAGCATCTACAAACCATCATGTTAATGTAAGACAAAGAACAAGAGGAGCTGAATTACCATCAATATGAGTCCCAAAGTCTAGTTTCATCACATCATCGTACTGAAGCACAGTTTTATCCCCACTATTTGGAGTCCAATGGGCTGCAACCCTGCAAATAGAGGGTAAACACAAGACAATAGAGAAAGGTGAAAAAAAAATTCCGGCTGAAACCTGATATGGATAAACTAAAAAACGTAGAAGACCCGTTATCTGAAATCACGACTCACCAGTTCAATGAGCAACCTGTAGGAAATGCAATGCCAGCTTGTAAACCATTTTCTGATATTAATTTACGAACAGTATTCTCCAAGGTTTCACACAGGTCAGTCATCAACATTCCGGGCTTCAAGATTTGCCTCATGTATTTTCGAACCTGTCAAGGATTACAAGAATAGAAATTAGGAAAAGCTAAACTAGACATACGACTAGAAAACAAATTGGCATAAATAAGGATTTGCAGGTACCTGACGGTGGACTTCTGCTGCTTGGCGAACTGAATTATAAATCGGTTTCTCCAGTCGCTCCAGTTCTCTCTTTTCCTCAGATGTATTTCTCCACACGTTACTTGATTGAACAATCATGCATGAAATAACTATTTTAGATCCCTCGGTGTATAAAGCAAGAAAATAATCATACTGACAACAAACTATAGTGTTTTTAAATGGTTATTTCAGAACTATAAAAAACTAAATATATTAAATTGAACATACACGGGCAGCATGGCAGTCAAGTATCACGATTGATGCCACAAGAAAATTACAGGCCATGAACCAACGAATGGTTAAATCTCTCTACAAGTATGACACTGTGTTGTAGTTTGATTCACTGGATATCATTTCAATACTTAGCTTATTAGAGAAATACTATTAACAACTTCAAATGATAAATTCTACAAGAGGATTCCTAAGTGAAATACTAAGGATGTAATACCCATTAATCTGTATCATGAATCCTTCTCTTTTTTCTTTAAAAAATCGGTCACAATCAATGACTAGATTCAATCAATAGATTGCAAGTGGTGGCTACAAATCTTAAACAAGAAGATCTTTTACATTAAATATATTTCGTTGCTATAGCGATGATGTTTTCGAGAGGAGTCCATGATATTATAAAACTAAAAAAGAAAAAAAGAAAAAGAACCATGGTAGACAAGATACAAACAAACAGGATCCTCGATATGGATCTACTTGAAACTTATTTACATCATCTCCAATAAAGATTGGGTGGTTTGCGAATTATACTCCAAAATGATAAAGAGGAGAACATAAGACATATAAAAACCAAAAAATATGGTGCGCAGAGTTGGGGAAAGAAATAGAATAAAAATATATTAAAAAAAAATTGTGCTTGTTTAGACAAGAAATAAAGTGCAATCACAATTGTACGTACTCATCCTTATACTGTTGGATTTCACCCTCTGGGAATTCGCCAGATGTAAAAAGCTCAACTACAGGAATAGACGGTGGATCAGTTTGCTGAAGCGGTTCTTTCTTCTTCCTGAAAATTAAAAAAAGACACTTGCAGTTGATTTGCGGTATCAAACATAAAAAGATGAACGATGAGGGTATAGAAGATTTTTTTTTTTCCTCACTTGCTTTTACTCTTCTTCTTCTTCTTCTTTGCAGCTTCTAAACACGGCCAAATGTGCAAATACAACAAGTTAGGCATAAACTATAAAAATCAGGGCATGTAAAATAAATTGAAATACAAAACGAGTAGAGAGTTAATTACTCTGCTAGAATAACTCAAAATCAACTGTTTGAAACATCCTAAAACAACATAATCGAAAATAAATTGAGCTGCCATGGAAATTTTTTTAATTACCTAGGGGCTCATCCAAATTTAGGTCATCAACTTTATCCCCAATTTCGTCTGCTGCAATCTTCTTACTGGTGGAGTCGCTACATCCATTAGCGAGGTTCGAAGCTCCCTCTTCGAGACGGATTTCGCCGGAGATTTCTTCGCTCGCCATCCCTCAATCGCGGCTGCGCAAAACAAGCAATAAATAATACGTTAATCAATCAATCAATCGCATTCATACAAGGAAGAACACAAAAGTGTGCGCTAGGGTTTTAGTTAATTTTTTGAATTAAACCGTTGGAAAACCTGAAAACAGGACGAATTTGATTCGGTGGTGAATAAGGAAGAGAACAGTGATAATCGAAGAAGAAAAAAGTTGCCGGAGATGGAAAATTTATGGGCGGCTAATGGAGTTGCTGACAGCGGAGAGGGCTTTATATACTGCCGCGATTGCAATCGATTGATGGATTGGATACACGACTGAGTCAAAGGTCCGTGCTATTATTATTACATTCAATACAAAAACAAATTGGAAAATTGCAAAAAAGTACATGACAAACACTTAATTAAGAAAGGGATATTCTACTTTTTCGTTTACCGACTACACTTAAACCTCTATAAATTAATACACTATGAACTAGGGAAATTCTATTAATTTAGTCAATTATTAAATTATTTAGTTATTAATTTAACACGTTTTCACCGAGTCAGGTTAAAAAAAAAACTATTATTTAAGGGAGGTTATTAATTTATCAGTATTAATTTATCGAGATTCTACTGTATATATCCATAAATCCAATACTTATTTGAGGTTTTTTTACATAACCCCCTAGCCACCAAATAAATTAGGGATAAACTCAAGCCCTAATCATCCTTTGACATACCCCCTGGAGAAACGAAAGTACTATACTACCCTTATATGCAATTTTCGGCCAAACTGCATTCAACATTTCTGGTCTTGCATTTATCATTTTCACTGATTTATTTAGTATTATTATTATTATTATTATTTATTTTTTAAAACAATAATAAACCTTTTTGTTAAATTTATATATATATTTATTTATTTTTTATTTTTTTATTTTTTTTAATTTTCAAAACAAAAAAGTTGGATGTCCCTCTTTTAATTATGTGCTCTTGTCATGGGCCTATTTGACATTTGCCCTTAAATTTTAAAGTGTTAGAATATGATACTTATAATTATGTGCTCTTGTCATGGGCCTATTTGCCATTTGCCCTTAAATTTTAAAGTGTTATAATCTATATAATATATAAAAGTTGAATTGCATAGCTAATTGATTGACATTTGGCAATTTCAATTGATGACATGTCTTCAATTTCATCCCAAGTGGCGAATTGGTTGGTCGAAATAAATCATCAAAAAACATGTCATCATTTTCCAAAATTAAAGATAGTTAAATATGTTTAATTATTTTATTAATATATTTATATCCTACCATATATTTAATTATTTTATTAATATATTTATATCCTACCATAATTATTTTATTAATATATTTAAATAACACTTTCACAGTTTTTTATTATTACCATGACCACCCCTGAGGGTAATTTTTAAGTTTAAAAAATATGATAACAGAAATGTCCCGTCTGCAAGGGTAGACTCCATATTTTTTGGGATATTATATAGAATAAAAAAGATTCCGTACAAAAATCACACCATAAGGGGGTTGTGTAAGACATAGACAAACATAAGGGGAATTTTAGTAATCACCGATAAGTGGGGGTGTTTTCTGTAATTTAGTCTAAGTTCAGGAGGATTTTCATAATTTATCTTATTAACAATGATTATTGTTCTTTTACGTCTTAATGTTTGCTTATACCCTTATAATATTTTATATAATTTTAATGTCAATTTGATAATATAATTAAATATTAATTTCTAATATATTTAATATGTGTTTTTTTATGGTTCAACTACCACACATAAGAAATTTGATATAAATGTTCGAGATTGAATAGAATTATTTTTTTTTATACTAAATAATAGATCATTGCAAAAACAATTGTTGCAAAATTAGAATTTTTGATTATAATTATAATTATAATTATAATTATAATTATAATTATAATTCTTTGAATTAGTATTAGTATTAATACTAGAAATAGGATTCAAATTGTAATTATGATTAATATAATATTAGGATTAGAATTATAATTAAGATTATGATTATGCTTAGTACGATAATTAGTGACATGTATTAGTATTAGGATTATGATTAGCATTAAGTTTGGGATTAGAATTATAATTAAGATTAGAATTAGAATTAACACTAGCATTAGCATTAACATTAGTATTATTAGTATTAAAATTATTAGGCTTATGATTAGTGTTAGGAATAGGATTATGATTAGGATTAGGATTAGAACTATGATCAGTGTTATGAATAGAATTAGGAATACGATAAGGATTTGGATAATATTAGAATTACAATCATAATTAGCATTAGCATAATAATTAGCATATCTAGATTACATTAGCATCAAAATTACTATTAGCATTAACATTAACAATATTAACATATTAGTATTAGTAATAGTATTAATAATAGTATTAGTTGTAATATTAGTATTAGTAATAGTATTAGTATTGGTATTAGTATTAGTATTAGTATTAGTATTAGTATTAGTATTAGTATTAGTATTAGTATTAGTAGTAGTATTAGTATTAGTATTAGTATTAGTACAAATATTAGTAGTAACATAAGTATCTGTATCAATATTATTATTGGTATCAGTATAAGTATCATTATCAGTATCAGTACCACAATATCTATCAGTACCAGTATCAGTATCATTATTAGTATCGGTATCAGTATCAGTATCAATATCAATATCAGTATCAGTATCAGTATCAGTATATGTATCAGTATCGGTATCGGTATCGGTATCGGTATCGATATCAGTATCAATATATGTATATGTATCATTAGCATTAGATCATTAGCAATAAAATTAGTTTTAGCATTTATATTAGTATTAGTAATAGTAAGTATTATTACTAATATTAGTATTAATATCAGGATAAGTATACGTATCAGTATTAGTATCAATATCAGTACCAGTATCAGTACCAGTATATGTATCAGTATCGATATCAGTTTCAGTATCAATATCAGTACGAGAATCAATATTAGTATCAATTTTAGTATCAGTATCAATATCAGTATCAGTATCAATATTAGTATTAGTATCAGTATTATTAGTATAATATTAGTATTAGTATTACTATTTTTATCGGCATCAATATCAGTATGAGTAACAATATTAGTATCAGTATTAGTATGAGTATCATAATTAGTAATAATATTCGTATTAATATTAATATTACTATGAGTATCAATATGACTATCAACATCAGTATCAGTATCAGTATCAATATCAGTATCAATGTCAGTATCAGTATCACTACAATATCAGTATTTGAATCAATATCAGTAAGTATTAGTATTAGTATTAATATAAGTATTAGTATTAGTATTAGTATTAATATTAGTATTAGTATTAGTATTAATACTAATACTAATACAAATATTAATACTAATACTCATACTAATACAAATATTAATACTAATACTGATAATAATAATAGTTATATTGATACTAATACTAATACTGTTACTAATACTAATACTAATACTAATACTAATACTAATACTAATACTAATACTAATACTAATACTAATACTAATACTAATACTAATACTAATACTAATACTAATACTAATACTGATACTGATACTGATACTCATACTGATACTAATACTAATACTAATACTAATACTAATACTAATACTAATACTAATACTAATACTAATACTAATACTAATACTAATACTAATACTAATACTAATACTAATACTAATACTAATACTAATACTAATACTAATACTAATACTAATACTAATACTAATACTAATACTAATACTAATACTAATACTAATACTAATACTAATACTAATACTAATACTAATACTTATACTAATACTAATACTAATACTTACTGATATTGATTCAAATACTGATATTGATAGTGATACTGATACTGACATTGATACTGATATTGATACTGATACTGATACTGATGTTGATAGTCATATTGATACTCATAGTAATATTAATATTAATACGAATATTATTACTAATTATGATACTCATACTAATACTGATACTAATATTGTTACTCATACTGATATTGATGCCGATAAAAATAGTAATACTAATACTAATATTATACTAATAATACTGATACTAATACTAATATTGATACTGATACTGATATTGATACTGATACTAAAATTGATACTAATATTGATTCTCATACTGATATTGATACTGAAACTGATATCGATACTGATACATATACTGGTACTGATACTGGTACTGATATTGATACTAATACTGATACGGATACTTATCCTGATATTAATACTAATATTAGTAATAATACTTACTATTACTAATACTAATATAAATGTCAGTATCAGTATCACTATCAGTATCAGTATCAGTATCAGTATCAATATCAGTATCAATGTCAGTATCAGTATCACTATCAATATCAGTATTTGAATCAATATCAGTAAGTATTAGTATTAGTATTAGTGATACTGATACTGACATTGATAGTGATACTGATACTGATACTGATACTGATACTGATACTGATAGTGATACTGATACTGACATTTATATTAGTATTAGTAATAGTAAGTATTATTACTAATATTAGTATTAATATCAGGATAAGTATTCGTATCAGTATTAGTATCAATATCAGTACCAGTATCAGTACCAGTATATGTATCAGTATCGATATCAGTTTCAGTATCAATATCAGTATGAGAATCAATATTAGTATCAATTTTAGTATCAGTATCAATATCAGTATCAGTATCAATATTAGTATTAGTATGAGTATTATTAGTATAATATTAGTATTACTATTACTATTTTTATCGGCATCAATATCAGTATGAGTAACAATATTAGTATCATTATTAGTATGAGTATCATAATTAGTAATAATATTCGTATTAATATTAATATTACTATGAGTATCAATATGACTATCAACATCAGTATCAGTATCAGTATCAATATCAGTATCAATGTCAGTATCAGTATCACTATCAATATCAGTATTTGAATCAATATCAGTAAGTATTAGTATTAGTATTAGTATTAGTATTAGTATTAGTATTAGTATTAGTATTAGTATTAGTATTAGTATTAGTATTAGTATTAGTATTAGTATTAGTATTAGTATTAGTATTAGTATTAGTATTAGTATTAGTATTAGTATTAGTATTAGTATTAGTATTAGTATTAGTATTAGTATTAGTATTAGTATTAGTATTAGTATTAGTATTAGTATTAGTATTAGTATTAGTATTAGTATTAGTATTAGTATTAGTATTAGTATTAGTATTAGTATTAGTATTAGTATTAGTATTAGTATTAGTATTAGTATTAGTATTAGTATTAGTATTAGTATTAGTATTAGTATTAGTATTAGTATTAGTATTAGTATTAGTATTAGTATTAGTATTAGTATCAGTATCAGTATCAGTATTAGTATTAGTATGAGTATCAGTATCAGTATTAGTATTAGTATTAGTATTAGTATTAGTATTAGTATTAGTATTAGTATCAGTATTAGTATTAGTATTAGTATTAGTATTAGTATTAGTATTAGTAACAATATTAGTATTAGTATCAATATAACTATTATTAGTATCAGTATTAGTATTAATATTTGTATTAGTATGAGTATTAGTATCGATATTAGTATTAGTATTAGTATTAGTATTAGTATTAGTATTAGTATTGGTATTGGTATTGGTATTGGTATTGGTATTGGTATTAGTATTTGTATTAGTATTAGTATTAGTATTAATATTAGTATCAGTATTAATATTAGTATTAGTATTAGTTTTAGTATTCGCATTAGTATTGATATTCGTATTAGTATTAGTATTAGTGTTAATATTAGTATTAATATTAGTATTAGTATTAGTATTAGTATTAGTATTAGTATTAGTATAAGTATTAGTATTAGTGTTAGTATTAGTATTAGTGTTATAGCAATAGTATTAGGATTAATATTAGTATTAGTATTAGTATTAATATTAGTATTAGTATTAGTATTAGTATTGGTATTGGTATCAGTATTGGTATTGGTATTAGTATTATTATTAGTATTAGTATTAGTATGTGTATCGATATTGATTAGTATCAGTATTAGTATTGATATTAATTAGTATAAGTATTAGTATCAATATTAATATCAATATTGGTATCAGTATTGGTATCCATATTGGTATCGGTATTGATATCAGCATTGGTATCAATACGGACGTATACATCTTATCTCTTTTGCAATATTTATAAGTTGTATTGTTGTTTGAGCAATTTGCATCACTAATTAAACGTCATTAGTTATAAACTTACAGGTTATTTGAATATCTATTTTGTTACTTCTCTCCTACCATGTTTGTTGTTAATTTAGTTATTTTGCAAAATATTGACATTGTGTAGTAGGTTGCATTCCTCGAACTAGAGTTATACCATATATTTTAAATGATTTCACTTAATCTTCATATCGTGTTTGCGCGCTTCACGTTTTCTTCTTTAGAATATTTAATTTAATCTCATATGTTAAAATTCTGAAATAAGAGATAAAGTTTATGGTTTTTTTTTTATTTTCTTCCATTTTGTTTACTTGAATTGCTATTGTTATAAAGAGATAGTCGTTTACATATTATTATTTTTCTCATTTTAAAACTGACATCCGTGCAACGCACGGGTGAAGAACTAGTAATATATAAAAGTTGAATTGCATAGCTAATTGATTGACATTTGGCAATTTCAATTGATGACATGTCTTCAATTTCATCCCAAGTGGCGAATTGGTTGGTCGAAATAAATCATCAAAAAACATGTCATCATTTTCCAAAATTAAAGATAGTTAAATATGTTTAATTATTTTATTAATATATTTATATCCTACCATATATAAAATGCTCTAAATATATCAACTTTTTTGGAAACCCTAAATAAATTTATTTTTGAATTTAATTTTATAAATAATTTAATTTTAATTTAGTTAAATTCGATTTAAAATCTTCTCTTATTATAATTGGATGATTGGTGGTGTTACGAATTTTTTTAATTTTAATTCATAAACTTTGATTTATATTAAAACAAATATTGTAGAATAAATTATTTGATATTATACATTTTACATGAACATGACTAGAGAATATGTATTTTTTTTACTAATTTACTATTATATATTAATATTATCTGTAAAAAAAGATAGATATGTGTTTGAATTTACTATCTTGCGAAAATTGACACCATTTGTTATGTCATGTGTAGAGTAATGTACTCCCACTTATTTATCATATTGAAAATTATACTACATGAATTTCACGTTATTATTTAAATAATTATTTTTTTCTTCACCGAAGAATCCAGTGACAATAAATTTTACGATTGATTTAACTTTTTAAATTATATACTAATTAAAATACGAATTTTATCATGATTATACTAATAAATTGAATGACCTAAGCTAAGTTTAATCAATTGATAAAAAAACGAATTGATTTTATATATTTCAAAATATAATAATTCTAAATATTTGGTATTAAATTCATTTTTATTTAATGGCTAACATTAATAATATCAATTGTTTTGTTTAAAATGTATAATGATCGTATATACTATATATTGTATTCCACTAATAAGGATTTCATTATGACTCTAATAAATATAATTATGGAAATATCTAGATCAACACTAACCCAAAAGTATCAAAATGAGTTTGCAAATATTTATGTGCTATTTAATATTTTATTTTGATATTTATATAAATGTATTTGCTCCAACCATAGGTATTAAATCGTTGTTAATTAAATATATCTAATTGCCACATGTTATTTTCTAAATGGACACTGAGGTGGTTGAATTCATAACTCATGTTTGATATTTTATTCACCATGATTGCATAATGTATTTTTACATTTGAAAGATGAAATATCAAAATACCTCATTTCATAAATCTAATGGAATTAAAAATTATTATTTTGGAGAATAAAAATGGTGGTTAAATGTTTTGATAGCTCATTTAATAATCTCACTCGAAGTGCTCTTGCCGTATATAGTTTATATTAATAATTTACCTAATGTTTGTTTCCCTCTTACATCAACCGCTTATGGTATGATTTTTGAAGGAATTTTTTTATTACGTGAAATATTCCAATAATGCTTATTATACCCTGCACACACGACATTTCTTTATGGTACTTTTTAAATACAAAAATTACCCTCAGGTGAACTTTACACGAAATATTTATTCTTCTTAAATAACACTTTCACAATTTTGTATTATTACCATGACCACCCCTGAGGGTAATTTTTAAGTTTAAAAAGTATGATAAAAGAAATGTCCCGTCTGCAAGGGTAGACTCCATATTTTTTGGGATATTATATAGAATAAAAAAGATTCCGTACAAAAATCACACCATAAGGGGGTTGTGTAAGACATAGACAAACATAAGGGGAATTTTAGTAATCACCGATAAGTGGGGGTGTTTTCTGTAATTTAGTCTAAGTTCAGGAGGATTTTCATAATTTATCTTATTAACAATGATTATTGTTCTTTTACGTCTTAATGTTTGCTTATACCCTTATAATATTTTATATAATTTTAATGTCAATTTGATAATATAATTAAATATTAATTTCTAATATATTTAATATGTGTTTTTTTATGGTTCAACTACCACACATAAGAAATTTGATATAAATGTTCGAGATTGAATAGAATTATTTTTTTTTATACTAAATAATAGATCATTGCAAAAACAATTGTTGCAAAATTAGAATTTTTGATTATAATTATAATTATAATTATAATTATAATTCTTTGAATTAGTATTAGTATTAATACTAGAAATAGATTCAAATTGTAATTATGATTAATATAATATTAGGATTATAATTAATATTAGTATTAGAATTATAATTAAGATTATGATTATGCTTAGTACGATAATTAGTGACATGTATTAGTATTAGAATTATGATTAGCATTAAGTTTGGGATTAGAATTATAATTAAGATTAGAATTAGAATTAACATTAGCATTAGCATTAACGTTAGTATTATTAGTATTAAAATTATTAGGCTTATGATTAGTGTTAGGAATAGGATTATGATTAGGATTAGGATTAGAACTATGATCAGTGTTATGAATAGAATTAGGAATACGATAAGGATTTGGATAATATTAGAATTACAATCATAATTAGCATTAGCATAATAATTAGCATATCTAGATTACATTAGCATCAAAATTACTATTAGCCAAGGTTCTAAAAGGCGGTTATCGGGTACGTGGCGGTTAGGGACCGCCACACGATAAATCGGCGCGGCGGTGATTTATCGGAGATAAATCGGAAATATATCAGTTTTTAAATTTAGTGTAATATATTTCTAAATATTATTTGTAAATACTCAAAATATATATAAAAGAATATTTAAACATAATTATATCCTATCATTCATATGTTATTATATAATTCTAATTACTCAATAAATAACAAAAATTTAAAAATAATAAGATCATAATATAATAAAAGATTCTTACGAAATACAAATACTACGCAAGTCTTTCGCATCAACAATTAAAATAAACACAACAAACCATAAATTACGGGGTAGTACTTGGTTTGGTTTTGGAAGTTGAAAGAATTGGAGAAAAACAAAAAATCAAAACATATTTTCATTTTAATTTAAATTAAAAAAAAAAAAAAAAAACCGATTTGTTGACCGATATATCGGTTTGACCCGCCAAAAAACCGCCGCAAACCGCCTCGCTGTAAAAAACCGATATTCCAAACCGCCTCAACAAAATCGTAAAGGTTTATAACCGATACCGATATATCGGCCGATATATCGACCGCCACGACCGCTATTTAGAACACTGCTATTAGCATTAACATTAACAATATTAACATATTAGTATTAGTAATAGTATTAATAATAGTATTAGTAGTAATATTAGTATTAGTAATAGTATTAGTATTGGTATTAGTATTAGTATTAGTATTAGTATTAGTATTAGTATTAGTATTAGTATTAGTATTAGTATTAGTATTAGTATTAGTATTAGTATTAGTATTAGTATTAGTACAAATATTAGTAGTAACATAAGTATATGTATCAATATTATTATTGGTATCAGTATAAGTATCAGTATCAGTATCAGTACCACAATATCTATCAATACCAGTATCAGTATCATTATTAGTATCGGTATCAGTATCAGTATCAATATCAATATCAGTATCAGTATCAGTATCTGTATCAGTATCGGTATCGGTATCGGTATCGGTATCGATATCGATATCAGTATCAATATATGTATATGTATCATTAGCATTAGATCATTAGCAATAAAATTAGTTTTAGCATTTATATTAGTATTAGTAATAGTAAGTATTATTACTAATATTAGTATTAATATCAGGATAAGTATCCGTATCAGTATTAGTATCAATATCAGTACCAGTATCAGTACCAGTATATGTATCAGTATCGATATCAGTTTCAGTATCAATATCAGTATGAGAATCAATATTAGTATCAATTTTAGTATCAGTATCAATATCAGTATCAGTATCAGTATCAATATTAGTATTAGTATCAGTATTATTAGTATAATATTAGTATTAGTATTACTATTTTTATCGGCATCAATATCAGTATGAGTAACAATATTAGTATCAGTATTAGTATGAGTATCATAATTAGTAATAATATTCGTATTAATATTAATATTACTATGAGTATCAATATGACTATCAACATCAGTATCAGTATCAGTATCAATATCAGTATCAATGTCAGTATCAGTATCACTATCAATATCAGTATTTGAATCAATATCAGTAAGTATTAGTATTAGTATTAGTATAAGTATTAGTATTAGTATTAGTATTAGTATTAGTATTAGTATTAGTATTAGTATTAGTATTAGTATTAGTATTAGTATTAGTATTAGTATTAGTATTAGTATTAGTATTAGTATTAGTATTAGTATTAGTATTAGTATTAGTATTAGTATTAGTATCAGTATTAGTATTAGTATCAGTATTAGTATTAGTATTAGTATTAGTATTAGTATTAGTATTAGTATTAGTATTAGTAACAGTGTTAGTATTAGTATCAATATAACTATTATTAGTATCAGTATTAGTATTAATATTTGTATTAGTATGAGTATTAGTATCGATATTACTATCGATATTAGTATTAGTATTAGTATTAGTATTAGTATTAGTATTAGTATTAGTATTAGTATTAGTATTAGTATTAGTATTAGTGTTAGTATTGGTATTGGTATTGGTATTGGTATTGGTATTGGTATTGATATTGGTATTGGTATTGGTATTGGTATTAGTATTTGTATTAGTATTAGTATTAGTATTAATATTAGTATTAGTATTAATATTAGTATTAGTATTAGTATTCGCATTAGTATTGATATTCGTATTAGTATTCGCATTAGTATTGATATTCGTATTAGTATTAGTATTAGTGTTAATATTAGTATTAGTATTAGTATTAGTATTAGTATTAGTATTAGTATTAGTATTAGTATTAGTATTAGTATTAGTATAAGTATTAATATTAGTGTTAGTATTAGTATTAGTGTTATAGCAATAGTATTAGGATTAATATTAGTATTAGTATTAGTATTAATATTAGTATTAGTATTAGTATTGGTATTGGTATCAGTATTGGTATTGGTATTAGTATTATTATTAGTATTAGTATTAGTATTAGTATGTGTATCGATATTGATTAGTATCAGTATTAGTATTGATATTAATTAGTATAAGTATTAGTATCAATATTAATATCAATATTGGTATCAGTATTGGTATCCATATTGGTATCGGTATTGATATCAGCATTGGTATCAATAAGGACGTATACATCTTATCTCTTTTGCAATATTTATAAGTTGTATTGTTGTTTGAGCAATTTGCATCACTAATTAAACGTCATTAGTTATAAACTTACAGGTTATTTGAATATCTATTTTGTTACTTCTCTCCTACCATGTTTGTTGTTAATTTAGTTATTTTGCAAAATATTGACATTGTGTAGTAGGTTGCATTCCTCGAAATAGAGTTATACCATATATTTTAAATGATTTCACTTAATCTTCATATCGTGTTTGCGCGCTTCACGTTTTCTTCTTTGGAATATTTAATTTAATCTCATATGTTAAAATTCTGAAATAAGAGATAAAGTTTATGGTTTTTTTTTTATTTTCTTCCATTTTGTTTACTTGAATTGCTATTGTTATAAAGAGATAGTCGTTTACATATTATTATTTTTCTCATTTTAAAACTGACATCCGTGCAACGCACGGGTGAAGAACTAGTATGATACTTATAAGTTAGTTGATATAAATAGGAAAATTCGGAAATCAAAAATTTCGAAAATTGAATGAAAAGACTTGTTTCGTTGGATATTTCGAACCATAATTGGCAAAATTTGGAAATTCCAATTTTTTTAATTAACTATAATTTAAAATGCATAAAATTTAAATTTTGCATGTAATTTTCAAAAAAGATAAAAAAATTGGACTTCCGAAATTGTTTTCAGAAAATTAAAATCAAATAAAAATAAATTAAAATTAAATTGGAATCTCGTTTATATTCCATTTTAATTTGATCTAAAATAAAAATAAAATATAATAGGAAATCAAAATTTTCAAATTTCACATTCAATAAAATTATGCCAACGTCTTTTTTTTTTTTGTTTTTTTTTTTTCCAGAAATTCTTTTCCAATTTCCATCCCTGCCTCCAAGATATAACCACAACGCACTTAAGGAGAAGACATGTACATAAAAGCATGCGAATGTTTACTTTAACACAAATGAAGTCCGGAACTGGTAGCAATTGAAAATCCAGAATCATGTCCGTAACGAAAAATATATTGGTCAACGACTGGATATAATCTACATTAATTCAGAAACTACAGTCGAAACGCCTCTACATATAGCGGAAATTCATCTACTAAATCGAAAACATTTATTACCCATAATATGGACAATATGCAACTTTCATAGTAAAAAACTCACATCGCGAAAATGGTTATCTAAAATCTCCGTCGAAACTTTACATTCATAGAAGAGGTCGCAATAAGGGTTAATTTTCAAAATGGGGAGATGCACAAACTTTACACTTAATGCAAAGGCCGCAGTAACGGGTAATTTTCAAGAAGTTTCTCTTCGGATAGAGTGTCGTCTCCGATCCGAGGGGCCAATAAAACCTCGACCGCCTGCGTTTATAAAACAGTTGGGTGAAATGAGACTATCGAAATAATGCAAAAAAAAATAAAAAATTAGGAGGAGCACTTACAATTCACTTACCGCAATTTTACGTAATGGGAGACTTCCAAGCTTCTCTAAAACTTCTTTCAAATCTTTAATGTTATTGATACGAGGTAACTTTAGTTTACCTATAGCCCTCACCAAGATTGTTACCTGAAAATATATTTCTTGTTTTTTCAAGACTAAGTTGTAATATCGTAATAACCTCTTAATCCCTTGTTTGGTTGCTAAGATAAGATTAGCCAAGATAACGTTAAATAATCTAATGAAACTCAGTTGTTTTATTGGATCTTGCAAGATCCAAATACTTGCGGGTCGACCCGACAAGTTATTGAGGATACCAATACTCTTATGATCACATATATGTCAGACATGAAACAATTTCATATTATATGTATTCTAAGGTCCATTAATACAATTGGGTTTCATTTGATTATTTAATCCTGATCTTGGTTAATTTTATCTTGAAAACTAAACGAGGCCTTAGTTTTTCCTCTTAATTTGATTAGGGTCCTCAAAAACAAGCTTGCAACAAAAACAAAAGTTTTTGAAGTCTTACCACAATGTACTCATTGCTAAATCCACTTGATCTCAAGGTACACGAGCTTCCGCCTTTTGCGTTAACAAGTGTCTCCTCGTCAAACTTACTACGTTCTTCCAAAGAAAGTTGATAGAATCTTTGTTCCGCTCCTTCCCTGCTCCACTTCACATCTATCTGTATTTACGGTTTTAGATCAAAATTGAGTGCTATTTGCTCGACAAAATTCGATGCGTGAATATAATTAAGAAGCCTGAATGTGATATTTAAGGTATAAATATTCTAAATACTGATTATTAATTCACCAAAATACACAAGAATAGAAATTTTCGTCAAAGTAAAGAAGTAAAGAAAATACATTATGCACATCAACATTAAATTTAAAGAATCAAAAGTTTATTAACTTACTGATAAAAAGGCGGAGATGCAATGCTCAGGATGCCGAAGCAGGGCCAGCACCGAATCTGCAAGCAAAATGAAATTATTTAGTACCGCTAGCAATTATTTTTTGGACAAAATGCACTTCGCCCCCTAAAAACTTTCAATATTCACACTTTCCCCCTTACAAAAGAAAAAAAAAGTAACTTTGCCCCAAATCGCAATTTCAGGCTTATTATTCATCAGAATTGCGACTTATCCGTCCACTTCGAGGACATTGGATTCATTTCATTATTATCATCTAAATCATAATACCTATTTCACTGATTTCAGAAAAATAAAATTAGGGTTTTCTTCTTCCAAACGAATTGAGCTTATTGCATGTGGTCCCATAATTGTGAGAATCTTCAATTTCATCAATTAGTAGCTATTACGGTAATTAGTCTCTGAAATGACGCAAATGGCCTTCAATTAGATGGATTGATGGCATTTCTGGTGAAAAATACGGCTGAAAATGTAATTTGGGGCAAAGTGCAACCGAGACAAAAAAATTTTGTGGGGGGAGGGGAGAGTGCAAAAATTGAAAATTTCTAGGGGACGAAGACCATTTTGTTCTTTTTCTTTAATAAATATAGAAAAATAAAATACTTAGTTAAAAAATATGAAAACAAAAATGAGAAGCTCACAAAATCTCATTGTTTTCTTATGTAACCTAATGTGGAATTGCAGATTATTGAAACAAAATGATTTCGAACATGCTCACGTATATAAAATTTCGATAACAAGGAACGGAAAACCTTTTTCTTTTTAATAATGCGGTAAGAAATATTACCGGTCAATATGTTGTGTAAACCCTCTGTTGTGGATGCATCTGCAGTTTCTGCAATCCGGTTAATATCCTTTTGGAGTGATTTCGCCGAGCCCAATAACCCGACCTTGAACAAATATAAAACCACCCCATTTCCTCATTACAAAACAAATATGTGTTATTCATTCATAAATGCGACTGCACGTCCGTTAATTTAATAACCGAGCACATAATTTCAGAACAAAATGCCCGTATTTTAATGGCAAAAACATCCCTATGATTCCATTTTTTAGCACGCAATCCCCTAATCAAGGGTATGAATTACTAAAAAAATTAAATCATAGGAGGGTTCTTTTTTGCCAGTTAAATAACACGAGATAGTTTTTTAGCAATTTGATATAATACAGAGGTACTATTTGCAATAAATTATATATTCTTATTGTAACGATTGTATAGTATTTGAAGAAGAGAGAAACAATTTGCATAATTTGGAGGAATTGTTTTTCAAAAAAATAACAAACATAGATTAGATTATTAGTTTGGATAAAGAGAGGGGGAAAAAATGAAGTGGCACTTAGTTATAGGGTCATAGTGCACTATTTATTAACAAATAGATCCACCTAAAAAACGATTTTACATAAAAGAAAGGACATACAAGAACTAAAAGCCAATAAAAACAAAAATACGCCTCAAATTCTAATATACTCCATCTTCATCCCTCAAACCTAGTCTAAACCCCAAATAACCAACTCACAAATTTTGACTAACGACTTCAATTTTGACCCTGATTTTGACTACTGCCGGCACTGTAGACTCATTTTTTCTTTTAATTCTTTTTCTGACAACGTTGATTTTTTCTTTTAATTCTTTTTCTGACAATGTTGACTTTTTTTCCCACGTTGACCGCTAGTAAATAGTGTAACATTTTCAAGTTTTTTTTAATAGACAATAATTAGTATTAAATTTTTTTTTTCTTTTAGGAATTTTTTTTTTGCCGGTTGACCTTTTCAAGTCTTTCTTAAAAAAATATTCGTGTGAGAAATATTTTGAACTAAATTTAATTGATTTTTAAAGACTTTTGCCTGCATCGAAATTTTATTTTTAATTAGTGAGATCCCACCTAAATTAGTATGAGAAGACAAAAATACCCTCAACTACTATAACCCTAATTATTTGCTCACAACTATCACTTTCATCTACTCTCTTTTCCACCTCTCCACCTAAATCCCTCAACTCTCTCCGAAAATTCCAACCTTCCTCCACCGCAGCTTCCTCCTTCATCTCCACATAAATAATCTATTTCTCTCGTGTTTGTTGATTTCTCTCTCTTTACACCACCATCGTCTCTCTCTCTTTAGAAATTAGATTATTTTTATGGAAAGAGGGAAAAAATGTATAATTGGAACAAATTATACCAATTGACATAAAAGTATTGGAAATAAAATTTCTATGCAATTATTATAAATAAAACATTTAAGGGTTGGAAATATCACAATTTCTTAACTATACCTAATGACCCTATAATTAAACTATGTGTTAGACAATAATTAGTACTTTATTAACAGGTCAACAAAATAAAAGAAAAAATAAAACAAATATATTTATAATATTATTAATATTACTGTCTTGACCTTACTTGTTGGACAAAAAACCATACCTGTAGCTTAATCACGGTTACGGCTTTGAAAATCGAAAAAGTTACAGCAAACACGAGACAGAGAGGGAGGAAAAATGTAATTAAGGTTGCTAACAATAATCCCGATGCTTCCATAATAGATACTGCCACGTCAACAAGAGCAGGAGGTACTGCACGTACTGCAGGGGCACATACTGCAGGGGCTAAATAGTAACCGCCGAAACGAAATTTCTGTATTCTACGACCAGGTGTACTTATTGCCCTGCGACTCCTCCGTAACGGCGGAATTGGGGAAAATTGGGCGTTGTCCGAATTGACGGTAACGGTGGAATTGACGGTAACGGTGGAAATACTAGGTTCGATTTCCAATTTTGCGAACCGAATATTTTTAATTCCGTTATTATTTGAATCGCCATTGTTGCTTCTTCTATTATTGTTGTTGTTGTTGTTGAGCAAAACGGAATTATTGACGATGAGATTTTTGAAAGATTTTGTTGGGATGTTTTTGAAGTTAACGGAGGAGCAAGTGTGAGACGGCCGTGATTGAGGAGGAGGAGGGTGCTGGAATAAGTTGGGGTTTTGTAGAAGAAAACTTTGGGCGGCCATTGATTGATTGATTAAATAATGCAAATATTTGTTTTAGGGTTAAGTAGATTACAACCATCTCTGAACCAAAGTTGATTTACCAAAAAATCCCCTAATGTTTTCATAATTATTATAATATCTACCCTCCTGCTAAAATTTGCAGATTTCTTACATTGACATCATTTTGTAGGGGTTGGATGTAGACACGGACCATGGGCCGGTTCCGGGCCGGTTCATACTGGTTCACGGTTCACTTTTTTCGGAATCGGAACCGGCCCATAATATGCACGGTTTGGCGGGCCGGGTCGGCCCGCCGATTCAATCCGGTTCCGGGCCTATCCGGGTCGACCCGGAAAATTATATTTATATATATATTTTTACAAAACAAAATACTTAATGGATAAATAAATTAAAATAATTACTTTTAAATAGGAAAAAACAAAAGGAAATAAATAAAAGGACTTTAACTTAATTTTATAGGAAAAAATGGAGTGTGAGGGTATTTATAAGAAAAAATGGGGAGGGTGGGAAATCAAAAATAGCAAATAACGGCCGGTTCACCGGGTCGTTTCACTGGGCCGATTCACCGGCCGTTATTTGCTATTTTTTTGATTTTTTTTTTAAAAAAAAAAATTTGGGTGAACCGCCGAGCCGGCCCGGCGGTTCACGGTTCACCAATTCATAGAACCGGGCCCGTCCTAGGGACGACGGGCCGGTTCACCGGTCAACAGTTTGGGCCGGTTCGTCAACGGGCCGGTTCCGAGCCCAAAATCGGCCCATGGCCGTGTCTAGTTGGATGTATATATTTACAAACTGCAAGAGGTTGGATGTAATTTCTAAAAATGAAGGATTTTTTTGTAATTACACTTTATCTCTGGAAGTTAGTTGTAATTTACGCTATTTATCACTTCTTATTCGACATTTCCATATCAAAGTGGGACAAACTTGTCATTTCATTTTTCTAAAATTACAAAAGAAGTTAGCATATGCCCCTCTCTGCTGAGAAGTCAAAGCCAATAAAGCCCTTGCGAGCTGATCGTGCCACTTGCCGATTTTGCGACTGGAAGTGTGTTTTTTAATTTAAAAATACCAAAATACCCTTCAAATTATTTTTTTGAAAATTACAGTGTCACCCCCATAAAAGAGTCATCTTTCAATTTAGTCCTTAATATTTTCAAAAGGCCCTCTTCTCCAAATCAACCATCCATTACCAAAAATCATCTTTATCTTCCCATTTCCGGTCGAGCCCATGAGATTGAAAAGGAGAATCGCTTCCGGGCTTCGGGTTTCAAGAATGCGGATTATCTTTCTTCTCGTCGGGCATTTGTTCGAGGTGGGGGCGCCGCCGCCACCTTGTACAAGCATATCAGCCATTGGGTGTTACGGAGATGGTCCCCATAACACCAACAATAGGCTGCCGATGTGGGGAGATTTTTTCTTGAAATTAGCGTTGGTTTTGATGTGGATGTCGAGAGGACATCTCCGAATGATTTTGAAAATTAGAAATTGGATTTGCAGTCGTCGGAGCCGCCGACGACAGAGGTATTGTCTCTAATGTCCATCTCCAAACTTCAATTTTTGGTCACGGAGAGAGGTGGTGGAATTTGATGTGGGTTGGAGATGACCTGAATCAAACCGTTGCGGAACATAGGACAGAGGGGTCAGACATGGTGGTTTGTGGAGGAGTAGCAGGATGAGTTGGTGGTGGGGTGGGTGTACGGGTGTTGTTGAAGAAGATGACGTGTTTTTTTTTTTTTTTTTTTTTATTGTTTTATATTCAGTATATATACTTTTTACATTATGTTTTGTTAAAATATTAAATAACTATTTTATTCTGTTTTTTTATATATATTTTTAATATATTTTTATTCTTAATAATTACTAAAATAAAGGGTGATGTAGCTTATTTTTATATGGGTAATATAGTCATTTCATTATAGTCAACAATTTTTTTTTGGTTAGGGGCTGGTGTGCTCAATAAAATCCATCATAGGAGAGTAAATGCTAATAACATAGAGGTTTTTCTGACAATTAGACTTTTCATAGAGGGTTGTATGCAATTAACTCTATTTTTATAATTTTTCCTTCCTCCGGTGATATGACGAGGTTTGCTAGAAATTATAATTTTATTTCAAAATAAATTTAGGGTTTGCCATGTAATTGAACAAGTGATTTCTTGCGGGATAATTACAGTTTTGGTCCCCCAAGTTTGCACGTTTTTCACTTTTGGTCCCCCATTTACCGCCGTCAACAAAATACACACTAATGTTGTCACATTTTAACACATTTGGTCCCTCCGTCTGTTTGACCGTCAAGAAGTAACGGTCAACTGTTGAATTAGGGCTGAATTTGGGATTTTTCATAGATAAAAATTGCACTCAGACCCCTGCATTCTTTTAAAATATTCTAAAAACCCCTAATATTTTATTCAACCATAATTTAACCTCAATTTCATCATTTATTCAATTTTGACAAACGACCCCGATTTTTACCAGCATTTCCGCTGACGGTTGACCGACGTTTTTTTTTTTTTTTTTTTTTTTTTTTACTTTTTTTTTCGGCATTGACTTTTTTATTTAATATAATTTTGACGCCATTCACCGACATTATATTCTAGGTTAACAATGTTGACTTTTTTTAGTTTTCTTGATTTTTTATGAACTTTTTTATTGCGACATTTTTTTTCCTAATCAACACAATTACCGTAGAACACAATAATAATACTATATTAATATCTAGTATCATAATATTAAAATTACAAACTTCAAATAAAGTTTTTATCTAAAATTCTAGGGCCTAACTACGATTTAAAAAAAATCTAAAATCCATAATTTGCTCCTCTCAATTTATTCTTCGTGGAACCGCCAGTGCATCCCAAATTTCTTCCCAAAAAATATGAAGAAGATGAATTAGTCATGTGCGGAGTAATTTGGAATGAGATAACCACTCTAGTAAACGATTTTTGGGGCTAACACCGGCCGTTAATTTTTATCTTGTTTTTTTTGTCTTAAAATTTTTCCGTTACTGAGATGCGTTGACTTTTTCCTTTTTTCTTTATTTTGACTTTTTTTTTTTGCCGATTATCAGCTTTGATTTTTTTTTAAAATTATATTTTTCCATTACTCAACAATTTAAATAAAAATAAAATAAAAATCAAGAGAAAAATATCAACGATGTTAACCCGACATTCAACATCGGTCAACAGCGGCAAAAAAAATCAATCGAAAAAAGAGTCAACCGAGTTATAAAGAAAGTCAAGGTCGGATTACCCAATTTTGAAAAATCGGGGTCATTGGTTAAAATTGGTTAGTTGATGAAATTGGGGTTATATTATGGTTGGATAAAGGTTTAGAGATTTTTAGAATATTTTGAAAGAATACATGGGTCTTATTGCAATTTTCTCAAAGAAAAATCACAAATTCAGTCGTTGACCGTTACTACTTAACGGTCAAATAGACGGAGGGACTAAATGTGTTAAAATGTGACAACATTAATGTGTATTTTGTTGACGACGGTAAATGGGGGACCAAAAATGAAAAACGTGCAAACTTGGGGGACCAAAACTATAATTATCCCGATTTCTTGCCATTTCTCAAATTTATGTTTTGTGACATGGCAGTATTTGACTACTTGGTTTTTTTTTTTTTGAGAAAGACTACTTGGTTCTACGGAAGAAAACAATGTTTTTTTCTTCTTATTTATGAAAATAGAGAGTGAGATTTTGTTTTGTGAAATATGAAAAACATAGTATATGTAACCATTTTTATTTATGATTTAGAACATATTTGGTTTTTCTTTTGTTTGAGAAATAGCTCGGGTTACCTCATTAGAACGGAAAGCAGATGAGCAGCTTCACCATCGATCCTCACCATCGATCCTGGCTTTCAGGTGTTCAAGCACACCCCATCTTTCTCTCTCTCCCTCTCTCGTCTGGAGTACTCGTTTGAAACAAGTTCTCGAAATACTCAGTGATAACTCTTTCAATATTTTCCTTTCCCTCTTGCCACTCACCGGCCAAATCTCTCAACCCATGAACCCAATTCTTTTTTTTTCTGTCGGAAGCTTTAGCATGAAAGAAACTCGTGTTTATGTCTCCTTCTCTGATCCATTGAACCCTACTTCTTTGTCGCTAGTACGTGTCAAGATCACCTTACGCTCTCTCAAGTTCAGTTTTAAGCTCCTTCTGTCGTGCAATTACCTCCACGGATCGGTTGCCAAGACTCTCAATTCATGGATTTCGCTGTTAAAAGGTCATCAATTCGTTTCCCACGAGTGATGAAATGTAGTCCGGCTCCATTGAAATCAATATGATTGTTTGAAAATCTAAGGAGCTCCACCTAAGTGTTCTTTTGCCAAAACATTACCAGGCCGCTCGACTAGCCCAACTTATCCACCGATACACGAAATAAATTCCACTTTGTCTTCAACTTATTTACAAGGAGTGATGTTGTTGCTTTCTTTTCCCAAAGGAACATTAAATTGGGGTTATGTTTCCGGAGAATTTCTCCAATCATATGAACTTTTAACGTCGCCTTATTGTCTCTTTGAGTAGATATTTCGTGTTGTTACGTCCTATATTCTTTGCACCGAAAGCGAAGATGTCGTTCCCTCGGACCCCTGAGCTTTATGACATCATCCTCTCCAGATCGTAAACCAGAGTTTCATATATATCCCAATTCCGATTAAAAACTATTAGAAAAAATCAAAAATCAAAATTTTCGAAATTCGAACTAAAAAAAAACATATTCCAGTATAAAAAAATGTTTAAATCGACAATGCCGTAATTCAAATGTAATGTTCCAATTTCTACCCTAGCTATGAGATATTAGGGTAAGTTACAGTCACCATGAGGTAAGGTCATATTACGAAACCCCCCTTCTGTTTGGGTAATTACAACAACTCCTCAACTAAAAATCTTCTTACACATCCACCCTTGCGGTTTTAAATTTGGTGGAATCTTCTAGATGATATGGAATATTATCACTTTTGTACCCGTTTTATTCCCATTAAAACTCCACATTCTGAAGCAAGATGATCATAAGATGTGTTTTTTGGTTTGTATATATCAGATTGTGGTGCATCATAAATTGTATTTTTACACAAAACGAGTACAAACTAGAGCACATTCCACGAAATCTAGATGATTATTTTGAATTTGACATCATAAGGGTGGAGGTGTAAGAAGATTCATAGTTGAGGGTAGATGTAATTATCCAAACAACAGAGATTTTTTCGTAATTTGACCACACCTCCCGGGTGGATGTAATTTACCCAGGATACGTAAATAATAGTGTGTGAGTGTTGACTTAGATAGGAAACGTAAGTCTTCGCAAACAAACTATGGAACTCGTAGCATCTAAAACCACTTCAAAAAAAATCTGAGTGACAACACCTATTTTTCATATAGTTAGGCAAAAAGTGTTGTCACTATGTTTGTCACTAACGGGGTGTCGGTAATGGTCTATAGTGACAATAAATAAGGATTAAGTGACAACAAAAAAAGCTATTAGTGACAATAAAAAAAATGTCACATAATGTGTACATTAAGTGACAACTTTTGCATTTGTTAGAATTGGGGTGTCGCTAATACAACTTTTTCTTGTAGTGAACTCCAGAATCACGTCCATAACTAAAAACGGATTCGTCAGCGACTCGATCTAGGTTGATGATAAAACTACGCGCGCAACGTACACCTCTAGAATAGTACTATTCATGTCTATATAAACTGATAATGAAAGTGTAACTACTACATCAAAAAAAAAACTTTTTGCCCTAATATGGACAATATGCAACTTTTTGAGTCGAACACCGACTGCGAAAATGGTTCGATAAAATAATCTCCATGGAAAAGGAAGATGCACGCAACTTCACACTTATTGAAGAGGTCGCAGTAAGGGGTAATTTTCAAGAAGTTCTTGTTCAGATAGAGTGTCATCTTCATTCTGAGGGGTCTATAAAACCTCAACTGCCTGCATACATTTACGACAATCGACACATGTTATACGATAAAATATTGTGATGATGTTATATATATAAAGCATTTAACGTCTCAAGCATTCGTGGAGTACGATTTTGTGCCCTAGATAAAAATTAGGGATGTGGTAAATGTCGTTCGAGCTTTAATAATACCGTTACGACTTCAAACGTGATTTTGATCATTTTTAATTACAAATTTTGCAAAACTCAAAAAATAGAATTTGTAGTATTATGAGTTAGTTGTCTAATCCAACTTGAATCACCGAAATTGGATGTCGGACGAGAAAGATATACATGAATCAATGGATAATGCCCATAAATTTGATGTATTGAGGTATCTAAAATTCAAAATGTGACTCATTCATGCATAACTTTGTCACACGACATCCAATCTAGCGGATTTAAGTTGGATTAGAAAGCTAACCCAAAGAACTACAATTTCCGTGTTCTATTTTGCCAAAATCAAAATAGAAATATGTCAAAATTAGGTTCGAAGTCAAAACGACATTAGTAGCATTTCAGTAAAAAATATTACTCGCAAAATTTTATGTTACTTCTTTAAACCTTATATCGGGCAAAATAATTAGTTTTTTAACACTAGATTAGTGATATATTATACAATACTTCAATTTATAGTAAAAAAAAAAAAAAAACCCAAACATGAAACAATGCAATTCTACTCAATCTAATCAATTTTATTAATCACGTCAACATCCCCAAACGAGGCTTAAGGGAAATAAGTGATCATCGCAAAAACCCTAAATATTACTATGTTTGCTTTTAGTTTAATTTTGTTTTTAGTTTAATTTAATTTGACCGTGAGGTTATTGGGATTTAATTATGAAAATTTCATTGATCCATCATAAACACATAATCAACCATTTAATTTTTCCACTTAATTTGATTTGAAATTTAGAAACAAGTGTGCAACAAAACCAAGTTTAACTCGTTGCTAAATCCACTTGAACTTAGGGTTTCCGAGCTTCTTTTTCACCTTTTTACGTTGTTGACATTGACAAGTGTTTCCTATGTTGGGAATTTTATTTAATAAAATAAAATTATTTTTTGAATGAAAATAAAAAAAATATTTTTAGGCACCTATTTGATCAAATAGGTGTGATAATATGAAGAGGTGTGGCCACACCTCTTCACTTGTTTAATTTCCTAAGGGTTGTGTTCATTAACCACAACTATTGGAAACTTATAAATAATAACTCCACATGTTTGATTTAATAACAACATAAAAATCAATTCAATTCTATAATTTTGTTCTATGGAATTCTTCCTTCTTTAGCCCGGAAATATTTTCTTCCGTATTTGATTCGAGAGTTTGAGACACAAAGTAACGTTCGTTGTACTCGGGATTTTGAGTGCTCATATGCCGAGTTAGCCGTTGTATCTTGGGAGACACTTGCCAAATAACCGTAAGCACCGTAGCGGGGCAATATTGTCTTAAGGAAAGAGTTTTCTCGCCTCGGCTAATCTTTTCGTATCTCGACTAATTTATTTAATCATTTTACTAAATCACTACCCGTTTTATATATCGGAAACAACAATCTTAAGACAATATCTTTGTGAGATTTAGTAAATTGTGTTTTCTGCACACGTTGGTAAACGGGATGGAAAAGAAGATAGTCCGCCAAAAATCAAGAAGTTACAAAATACAATTGGAGAAAGTTCATTTTTGGACAGAACATGAAGTCCACATTCCTGCCCATTTTCGAAGGTGTTAAAGTCCGAATATGGAAAATTAACATTTCACAGAAGTTGTAGATAATCAAGTTGGGTTTCCTGATTATGTTAAATCGTCACAATCGGAGATCGTACGAAGAAGTTATGATGAAAACAGGAAAGGGTGGCAGAACTGCCAATGCACCTTTACATGAAAAATACAACTGTTCGTGACCAATGCAACTTGTCGCATATTAACGCCTCACCAATGTCCAATGCACGAAATTTTGGTGAAAGAAGACTGAATCGAAGATCAATAATGAGGTTTTATATTATTTTCGATTCATGAATATTACTTAATATTTTTTTTTCTGGTTCCATTGTAGGTGCAAATTTACAGCACACCTATTCCGACTTCGAGGCTTATTTTGATCATATCCAGTCCGAATCTTAGAAAACGTAAAAGATAAAAGTTGTAGAAAATTTTGTTGGCTATTCGGATCATATTGAATCAACAAAATCAGACTTCAGACGGAAGAGATATGATTAAATCATTCAGCACTGCCATAATATTGACACGATTTGGTGCTACCCACAAAAATTGAATTGACGAACATATAATTTATCGAGTACGTTTTTAAATTATAAGATATCTATTTGTGCAATAAATTGATAATGCTATATGATATAATGGTGGATTATTGCATGATAGTTTAATTTTAATACGTGGAAGAATGGTAAACTATATACAATATATATGCTTAATGAATATTCATTATGTTTGTGTATCTACATTAATGATATAAATATTTTTGTCCTAAATGCAATAAAGTGATAGCATATGTGCTAATTATTTGAATAAGTTTATCATAAACCGCATGATATGTGCTATAGTACTACATGACATTTCTCATGAAAATGTAACATTTATTTGCATAAATTGCATATAGTTTGATATGGGATTAGCTTTCTCCCAATTTTCATTTGATGTGGAACCGTCCAATTGATTGATTTTCGAATATGTTATATGAAATTTGTGAGTACGTGATCTTATTAACGTTTTTGTTATTGTCTATGAACGATTAGACTTGTCTCGTATATTAAGTATGAGTTACTTTCGTAAGCCATACCAATTCCTTAGAATTTTGTAATTGCTCGGACACTTATTGATTACGTGCTATATATTTATATAAATCAACTATGTTGGACATGAATTAATTTATGACATGAAATAATATCCAAACATGATGTTATTATGTACTCATGTGTGTATACTATGTATATGTTGATAAAGTAGCTTGATCTATTGTTTATGTCTATGATCAACTAATATTGTTTCTTTCTATGATTAACTAGTATGAAAGTCGTGGTCACATATTATGTTTATTATAATATTGATGTACATATGTTTTATATATGAATCATACCACAGTACAATTAAAAGCATGATTGAAATGAAATAGAAAGAAAGAGAAGCTCAATTCATGAGAGAACATGAGTAGTTCTTGTCTCAAGAACATAAAAGAAGATCGAATCGCTGGTTCGATATGATTTGATATCACATTTGCAAGATGATGATCTACAATGTGAATGGATGAGATCGGATTTTGATTTTCAAACATCCGAAATAGTTGTAAACAACAATACATGTTTTGTTGAAAGAAAATTCCAGCAGTTTACTTAAGAGCTCATTTTGTAGAATTAAATCGTTGGATTTGGCTGAATTTTGAACGGCATGTTTAGAACATAAAATCCTAAATTATGAACGATTAAGATTAGAATTTGTATATTCTAACTTTAATATTGAATAGTGGATATCAACCACCATTTGGAGAGATTAATATTCTCTTGTTTATTGACAAGATTTAAGTATCTTGACGAGTTTTCTCTTTTGAGGAAAAAGAAGAAATCTTATTATCTTAATTGTTGACAAGATTTAAGTATCTTGAGAAGATTTTTCTTTTTGTGCTTTCTTGAGAGAAAGAAAAACAATACTTTGTAATTAAATCATATTGGTGATCCAAAATATTTTTCTAACTAAAGAAGAAATGTATTTTTTTTTTACATTGTGTATCCTTATTAATAAAATAAAAATAAGGATTTCAAAGCATTTAAATGCTATGTGAATGAAAGTTGAAAAATGTCAACTTTGACAAATAAATTAAAAATGAGTACTGAAACTCATGAATTTTTTTTTATGGATTTCATATTGGTAACTTCTAGAATACATACTCTAGAATTTGTGGGGGAAATTAGATATCCCTAGTTAACCACATTAATATTTAGAAATGTGGGGGTCTTTAGGCCCTAACCACATAAATTAGATATCCCGAGCTAACCACATTAATATTTAGAAATGTGGGGGTCTTTAGGCCATAACCACATTAATATCTAGAAATGTGGGGGTGTTTAGGCCAAGGTAAAAAAATAAAATAAAAAAATACCTAAGTTAATATAAGGCCTAGTATAATCAAGTGGATAAATATTGAATATATATTTATAATGATTGTGCACGAGATAGTCACTCTTGATGCAAATTGATTATATCGTGGTTTATTGTAAAATAAGAAAATAAATAAGTTCTAAATAAGAAAACTTATAAATTTTGTAAGTGGTAAATCATCAAAGTGATGAACAACCAAATTAAATTATGTGAGTGGTAAATCATCAAAGTGATGAACAACCAAGATACAACAAGATGGCAAAGAAAATCAATACGTTTGATTTTGATTTGATTTTATAACTTATGAATTATAAAATGAATTAACAAAAGACAATTAATGAAATATTGTCTGCATTGGAAGAATGTATGTGGAAGTTAGTTAGTCTTCTTCCAAGTAGTAAACCATTAATGTTTAAATGGACTATTCAAAAGAAGAATTAAAATGATGGTCCTATAAAGGTAAATTAAACAACTATGAAAAAATCTTGATTATTTATAACAAGATATTGGAATCCGTTAAAAGTAATATTTGATAAAATTATGATATCAAATAATTCTCGTAATAACGAGTGTGACCGGTGTGTTTATATTAAAAGCACATGGAAGTATATGTCTATAGACGACATTATATTCATGAGATAATGATCATGATATTATTTTGAACGTTGAGAAAATATTGAAAATAAAAAAATAAAATTATGTTTGATGTCAAAAGACGAGGGTCTAAACGATATAATCTTATAAATTAAAGTCACTAAGACAAAGATAGTCTTATTGAAAGTCTCATGTTGATACATTACTAGAAAATTGATCTAGTTATCTAAAGACCAAGTCTTTACCTTGCAAAAAAAAATGATGAACAATTGTTCAATTACAAATATTTTTGGATAGTTTGGCAGCATAATGAATTGCAAACTAGTAATTATGTAATTCCAAAATAAATAATCATTCAATGATATTATAAGGGTTCTTAGGTAATCTAAATATCGCCTTTAAATGGATTACATTAAAGAAAATATCCAATTGTATTAGTAAAGTACATTGGATATATGAGTCCACTAAGATTATGTATCTTGGAAATCCTCAAACAAAATTGAATAGCTCGATTCATGGTCGAATTCGAATATATAACTTGAGATAAGGTTAGAAAAGAAGTTAAATAAACTTCATAAAGTTATTGGAGGATGTTCCGTGTTGGACTAAGTCGGTGTCTACAATTATGAATAAATTGTGATAACCAATCGGTTACGTTAAGGGCACAAACGACATGTATAATGGCAAGTATCGATACACTCGTATACATAAGACCATTATGCAATTGATCTCAAAAGAAATAATATAACATTGATTATGAAAATTAATGGTTAATAGCGGATCCGCGACTAAAAGTCAACTAAATAGATCAAACATATTGCATGTCTAGGGGAGTGAGATCAAAACCCACAAATTAAGAATTTCTATAGTGGAAACCCAACCATGATGACTGGAGATCCCAAGAACTGGTTCAAAAGAGACAACTAAGTTATGGAAAATTCAGTGATGCACTAAGGAGTATATATTCCTATGGAATTATATATTTCCAACTCATTCCCGTGATAGACATTAGTGCTGCCTGCATAGAGGGTAAAGGATATGCGAAAGCTTTTAATGATTCCAAAACCTTGACAAAAGGTGAGGTATTGGCAGGATACCTTTAATAGGACATCACCTATCTAAGTGTAGAAGTGTGGGCCGCTTCAAAATGACAAACACTTATGAATCCAAGATGTGCTCCAGGGCCAAAATGGACGCAACCATGAGAACTGATGAAATGTGGGAAAACTATTGTGTGGTTATCATTGTCTTGGTTTACACAAATGGCTGGCAGTTCAAGACATCGCGTTCACTAACTAGCCAAGTAAATCCGATGCTATACCGCTAAGGAAGGTTCAAAGCCAAAAGCTACCTATCCCCATTGCAATAGTTTCCACTTGAACTCTCGATAGAATCCATCGTTTTTCGTTAATTTCATTCATGTGGGGGATTGTTGGGAATTTTATTTAATAAAATAAAATTATATTTTGAATGAAAATAAAAAAATATTTTTAGGCACCTATTTGATCAAATAGGTGTGACAATATGAAGAGGTGTGGCCACACCTCTTCACTTTGTTTAATTTCCTCAGGGTTGTGTTTATTAATCACAACCATTGGAAACTTGTAAATAGAAACTCCACATGGTTGATTTAATAACAACATAAAAATCAATTCAATTCTATAATTTTGTTCTATGGAATTCTTCCTTCTTTAGTCCGGAAATATTTTTCGTAGAATATTTTCTTCCGTATTTGATTCGAGAGTTTGAGACACAAAGTAACGTTCGTTGTACTCGGGATTTGGAGTGCTCATATGCCGAGTTAGCCGTTGTATCTTGGGAGCCACTTGCCAAATAACCGTAAGCACCGTAGCGGGGCAATATTGTCTTAAGGAAAGAGTTTTCTCGCCTCGGCTAATCTTTTCGTATTTCGACTAATTTATTTGATCATTTTACTAAATCACTACCCGTTTTATATATCGGGAACAACAGTATAAGTGTAGAGATTTGTTCAATGCACCTCTGAAATTGAGTTGGCCTTATGGAAAAAAAAATATATCCAATGAAAGAATAAGAAAATATAATAACTAAATAATATTAGCACTAATAATAGTATAATACTCAATATTTCAAATTAAGTATCTCTTTGGATTTTTTTTCATATGTTTATATATTTTAGAATCTCAGTAATGTATAGTTACTTATCCTCGATTTTTTTCTTATATTATAATGTTGTAACTTTATATAATATAATGTTAGCCTGGATATCTTTTCGTATACTATAATGTTGTAACTTTAAATGCACTTAATTTAAAATGGAAGGGAGTGCTAACATTAGTAATATTTTTTGTTTTTACAACAAATTTACTAACATTAATTACGACATCATTTAAAAGTAAAACTTGTAACTTTGAAATTTCTGTAGATATGAAGAACTCGGGAAAAGACAGTTTGCATCCCTCTAGTTTACACCTATTACCATTTGGTCCCCTATGTTTTCTAAAAACACATTGATCGCTCATGTTGAAAAAAATCAACACTTTTAGTCATTTTCGTCAACTTTCCCTTAGTACTAATGGAATTAAACGTGTTGGCTTGACCGTCTTAACTGACAAACAAATGGTAAATTGACGTAAATGACCAAAAGTGTTAAATAATTGAAACACAAGGGACCAAATGTGTTTTTTGGTGAATATGGGTACCAAATATGATATCGGTGCAAACTTAAGGGATGAAAACCGTAATTTTCCCTACATTAGTAATTATTTTTCCTTTTTTATCCTTATTTATTTTAAAAATTAGGGTAAATTACAACCACCCCTGAGGTATAGATAAATTACGAAAACCTCCCTCCTGTTTGGGTAATTACAACCACCCCTCGACTATAAATCTTCTTACACGTCCACCCTTGCGGTTTCAAATTTAGTGGAATCTTCTAGATTATATGGAATATTATCACTTTTGTACCGTTATATCCCATTTGAATTCCACATTTTGAAGCAAGATAATCATAATATGTGTTTTTAACTTGTCTATATCAAATATAGGTGCATCAGAAACTGTATTTTCACACAAAAAGAGTACAAATTAGAGCACATTCCACGAAATCTTGTTGATTATGTTGAATTTGACACCATAAGGGTGGAGGTGTAAGAAAAAAATCATAGTTAAGGAGTAGATGTAATTATCCAAACAAAAGGGGTTTTTTTCGTAACCTCACCATACCTCAGAGGTGGTTGTAATTTACCCTAAAAATTATGCAGTAGAATCTCGATAAATTGATAACCTCGCTTAAATAATATTTTGTACACATTAAAAATTTTTAAGAAGCACCATCTAATATATAAACTAATAATGCATAAATATAATTCTTAAATTACTTAGTACAGTACATTATTTTTTATAGATCTACCAAGGCATAATAAAATATAATTTAATTCTTATAAGTTATAACAACTAAAAACAGCTTACAAGCTCATTATCCAAATAATTTAAAAATTAATTTTAAAATTAAGATGTTCAAAAATTTATAAGCGCATTATTCAAATCTTTAAATAACTTATCTGACGTAACGTATCAGTTATTTAAAATAAGCTTACCTAAACACATCCTTAGTATCAACAGACACGTCTTAGCCATTCAAACAGTAAAATTAAATTGTTTCCAAATTGATAATCAAATCCAACAACGCTGATATCGAAATTGTTCGATAAATCTCCATCGAAACGGAAGAAACTTCACATACTTATTGAAGAGGCCGCAATAATGGGTAATTTCTAATAAGTTCCTCTTCTGATAGAGTGTCGTCTTCAATCTGCGGGTTCCATATAATCTTAACTTCCTGCATACATATATACGTACATACATTATACATATATACGTACATACATTAATTATACATACATACTTATATAATTAAGACATATATGTAAAATGAGACTATGAAAATAATAAAAATTCTAGCAGCAATTTTCCAATTAACTAACCAAAATTTTAGAAATTGGGAGGTACGCCAGCTTCCGTAGAACTTCTTTCAAATTGTTACTATTTTTTATACGCGGCAACTGTAGTACTCCTTGAGCCTTCACCAAGATTGTTAACTGAAATGTTCAATTTTTTCGAGAATAATTTCAGAATAAACTCTAACGTTATAAGGTCACGTTTGGGGTTGTTGGTTAATTCGGCATGATTATAATATCACTGAAAAGAAGCAAGATAAACCATGATAAAATAATATTTCCAGTCGATCAGGAAAATTATTTATGGCTAATCTCTCCAACCAAACGAGGCCTATTAAACAAGATTGCATGCAACAAAACTGAGTTTTTGAAGTCTTACCACTATGTAATCGTTGCTAAATCCACTTGATGTCGTGGTTGTTATCGGGCTTTGCCTTTTTATGTTGTTGACGTTGACAAGTTTCTCCTCGTCAAACTTAACGCGTTCTTCCATAGAATGTTGATAAAATTTTTGTTGCGCACTTTCGCTGTCCCACTCCTGATCAATCTGCATTTATTTACGAGGCCAACTTAAAAGTCAGTCTAATGAAATTATATACTCTCTCCATTCCAATTTAAATGTCGTTTCAAGTTGTTGCGCACATTTTATGAAAATCAATAAATGTATATAGATTATGATAAAAAAATATAGAAAACTATTAAAATACCCTTGACATTATTATAATTATTTTTTGCACAAAAAATGTAGAAAATTATTTAGATTAATGCTAAATAATTTGGAACAAATCTCCAAAATTCAAATAATATGGGACAGAGGGAGTATATCAGAACAAGAAATCTTCATCCTTAACTTTTGTAAACTATTCATAGGATCAACAAATTTAGAACTCACTGTTAAAAAGGCGGAGGCGCAATTCTCAGGATATCGAAGCAATGCCACAACCAATTCTGCAACCCAAAAAAAAAAAATTCTCCAAATCTGCCATTTTAAATGGTACGTTTTTTATCGGACAAAAATAAAGTGGTCAGAAAGTGTTACCGGTCAATATGTAGTGTAAGCCCTCGGAGGTGGATACATCTACAGGTTCGGCAATCCGGTTAATATCCTTCTGGAGCGATCTCCCTAACCCTAATAACCCAACCTTGTACAAAGATAATTAACGACATACGAAGTTGTAAGTAATGCAACGAAAAAAATAAGGAACGGTAATGGCAAGAACGAAAAAGAAAGAAGAATAAATATTTTAAAGAATATTTTAACGAAATCACATTTAAATGAAATATTTGCTTAAATGTTATAATATCCCTCTCGCATTTACATTTACTGGACCGCGACACCAATATTAGAATTTAATGACACACTACAATAAAAAAAATTGGCATTAGTGACGTCTCAATCGTGAAAATATTAAAAGTTTTCACTAAATGCATATATATATATATATATATATATATATATATATATATATATATATATATATATATATATATATATATATTAGTTCAAACACCATAAATCACACAAGAAAGAAAAATATTTATAATGCATCAAGACTTAATAGTAGCAGAAAATATATAAAGCTAAAAAAAAAAGTAAAGTAAAAATAGTATATACATGCACAGACTGCACAGTTAAACCTCTATAAATGAATATAGTCGAGACTAGCAAAATTTTATTAATTTAGCGAAATACTAAATTTATCGAGCTAAAAATTCAGTAAGTGTTTTACTGAGTCGAGACCGAAAGAAATTATTATTAGTTTAGTTTATCGGATATTCATTTCGAGATTCTACAGTATAAATCATAAACTTAAATTGGGTAGAAAAACGACCGATACCTGCAGTTTAACCACGGTTACACTCTCCTTATTAATGTAACACCAAACTTCGACCCAAACATACGCAGCACCGACCAAGACTAAAAACATAAGACTAACAACAATAAACTTCATAACATCGTATGTACTTGGAGGTGACGATGGTGGTGGTGCCGCTAAGGAGGTTGACGATGAATAGCGTGACGAAGAATTTCCACTGGCTGCGAGTGCGTGATTAATATTAGGGTTTACCGACAGCAGTAACCCTAGTAGAATCACAGCAGCTGCTGCTGCGGCCGGTTTTCGCAGTGCTTTGACGGCGTTTATTAGGGTTTCGGACACCGCTTCGACCGCCCGTTTAGGGTTTTGTTTAGTTTCCAAATTTGGAAATTTAATCTTGTAGTTAATATCTTGATTGGAATCGCCGTTGTTGCTTCTTCGATTGACATTGCTGTTGTTTAGCAAAAATGATTCGACGATGAGATTTTTGAAAGTTTTTGTTGGGATGTTTTTTAAGTTAACGGTTTGAGACGGCCGGAATTGAGGAGGAGGAGGGTGGCGGCGGTGGTGGTGGTGGTGGTGGAATAAGTGGGGGTGGCTACGCTGTTGTAGGACAAGATTTTGTACAAGAAAACTTTGGGCGGCCATTGACTAAATAGTATGATAGTATCAATTCATAGGTGAGAAAAAACGAACACGTGAATTATATTATTATTACTAACAAAATTTGTTTTAGGGTTTAAGTAAAGTATATATCGGAATTAAATTTTGTTTCAACCTAATATTTTGGTTTAGGGTTTTTTTATTTTCTATTAATTTTTTTTTTGAGGCAAAGGGATATAATAGGCCAAATTGGCCAGATCAAAGGGAGGGAGAATTCCTTCATTACAGATTGTTCCTTCATTAGGGTTTATTATTTTTATTTTCTTTTATTTGATAAAATTGACTAAATAGAAATTAAATGTATCATCTTTATATGTAAGGACCAAATATTAAATAGATATGCATGAAACGAAATATTTATTTCAAATGGAATAATAAAAAAAAAAAATTGTAAATGATATTGCTAGGTAAAATTGAGTTGATTACAATTGAGAATAAATTGCTCAATATATTTGAGAAAGAAAATATACAGGTAAGTAAATATAATTTTGTCCCAAACATTATATACTAGTTATTAAATAAAAAAAAAAAAAAACTATTAATTTAAAGATTAAGAAACTATTATTGCTAGGTAATTTAATGATCTCAGTCCTTGTTCTGTTTGCTGTTGAAGCTCATTTTCTTCTGTATTTTACGGACAAATTTATGCATCTCCGCAAACGAAATACCATCTTTTAGAGGCCTTAGTAAGGGGTAATCTTGGCGCAGTTCTAGTTCCGATAGAGTCTTGTCTTCTTCTTGTGGGGTCCACAACACCTCGACTGCCTGCATTTAGATACGTATACACATACAGAATGAGACAATCGGATGGAATGTAAAAAAAAAAAAAAAAAAAAAAAAATTGAAACCCTAGAGAATTAGTGAAGATGCTTACCATAATACTAGTTAATGGCATAGATGCCAGCTTTGTTAAAGCTTCTTTCAAATCTTTATTGTTTTTTATACGAGGTATTTTGTATGCTCCTCGAACAGCCGCCAAAATCGTGATCTGAAAATTCGTTATGTCATGAACTTTAACTAGTTAAAATAAAAATTTATTCACCATCTATACACTTAAAATTTAGTCTTACCACTATGTACTCGTTGCTGAAACGATTTGATTTCTTGCTTTGTTTTTGTATGCTGTCCACATATACACGTGTCTCCGCGTGAAATATACGACGACCTTCTTCTTCTATGCCCGTCTTTACATACACGATAAACAAACAATGTAAACATTAACTTATAGTCCTAATAGTAGCTTTTTTTCGTGCGGATGGTAATTTTGTAATACGATTTCGTTTTCTGGCAAAATCAATATTGATAGATTTTTTAATGCATATTGAATTGATATGTCGACCGTATAATGCATATATATTCATTAAGTCTTACAATATAAATTTATTCTTTAAAAAAAACATAAGCAATATAATTACAAAACCAAGATTGGAGCCTTACCTTTGAGCTTTGATTCTTTCTAATGTTGTTTACGTTGACAAGCGTCTCCTTATCGAACTTACTACGTTCTGCGATAGAGAGCTGATTAAATCTATTTTCCCCTTCTAATTTGCTCCTCTTTACATCAGCCTGCATGTGATTAATGAGATTAACTTCAAAGAATTTCTAGCTATAATAAAATTGAATATATATGTATATATATATATATATATATACATATATTGAAAGGAAAAGGATCAAGATTCCTTTTTTGACTTACAGATGAATAGGTGAAGACGCAACAATCGGCATGCCGAAGCAAAGCTACCATTGTCTCTGCAACCGAAATGAAATTGTTCGTTGGTTTCGATTTTTACAAAAGAATAAAAAAATATAATATAAAATAAAATAAAAGAGTATATATGTTACCAGTCAATATGTAGTGTAAACCCTTTAGGGTGGATGTATCTGCAGTTTCTGCAATTCCATCAAGTTCCCTCTGAACTGATTTCCCCAAGTCTAGTAGCCCAACCTTAAACAAACATAAACACCAATACACAAAGTTGTAATGACACTTCAAAAAAAAAAAAGAAAAATAGACAAAAAAGAAACATAATTAAATAAAAGTGTAATTAATTACGGGCCACCCCTGGGTATGGTTAAATTACGAAAAAAACCCTTATGTTTGGGTAATTATTACAACCACCCCTCAACTATGAATCTTCCTACACGTCCACCCTTATGGTGTCAATTAATTCAACAGAATCTTCTAGATACCGTGGAATGTTCTCTAGTTTGAACTCGTTTTGTGCAAAAAAGTAATTTCTGATGCACCACAATCTGATATTTACAAGACAATAGACACGTACATCCTATGATCATCTTGTTTCAAAATGTGGAGCTCGAATGGGGTAAAACGGGTACAAACCGGAGAATATTCCACATAATCTAGAAGATTCTAGTAAATTTAACACCGCTTAAGGGTTGTAATTACCCAATCATGAAGGTTTTGTTTTGTAATTCGACCTTACTTCAGGGGTGTGGTCATAATTTACCCTAAAATAAAAATTAACAAGCAAGTTACCTGGAGCTTAAGCACAGTTGTTTTATGAGGAGGCCATAAGTGGTGCTTAACCCTAGTTGCTAGTTCAGCAAGTTGTAGCCCAATACTCTTAGCATGCACACAAATTAACACGAAAACAATAACTGACGCTAAAAGGATAGTAAAAATAACTAAAACTTCGGCATCCGATTTAATATTATCGCCACCCGAAGAAGAATTAAAGGTTTTGTTGTGATCGGAAGAACCATCGTTATCTGCAGGGCGGGCATTATTCCGGCAAGCCGAGTTATAGGTCTTTGCAGCCGGTGCGTAATTCCGGCGAGTTGAAAAATAGGGTTCTGAATCATAGCAATCTGAAAAGTAGGGTTCTGGAGGGTAATAATTATAAGTCTGATGAACAGAAGAATAATGGGTTTTTGCCGGCGGAGCCGAATTATCGGTTTTTGGCGGCGGAGCAGAATTATAGGTTTTTGGAGGCGGAGCAGAATAATAGGTTTTTCGTGGAGGGGCGTAAACCGGAGGAACGGAATCGTAGGGTTCCGGGGGTGCTGAAGGGTAATAATTATAATTCGGTGGAGGAACAGAATAATCGGTTTTTGCCGGTGGGGCGTAATTCCGGCGGCGAATGGAATCTGATGAAATTGATGGTGGCGGCGGCGGCGACTCGTCCGATGAGAAGAAACTGCCGCCCATCCGTCCACCGGAGGCGGCAGTTGCGAAGTTAGGAGCGTGCATTAACAGCAGTAACCCTAATACTAGAACAGAAACTGTGATTCTGCCCATACTTTCGACTGGGTTTTTCCTAATCTCCATCTTTTTTTCGTTTGAGTTGACGAGAGCCTATGAATATATATATATATATATATATATATATATATTAGAAGACTTAGGGTGGTGGGTTTGCTCATGAATACAAACATCCATAATTAGAAAATCTGGCGCGTTTGGAATCGATTTCTTGTGTTCAAACTTCAAAGTATTTAAGGAATACCGAAGAGACATGTTTTTTTATCATCATAACATCTTATTTCACCATCAAGTTAAATATATTTCATGTTTTACTCTTTTTTTTTTCTACTTTTATCTATATTCTATACAATTTTATAAACTGTCCGCCACTAAACTAATTAAAATATTTATGAAAAAACTCTACCATTTCCACCTTACACTAGTAGAAAATTTGTTTTTACTACGAAATTGTTTGCTACAGTAAAAAGCTGTAATAAAATGTACTTTTTACTACGGAATAATTTTGAAGTCGTAATAAATACTAAGATTTACCGTAGCAACAAAGTATTTGATACGGCTATTTACCGTAGCAAATTTTTTGTCACGTCCGTATATGCTACGGAGCAAATTCGTAGCAAATGCGTAGCAAAAGCCTTTTTACTACGGTTAATGGTTGTAGTAAAAAGTCATTTTTGTATTAGTGTTAAATGAACAATGCATTCGTCCGAGAAAAACATCTCCGAATGTCAAAAAAAGCAGGAATTTCACATTCTTTGAAAAATAAATTAAGAGGGCTTGTATGGAAGGTCCTAAACTTCCTCCAGAATTGGCCAATTTGACTTAATATAATTTCGTTTTCTCAGAAGAAAAAAAATTACATAATCTACAAGTTATCTGATATGAAAATTTAAATATCTTGTAATAAATATTTCATTCCAAACAAAAAAATAGAAATAAGAACACATGAGGGGGTTAGAGCCTGTTTGGCTAAAGTACTTATAAGCTCCTAAAAATATCTTAAACCATGTTTAAGAGCTTATAAGCTGTGCGTCTCACCTATCTAATTCCTATATCTGAAAGCATTTCTTCAGAGTGCTCCTAAAAACTACTATCTGCCCACCATGTTAGTTCAATTATAAATTAAGTAACTATAAACTCAGTTTTAATGAATTGAACTAGAAAAAATAGTCGGTCTATTTATTTGAGAAAGAGGTTCGGAGTCTTTACGAGGAGTTGAACACAGTTAGAAATGTGTTGGAAGTGTTGAATGACCACCTCAACAAAAAACTTAAGTTATTAGTGAAATGTATTATTTAATTAATATTTCCAAATGTCCCCTTAAGTGCAGGCATTGCAATTGAAATATTTGAAATGGGTCGCGGTGGGATTGGAACTCAGGACCTTTCATTTGACCTGACTCTAATATAATGTTGAATGACCATCTCAACCAAAAGCTGATAATGTTCAAAAACACGTCTTACGAAATGGACGAACGGAACTACTCCATTCTCAAATTTCAGATGGAAAAATCCGATGATATCGTGTCGCTGCTGATGTTGTTTTTCTCCTAAGATAAGAGTATAGTCCCTCATCCCATCTTCGTGTATGTGATGACATTGCTTGAAAATAAAAGAAGTCAAAGCACGACTCGATTGAATCTTGTTGGAGAAAGATCAATACAACTTTATTCTGACCTCGCGGCCCAACAATTCTTATCGGGAATGGTGGCAGACTCAATCTACTTCTTTGATTGATTCAGAGGAAGTCTGTGGCGCGACTTAGAGAGATAAAATATGGTGAGCAATCTTGGGTTATAATTAGGAATTGGGTTTACAATTTGGATATGTTTTCAGACACTTTTTATGTGTTTGGAATTGTGAATGGAGTTATTGAGGGGGTAGGAGGGAGTAAACAAAAGACCAATCAATTAGAAAAGTAAAATACGAAAAAGACGATTATATTAAACAAGCACAAGATGTATGTGATTGTACAATATACGCTTCTACACTTTCCAGATCACATATTACATGGCGTTAGCTACATTAAGACTTTCCAGGGATATTAGCAAAATTTAAACATTCTAGTGGGGCGATGAACCAATCTGAACTGCCGTACGGCTAAGAATGAGATCCACCATTTAGGACATCTCTCCCATGAACATTGTTGGTTATTATAATTAGGTCGCGCGTATAACACTTTCTAGAACGAATAAGGAAGAATGTGAAAAAATCGAGAAAATAGGTAAGGAGATAGCTAACAAGTGCAAGGGATTGCCACTTGCAGCAAAGACTTTAGGAAGTCTTGTGCGTTTTAAGAATACCTTTATTTAATAGTTTAGGGGAAATTAGATTTTGCATCCTTTGACCTAAATTCACACTATTCACTAACAATTAAAATCGAACGGTTGGTCGAAATCAGCACTTTTGGGAAAGTAAAAAATTAATTCCATCTCCGTGCAATAAAGGGGGGAAAAAAAGATAGAAAAAAATCAGCAAAATGGAACCGGAATTCGTAAAGAAAAAAACTTATTGCATGATGTGCATCATCGAAAAAGTAACTGGCGGAAATCCAAAATTAATTTATTTTATTCCCCAGTAATACAAAATATATAATAAAATTTAGGGTAAATTACAACTACCCATGAGGTATAGTTAAATTACGAAACCCCATCCTGTTTGAGTAATTACAACCATCCCTCAACTATAAATCTTCTTACACGTCCACTTTTGCGGTTTCAAATTTGCTGGAATCGTCTAGATTAATTATATGGAATATTATCAATTTTGGACCCGTGTTATCACATTTGATCTCCATATCTTGAAGCTAAATGATCATAATATGTGTTTTTTGGCTTGTAAATATCAGATTGCGCTGCATCCGAAATTGTATTTTTGCACAATACGATTAAAAACTAGAGAACATTCCATGGAATTTAGATGATTACATTGAATTTAACACCATAAGGATGGAGATGTAAAAAGATTCATAGTTGAGGGGTAGATGTAATTTCCCAACATAAGGGTTTTTTTCTTCATAATTTTACCATACCTTAGGCGTGGTTGTACTTTACCTTAAAAGTAATATCATAAGTGTTATTAATATGGACAATTGTTTTTGGAATTATATTTGAAAGATTAAAATCTATCGAAATTTGGAATCTCACATGTATACAGTATACCATATTCAATGAAACAAAAAAAAAAAGGGAGAAAAATGAAAAAAAATTGGAATTCACAGAATTCTTAATGACAAATACTCTTCGAAAATCGAAAATTTTAGTACATATATATTTTTTAACAAGTCACGCGGGCACATAGCTTGGAGCGCCGGGAATATAGGCGATCACTTTACCCGAATCCGATTTAATTCCGACGATAGGAAACCTAATAGCACCTCCAGGTGGACGAAAGGTGCACGAGTTTGGTGGTATTGTGACATTAAGGTAGCATAAATTCAATTTATTCAACAAGATATCCGACATGCTAAAGGAGAAGGAATATACTCCTTCGTTATTTGCCGTAGTTGATTTCATCACTCGTTTTAGAAACAAGAATTTACAAACAACGTCAACTTTCGCATCTGGGATTGTACTAAACGTTTTGACGTTAGCGAGAGAAGCATTAGGACAAGTAATAACGCCGGCCATAGTTATGTTATTGAATAAACTGACATGGACATCACCTTGAGCTGAAGACTCGGTGAATCCAATCGACACTAGAGAAACGAGCAATAGCGTTACGGGAAATGCCATTGTTTTATTTATTTATTTTTTTTTTGCTTTTTTTTTTACTCATTTTATCACATAAATTCTTTGGGTTTATATAGAGAGAAGAAGAGAGATAGGTGAGGATTTTTGGGAAATGTTTATTCAATTGTTTTGATTTGATTTATATTTAATGAATCTGAGTAAGTAGGGGTGAGGATTTTTGGGCAATGTCTATTCAATTGTGTTATTTAATTTCTATAGATTGGGATGAGGATTCTTGGGAAATGTATATTAATTGTGTGATTTAATTTATACAAATCTAAGTAGTTACTTGCTAATATGGATATAGCCATTGTTAATTATTAGTCGAAATGGGGATACTGTTGCGGACACTATTGTTCCAGTTCCATTGACACTTTGTCGCGATCGGAATGAACAAATTTTACTGAAATGCTAAAAGATTCGAATTAGTTTCAACTAAGTTTTTTTTCGATAAGAGGAAAACTAATTCCAACTTTGTTTCAAAACTATATCGGAAAAAAAAAACTAGAACTTGTTCAAAAAGAGTAGCTAATTGCTAAATATATATTCTAGTTCCAATCCAAAAGAATATGAAGAAAAAAAATCATAATCAAAATTTTCGATCGGAGTTCACAATGGAAAACATTGTTTCAAAATTGGAAATTGACGGATGGAGATCGGTAAAATTAGGAACCTCCTTTCCAATTTTCACCCCTAGTCAAAGATAAATACCGTCTAATTTTATTAAAAAATAATTGTTTTCATCATTCATAAAAAGCACGTTTTAACGATCCAAGGGAAAATATTATGCTACATCGGGTAGATCGTTACCATTCGTATACACAGAATCACACACACACACACATCTACACTGGTGTGTGTAGATCAACCTTAAATTCCACCCCATGTAGCCTTCACCTGATATAGCATTAAATCACCCGATACGGTGATGCACCACACGTGCATGTGATACATGACGATGGTAGAAACAAATTTATTTTGTTGTAACTTGAATGTATTTTTACCTTTTTATAATTCTAAGGAATGTATATGTTACCAGTATCCCACATCGGTAAATTAAACAATCGATAGTTAGAAGAGAGTTAAATAAATTGAAGAAATGTGTAAAGAAAAAGTACTTATCTGGACGGGGTCAATGGTTGATCACTGGCCTATGCTAGTGACCCTGCGTCATAATTTGTGACAGAAGGGGCCTGTGTTCGCGCGGCCCCCACCCAATTCTACTTCAAAATTTTAATTAATTAAACTTTTAAAATGATAATTAAATAACAATAACTTTAAGTAAGTATGACATTTTTTGTATTTATGTTTTCTTTTAACCCCCTCTTCAACAAGCTATCATCCTTCACTATATTTTTTCTAACAAAAATCCATATTTCTGATTTGTCTTCCAAATAATTCCAGCTCATTCAAGCTTATTTGCAAAAACTCTTCTATATCACCAAAATTACCCTCAATTTCTAATTCAACTTCAATTTCATGATTTACACCCCAATTTGATCCACTTTCACCAATTAAACAATTTTGACCTTTATACCAATTTTGACGCCAATTTTAACCAGCAACCGCCGAGACCATCGATTGACTTTGGTTTTTTTTTTTTGAATTTTTTTATTTATGATTTTTTTTCCCCGGCAGGTCAACCGCTAGTCTTCGGCGTTGATTTTTTTCCCATTTTTTTCCTTTAAAAAGTTATTTTAATTAATATTACTATCCGATAAACTAATTTTACTATATCAATTAATATTATCATTTTGGCCTGCAGCCGTCTTCGACCGTAAAATTACTGTCTCTGACTGTAATATTACAGTCTTATGCAATAATATTACTGTTTGGGACAATAATATTAGTAATATTATTGTTTGGGTATTCAATTTTACTATTTTAGATAATAATTTTGTTGTTAACATAGTAATTTAGAGAGAAAAAAAAAAGAAAAAAAAAAGTCAACGCCGGAGACCGCAGGAAAAAATATTTCAGAAAAATAAAATTTTTCAGAAAAAAAAAAAGTCAACGCCGAAATCTGGTCGGGAAGAAAAATTCAGAAAAAAAAAATTATTTTTTCAAAAAAAAATTAAAATGGGACTAATTGTGATATACTTGTTCAAATACGAGGTCAATGTGAATGAGGAAGTTGGAGTGCAAAGAATGGAATTATTAAAAAATATATTATAGAGGGTATTTTAGATAAAAAAACATGAATAAAAGTTTATTTGCAAAACTGTTTTTTTTTTTATTTATGTGCAAGTCCCTTGTTATCATGGGCCTCTTTGCCAATGGCCCTTAGTTTTTTGATTAAGTCAATTAATTTTTTCCTTAAAAAGACTAATTAATTTATGGCTGCGGCTATATGCAAGACTAATTCCACTTGTGCAAGACCAAATTAAAATTTTCAATGTATAAATACTATAATACCCTTATTTATTAAAAAATAAAAAAATCCAAATATGCAAGACCAAAAATTCAAAAACACAAAAAACCCTATCACAAGACCACAAAACCACAAGCCCAACTCTCATCTTCTCCATCTTCCAAAACCTACAAGACCTTCCTCCTCCATTATCCCACAAAACCTAGAAATTCAAAATCATCAAAACTCAACAAATCTTACAAAGATGGCGAGTATGGAGTCAAAAGACATCAAAATAGAAGATTCTACGATGGAAGAACCTAAGAATGTATGCATTTATGGGTTTTTTAGCTAGAATATCGATTTTCCAAAAAAAAATCCCGCGCAAACGAATTCGACATGTACATGTCGAATTTTACAGGTAAAAATCGACATTTAGATGTCGATTTTGAGGTATAAAATTCGACATTTAGATGTCGATTTTCAGGTATAAAATTCGACATTTGAATTTGTGCTATAAATTCGACATGTCAATGTCGATTTTTACCTATGAAATTCGACGCTTAAGTGTCGATTTGTAGCATAGTTTTTCGACACCTTGGTGTCGATTTTTGTTTTTTCCTCATTATTTGTATTTGGTCTTACATGAGAAAGAAAAGCCAATTTAATTTATGGGCATACTTGTCATTCCATCTTAATAAAATAGAATCTTTTGGAATCTTTCTTTAATTTGGTCTTGCACAAGTGGAATGAGTATTGCATATAGCCGCAGCCTTAATTTATATATATGTGTGTAAAACTGAAGTAAAATGTAAAAATGTAAAAAAAATCACCATTTACCACGTGTACTTTTACCCCTCCGTTTACCTTCCCTTCCAATTATTAATTCATCCATGGCCGCCGCCCAAAGTTTTCTCGTAACACAGCATATCCTCAGATGGAAAAACCACGTGTACCACCACTCTCCTCAATTCTCCGCTCACACTTCCAAAAATCTCACCGTCAAATGCTTTTTCCCGAACAACAAGTTCGCCTTTCCGAAAATCGAAATCAACACAAAACCTGCTGAAATCAGCGGCGGCGATGAAGACGGCGGCTGGTTCAAGTCGCTGTGGTCAATGCTGCCGTCAAGGCCGTCGAAGACCGTCAATTCCGTCAACTCCGACACCAATTCCGTCAGAGTCTCCGTCGTTTCCACCGCTACAGTCGCCGTCGAGAAACCGCCGTTCGAGGTCACCGGAGCAGCCGGCGGAGGGTCGAGAGTTTACGTTACTATGACTGCCGTTGCCGTTCTTGTTTTAGTCTTGGGGTTCGTGTCTAGGGTTTTCCGGAAGGGTACCGCCATTACAAGTGTGCTCAAGCTGCAGGTATTATTACCGATTGGATTATTTAATTTGATTACTATATTTTGCAATTTATTAGAGCAACTCCAAATCCAATGCTAAACATCAAAATTGAATTATCAAATACTCATTTAATAATTAGGATAATATTATAATATTCATTTACAGTTTATCTACTCCAACCATAATTATGAAAATTAATAGTCAATTAGAAGTTTTTTAGTGGTTTTATTTGTAACTGCCACGTGTCATTTTGTGATTGGATGTTTAGGTGGTTCTTTTTTTATAACTCAATTTGCAGGATGCATTTTCATATACAAAGAGGTAGAATATCAAAATATTTACCTATTTTGGTACTCATTTTGATACTCCCATTGTAGTAGAATTTTTTTATTTTGGCATATCAAAAAGGTGGTCTATGAGTTTGATAATCCATTTGATACTCCCATTGGAATCGCTCTTAGTGTCGATTGAAATGTATCAGCCAATTAATCGAAAATGTGAGAGGGCTATTACAATATTAGATGAACCATTTAATATATATAGAGTAAATTACGACCACTACTAAGGTATGGTCAAATTACCAAAAAAATACTTCATGTTTTGGTAATTACAGCCACCCCTCAACTACGAATCGTTTTACACATACGTCAAATTTAGTGGAATCTTCTAGATTATGTTGAATCTTCTCCAGTTTGTACCCGTTTTACTCATTCAAGCTTCACATTTTAAAACAAGATGATCATAAGATGTGTCTCTTGGCTTGTAAATATCAGATTGTGGTGCATCGAAAACTGTATTTTTACATTTTTACACAAAACGAAAACGAATACAAATTAGAGAACATTCTACGGAATCTAGAAGACTGTGTCGAATTTGACACTATAAGGGTGGGGTTGTAAGAAGACTCGTAGTTGAGAGGTGGTTGTAATTACTCAAACATGAGTGGTTTTTTTCGTAAATTGACCATACCTCATAGGGGTGACTATATATATATATATATATATATATATATAATTTTTTTTATTTTTCTTCTGGAAATCATGTTTTGGTGAGAAGTTTTGTAATTATCTTGAGTACGATCACACCATGCACTGCTGTAGAACCGTTTTTGCGCTGTTTATCAAAATCTTCGTACACTCTATTTTCATTTAATTACAACTCTGTTTTATCTCTTTATTTGTGCAAGGTCGGGTTATTGGCCTCGGCGAGGTCACTCCAAATGGATATTAACCAAATCGCCGAAACTGCTGATACATCAACCTCAAAGGGCTTACATCGCTTATTGAGTGGTAAGTGGTAACAGTTAAATGTGTCATCAGATTATTTCTTAGCCATTCATTATTGGTTCTTCTAGCTATAATAGTTTCCGTCTTTTATCTTTTTGAGTATGAAGTATACGATCCATTTGAATCTAGTATAAACACATGATACGGAGAGCTTTTCGCAGATCTATCGTTTCCAATTTATTTTCCCAATGTTATGTACTTCAACAAAATATTCCTTCCTTGTTCTTATTTTTGTATTTCCCGACAATGCCTATTTTTTATTTTTTTATTTTTTTGTTTTGTAAAATCGATTAACACAAATTAATTTCTTCTTGGTTGCAGAGACAATGCCTATTTTTTATTTTTTTTATTTTTTTGTTTTGTAAAATCGATTAACACAAATTAATTTCTTCTTGGTTGCAGAGACAGTGCTAGCTTTGCTTCAGCATCCTGAATATTGCATCTCCACCTATTCATCAGTAAGTCAAAAAATATGAGTGGAGTGCCTAAAGATATAGTTCAACGTTCTTGTTTTTAATGCTAGTGTATGAAAGTTATTATTCTTTGGGTAAATTACACCCATACCCTTGAGGTATGCTGAAATAACTTTAAGGTCCCTGTTGTATAGGTAATTACACTCACCCCTGAAACGAAACATAGTTAGAAATTCTAACGGGATAATGCATTAGATATGTTGTTCCAATAGAGTTCTAACGGACTATTACTTTTAGTAAGTGGTAGAGACAACATAGAGATAGGGGGTGAAATGGCTCCCTCAACATTTCTTAAAGTTATTTCATCATACCTGAGGGGTGTGGGTGTAATTTACCCTTATTCTTCTTATGGTAAATTACAGCCACCCCCTGATGTAAGATCAAATTACGAAATACTCCCTCATGTTTGGGTAATTACAACCACCCCTCAACTATGAATCTTCTTACACGTTCACCCTCGTGGTGTCAAATTTAGTGAAATCTTCTAGATTATGTGGAATATTTTCCAGTTTGTACCTGTTTTACCCCATTCGAATCCCATATTTTGAAACAAGATGATCATAAGATGTGTCTCTTGGGCTTGTAAATATTAGATTGTGGTGCATCCGAAACTGCATTTTTACACAAAACGAGTACAAACTAGAGAACATTTCACGGAATCTAGAAGATCATGTTGAATTTGACACCATAAAGGTGGACGTGTAAAAAGATCTATAGTTAAGGGGTGGTTTATAGTTAAGGGGTGGTTGTAATTATCCAAACAGGACGGGGTTTTCGTAATTTGACCTTACCTCGGCGGTGACTGTAATTTACCCTACTTTTTTATTTATTCCGTGGCGTATAATAAATTAGTGATATTACTTTCTTTTATTAAGACAATCGTTAAGTTGACCTGTTTGACATGCAGACTGATTTAAAGAAGACCAAGGAAGAAGGTGAACAGAGATTCTATCAGGTTTCTACCGAAGAACGTAGTAAGTTTGATAATGATATATTCATCAACGTAAAGAACCTGAGAGCAAATGGATTTAGCAACGAGTACAAAGTGGTAAGATTCTATGCTTGGTTTTGTTGCATACATGTTTCCGAACAAGGTCTTAATAAATTCGAGCAGAAAAAAATGGAATATACGGTTGAATTTATTAAGACCTTGTTCAGATAAACTGAATAGCATCGTTTCGGTTCTATCCATAAATGAATTAAGTTACTCTTAAAGCTATCAATATTTAATATAGAGCAAATTATGGCCACCGCTGAGGTATGGCCAAATTAGGAAAAAAAACTCCTCTTGTTTCAGTAATTACAGCCTCCCCATCCTTTTAAATATTTTTGCATAAAATTTATGTAATTCAGTTATTTATCGAACCAAATCGTACATTTAATTCGGTAAACAGTATGAAATGTTGGCGTAAATTTGCCTCTGGAGGGGTCTTTTAGTAAGATAATACATAGTTGAGGGGGTGTCTGTAATTACCCAAACATGAGGGGGTTTTCATAATTTGACCATAACTCAGGGGTGTGGCCGTAATTTGCCCTTTAATATATTGCACTGAAGAAGCTACATTTTAAGATGTATAACTCACTGTTTACATTATTACATTTTAAATATATTGATACCGATTCTTAGTCTTGGCTTCGATTCTTAAATTTAATTTAAGGTTCTCACACTTTATTTCTCACGCTTCATTTACCTTATTCTCCTCGTGACTTTTATTTTTTCAATAACATAACAAATTTTCAGATGACAATATTAGTGGCTGCCGGAGGAGCATACAAACTGAGGTCGATCAATAACAGAAACGATTTGAAAGAAGCTTTAAAAAAATTAGTAGCTATCCCATCAAGTCAAATGCTGGTAAGTACAGAAAATATTTACTCGAAAAATGCCTAGTTTTTGCATTCTTTCCGTTTTCCGATTTTGACCCTGTTTCTTGATTCAGGCAGTGGATGTGCTGTGGACCCCACGATTCGAAGACGACACTCTTTCTGAACGAGAACTGCTCGAAGAGTACCCCTTGTTAAGGCCTCTTTGAAAGATGGTATCGAAGCATTTGTTCACAAAGATGTGTAAATGTGCCCCTTATATAATTCAGATAAGATTTTTGTTTAGAAACAAAGGCAATTGTGTGTATATGAAATAGAGACACTTTTATATAGGTGATTAGGATTATATTCTAGGGCAAATTATAGTCAAATTACGAAACCCCCCTTCTGTTTGGGTAATTACAGCCAACCCTCTCAACTATGTATTGTCTTACGAAAATATCCCTACAAAGGTAAATTTAGGGATGTTAATTCGGTAAAACCGAACCGAAATTTCGCAATGACAACATTCATACCGTTTACCAAACTAAATATACGATTTGGTTCGGTAAGTAATCGAATTACATAAATTTTATGTAAAATATAATTATCCAAACAATGGGTGTTTTTTTCGTAATTTGGCTATATCTTAGGGGTGACCATAATTTGCCCTTTATTCTATTACTAGGAATGGGTGTTTTTTTCGTAATTTGGCTATATCTTAGGGGTGACCATAATTTGCCCTTTATTCTATTACTAGGAATCTATTCGATTAGGTAATTCTTGTTCTTTACGTCACAAGATTTGTGTCTGTCTTCTGTTTACCAAAAGGCCCTTGGATTCGACACAAATCTCGTATACATTATCAATTTTATAATAACAGTACACTTAGGTTAATACTTCAAAAGTAAATTAAGTAACAAAATTTATTGTTGAAATAGGAATGGTCCAAAAAAAAAAAAAAAAAAAGTTGTTTTATATATACACACTTGGTTCTTCTAAAAGTACATTTACTTTTCAAGCTCAATATTTTTCTATATTACATTATAAGGACACATTTATGTATATTTGTGTACAAAACATTGAATCATCAAAGTGGTTTTTTTTTCCTTTACACAAGCCTCTCTTTCACATCTCTTACAAAGGCCGCAATAGTGGGTAATCTTCCAGCAATTCTCGTTCCGATAGAGTGTCGTCTTCGTTTTGTGGGGTCCACAGCACTTCAACCGCCTGCATCAAGGTGAGGCATAATGAGACAAAAAAAAAAAAAAAATTAAAATTAAAATTAAGTAATGTTGGTTTAAATGTTTTAGGAGACATTTCTTTTTACTGCATCAGTCAAATTATATTTGCGCACAATTTTAAAAGATTTTCAAATCTCAATTCCGGACATAAATTGGAAGATGAACGAAACCGACTTATACTATATCGTAACAGGAGGAGAGAGAATTCAAAAGCTTTCCGAATATAATAGCCATATTTGCTTACCATAGTTCTACTTGACGGGATAGATGCCAATTTTTGTAAAGCTTCTTTCAAATCTTTACTGTTATTTATCGACGGCAATTTGTGTGCTCCTCCGGCAGCCACCAATAAGGTTATCTGAAATTCGTAGACAGAACCGAAAATAAATATTATTCTATCAATCAAACGAAACGAAGCATGTTCTAAATCATTCTCTTTAAAAAAAAAATTTCTCGTAAACAAGAGTGCAATAAAGCCTTACAACTATGTACTCGTTGCTAAATCCAGTTGCTCTCAGAATTTTCGAGCTTTGCTTCTTAATGTTGTTGACGTTGACGAGTGTCTCCTCGTCAAACTTACCACGTTCTTCGATCGAAAGTTTGTTAAATCTTTTTTCCCCTTCTTCCATGCTCTTCTTTAGATCAACCTGCATTTTTTTTACGAGGCCGAAAATGAAGGCTATTCAAATGGAAGTAAGTATATACATATCAAAAGAAGGAATTTTCCGTTTTTCAAGAAAGATAAAAAAAAAATACAAATTCCGAAACCTAATAATATTACTCTCCGAATTTAGCTTGCGAACTGATTTTTGCTATATTAATTCACCCGAGCCACTTCAATAAATTACAGGTAACTTGTTTATCAAGTTTCATCACTTACTAAAAACGAAGCACTAATCCCTTGAATTCAAGAAATTCGTAGCACATTTCATTATTTCAATAACTTTCGACAATTTATTTCTAATACTCGTTTGAAGATTTAATTATACAAAATCCAAGGATTTCATAACTTAAACTTACCGACGAATAGGCGGAGATGCAATAATCAGGATGCCGAAGCAAAGCTAGCACCGTCTCTGCAGCCAAAATCAAATTGTTCACAACGAACGATCAAAACGAGAAGCTTATTTACAGTGATGCCATATGTTGATAAAATATTACATGCAACGTATTCTTTGCCTCACAACTACCAAGAAAGTGACGACAATAAAGAAAATATGAAGGCAAAAATCAAGAAAGTAACTTCCATGAAATTAAATGCCTCAACACCATCTGCGGAAAGCTCTTCCTATATATGTATTTTATACCAAATTATACGTTGACCCATCGTTTAGAAAGTCAAATTTTTTTTTTTGGGGAACTTGAAGTTTGATAAAGCATATATCCAACTTTACGAACGGTTTATTAACTTGAGTTTTCTGTTGAATAGAAGTTAACATCGGAAATCTATAAAAAAGATCGTATGACATAAAATATTTATGCCAAATTTGGATGATCTATAGACTATAGCCATATGACGAGAAATATTTTACCAGTCAATACATAGTGTAAACCCTCTGAGCTGGATGTATCTGCAGTTTCGGCAATTCGGTTAAGATCCTTTTGGAGTGTTCTCCCCAGACCCAATAACCCAACCTTAAAGGAAAACAAACCAAAAAAAAAAAAATCGGAAATCGTAATGAAACTAAAAGAAAATAACAACTGTCGAAACATTTACTAGGACAGTGCACGATGCGGTCAAACCCAACAAAGTGACGACTTATTATAAATGTTTCCTCGAATGGTTCTACGGCAAAACATGGTTGATATTAAATTCAATAAGCTAATAAACCTTCTGCAAAATAACCCTGATTAAATCTATTTATAGTTCGAGTAACAAAGTCGAAAGAAATAACAGGCTATGGAACATTCTTGAATCTAATGATTAAGAGGGTGCTTGGAAATTACTGAAAGGACCTTATAAACTCTAACATCTTATAAGACACTATAGGAATTTATAAGACGCTCGATTTTTTGTTTTTAAAATAAGTTCTTGAAGTATTTAGATATATTAAGATAAAATAACATTCTCTAAATAAAATTTTAGTAATGATTTTTGTTTGTAAGATTTTAGTAATGACATTCTCTAAATAAAATGAAAACATTTAGGGTAAATTACGGCCACTTCACTAAGGTAAGGTCAAATTACGAAAAACCCCCTCCTGTTTGGTTTGGGTAATTACAACCTGCCGTCAACTATGAATCTTCTTACACGTCCACCTTTGCGGTGTCAAAAAAATTAGTGGAATCTTCTAGATTATGTGGAATATTCTCAAGTTTTGTACCCGTTTTATCGTACATATTCTTGCTATCTAAGAGAAAACCACCCAAGTTCCAGTTCGGTTCGATGTAAAGCAAGATAAGTTTTTTTTTCCAAGACCAGGATCGTATTTTTTTTCTCGCCAACCGAGTCCCACATATATGAAAGGACTAATCTGCGAATTGTAGCATTTATCTCTCCTTTTCACACGAAATTCCATTACGTATATATAATCCACGGATAATTAGATGCTACACCTGGTTATTTACACTAAGTGAATTTATCATAGCTCAGCACATAATCACACACACCCATGTGTATGTGTGCTTAGTGGGTAGTTATTTAATCAAATCCACGGTTCAAATACACCCGATGTAAATAACCAGGTGTAGCATCTAACTCCCTCTAATCCACGTAAAAAATAACTTCCTCAAAGCACGATTTCCAAAAAATCATACATTTTCTCTCTTAGCATTTCCAAGAATGCCGTAACAGCCCTCTTGCATTTCCATTTTTAACCATGCAATTGTATTAACTACATACTAATCATTCGACACCCCATCATCAACCACACAACAAAATTCGATTACCAAACTCAACAAAAAGCACCGAAACAGAAAAAAAAAAAATGGAACCATACCTGCAGCTTGATCACAGTTGTTTTCTCGGTAGCGGTGAGCACGCTACCACTATCGGAACCCTCAGACAAGAATCCCGATACCAAAACAAACGCGGCGAACGCGGCAGCGATAAGGAAGAAACTCGACCCCACGCCGACCGCGGGCCCCATAAAACCCCCACCAAATGGAGAAGGCGCATAATACGGCACGGAATACGAGAACCCCGCCCCCACCCCGCCCCCCGCCCCCATCCTGGGCGCGGTGTAGCTCCTGGAAGAAGACATTGACGACGACCTCGAAGAAGAGAACGAGCTTCCGCCCACGCGCCCACCGGAGGCGGCGAGTGCAGAACTCGGGTCGTACATCAGAAGTAACCCTACGAGAACCGCCGCCGCCGCGGGCTTTTGAATCGCCTTGAGGGCTGCTATTATGCCTTCGGCCATAATCTCAACTGGGTTTCTTTTGATTTCGTTAGGTGCTTGATCGGAACCGCCATTGCTGCTGCTGGCGGCGGCGGCGACGGCGGTGGTGGGAAAGAAGCAATTGATTTTGATTTTTTTAAAAGTTGAGCGGATTTTGAAATTGGGGAAGGAAGTATAAAATTGGGATTGAGGAGAATTGTGTAATTGGGTTCTCCATTTGAGGGTTGTTGGCTCTGGTAAGAAAATACTCGGGGCGGTGGCCATGATTTTTTTCTTCTCTTCTTCGAATATCAGAGAAATGGTGGTGGTGATGATTGGATTTGGATTTTAGGATATTATGAAATTGAATTTTCTGGTGGTAGACAAGAAAATTGAAATCTCTCCATATATTCTTTTATTTAAAACTTTTAGGATAAATTACAACAAAACCCCTGATCTTAGGCTAAATTATGAAAATTACCCCCCATCTATTGATTATTACAAAAATCTCTCAGACGTTTGTTTCTATCTTATTTTATAGAATCTTTTTGAGTCCATGGGATATTTACACAAAAAAAATGTCAATTCTACTCCCACAAACGTTGTATTTATGTATGCTACTTTTAAGAGTTAATAGCATTTCGCCACATAGACTTTGCCCGTTTTTGCACTTTACCACATTAACTAAAAAAATGTTGCAAGGGCACACCCAAACTCACTTTTTTTACACACATAACCACCTAAGGGGAATATTCCGGCGAATCTTCTCATTTTCCGGCGCACGCGCGATGCACATGCTTAATGGAAGGGTTTTTTGGTCATTTCACCTCAAAATTTTTGTGGGGCCTGTTTTTTTCTCTCTCCCCTCTCTCTCTCTCTCTCTCTCTCTCTCTCTCTCTCTCTCTCTCTCTCTCTCTCTCTCTCTCTCTCTCTCTCTCTCTCTTCCTTCCTCTCTCTCTCTTTCTCGCACACCCACACACATACAGACATCCCCATCATCATCTTCTTCTTCTCTTCTTTCTTTGTGCTTTTCTCAAGAATCAATCTTCGTCCGCCGCCGCCGCTGCGTCCTCTCGAAAATGATGGGGATGAACTGTAGCTCATCGAAGTGGGCTTTCTAGCGGTTCCTGCAGGAGGCCGCCTCCCCCGACCATAACAGCACCACCGTACAACGCAACGACATCGGTGAGATCGAAGCCAACTCCAATCGTAACGATGATAATCCGCGGTGACAGATTGCGGCGTCGGTGGGCCTACCCCCAAATATTCCTGTAGATTTTGAGTAGTATCAGACCTTCCTTAAAAGCCGCCTCAAGCTGCACCGCTGTCACTTTGTCCCCGCTACAAGCTTTTTTTCTTATCCAATTTTATTTTTTAACGAAATAGGGAAAATAGTGGAATTCCATCTTTGAGGATACTATACTGATAATTTGTACTATATGCTTTATGTTGTGTACCTTATAGTTCTTTCCACATGTTTAATCTCCATCTTCTGTATAATTTATGATATTTACTACAATATGAGTTCTCTATATCTATATATTTATTCTTTTACTTACAAATACTTAAAAATGGATATCAATTTGTGCTTGTTAAGGTGGATGATGCTTTGGACATATTTGAAGAAATGGTCAATAATGGAATCAGACCTACGATTTATACTTTCACAGTTCGCATCACAACATTGCTCGCTGAGTTTCTTTTGGGAAAATATTGATTCTTGAGAAAAGCACAAAGAAAGAAGAGAAGAAGATGATGATGGGGATGTCTGTATGTGTGTGGGTGTGTGTGTGTGAGAGAGAGAGAGAGAGAGAGAGAGAGAGAGAGAGAGAGAGAGAGAGAGAGAGAGAGAAAATAAGAGAGAGAATGAGAAGAAAGAGTAAAAATAGGGCTCACAAAATTTTTGAGGTGAAATGAACAAAAAACCCCTCCATTAAGCATCTGCATCGCGCGTGCGTTGGAAAATAGAAGATTCGCCTCCTTAGGTGGTTATGTGCATCAAAAAGGTGAGTTTGGGTGTGCCCGTGCAACTTTTTTTAGTTTAAGCGGTAAAGTGTAAAAACGGGCAAAGTCCAAGTGGCGAAATGCTATTAACCTTACTTTTAAAGATAAAAATTACATTCAGAGAGAGAAGTAACAGAATACTAAAAAGTTGTGAAAGTGTTGTTTAAGAAGAAGGGCAAATTGCATATCACGCCCTATAAGTTTTTAATTTTCGCTCTTTACCCCCTCAAAATTTGAAAAAGTAAATGTCCCCCTTCAACATGTTATACTTGTTGCACATTGCCCCAATAGCAAAATTCCGATGGATTTTTAACCGAAATTGGGTGTTTTTTTTTGCATGTTGCCCCTTTAAAAGTTATTTTTGTTGCATGTTGCCCCTTAACATTTTTCTACACATTGTCCCTTTAAAATGTTATTTTTGTTTCACAATGCCCCAAAAAAAATGGCTTTTGGGGCAAACTACAACCAAATCAATATTTCGAGGGGGGTTATCTCTTTTATGAATTTGTAAGGGGGAAAGTGCCGAAATGAGAATTTTATAGGGGTGAAGTGCATTTTGTCCTAAGAAGAATAAACATTTCGTGTAAAGGTCGCTCTAATGGTAATTTTTTTGTATTTAAAAAAGTAGCATAAAGAAATGACACGTCTACATCGGTAGAATCGGGAATTTTTTTTGGTGTTCAATGGACATAAAATAATATGAGATGGATCGGTAGGCTAGGACTAGGGGTGAGTTAGGGACGGGATTTCGGGAATTCGGGATTTTCGGGATTGGAATTTCGGGACTCGTGATAGAAATTTTAAATTTCAATCCCGTCCCATACTATTAAATCCCGGTATGTCGCTATCTATAAATATTTCGGGAATTTGGGATTGGGATCTGGAAATCCCATATTTTGCCTAAAAAGTAAGAAATATTGCATTTTTTTTTTCATTAGTATTATTTATACACTAAACCAACTTGAATATATTATATACATATTATTGTTCTTGCACTATTTATTTTTACCACAAAATTTGGAACAAATAAAATTTAAAAAAATTAAAAATAAGTTGAAACGATATGTTATATTGTATTTCTCATCTCCTTGACACTATATATTAATTACAAATGCAATCTACCATAAGAAAAAAGTTAAACAACCATTTGTTTTATTTCCCACAAAAAAGTTAGAACACTCACGGGCACACCACACACCAAAAGAAATTAAAAAAAAATAGAAAAACTAAAACGATATATATATATATATATATATATATATATATATATATATATATATATCGTTTTAGTGTGTGTGTTTATTAGTTTTTTTTTTCTTTTTTTCCTAATTCGGGATTAAAATATCCCGATCGGGTTGAACCAATTCCTGAATCCCGTAATCCCGAATTCCTGAAGTTTTAGTCCCAAATAGTAAAATTCCGATCGGGACGGGACGGAATCCCGAATCCCGATCCCAAATGCCCAGCCCTAGCTAGGACATAAAATAATAGGGCAAATTACACATCACCCCCTAAAAATTTCTAGTTATTGCACTTTACCCCCTCAAAATTTTAAAAAAAGTGAATGTCCCCTTCAAAATGTTATTCTTGTTGCACATTGCCCCCATATCGAAATTTCGATGGATTGTTCATCGTGATTGAGCATTTTTGTTGCACGTAGCCCATTTATATGTTAGTTTTGTTGCACGTTACCCCTTAAAAACATTATCTTTTTGCACATTGCCCCTTCATAATGTTATTTTTGTTGCACAATGCCCACAAAAAAATGGCTTATGGGGCAAAGCGCAACCAAAATAATATTTTGAAGGGGGATTATCCAGTTTTCGAATTTTTCGGGGGAAAGTGTGAAAATGAGAAATTTGTAGGGGGTGAAGTGCATTTTCTCCAAAATGATGACATATAGAGAATGAGAATTAGTATCGGAGATATTAATATTAAATGATACATTTCATTAAAAGTTTAAGTTTTTGGTTCAGATGTCATTTATTATGGTATCAACGACAAACTAAATGAAAGGTCCTGACTTTGAATCTCGCCGCTATCCATTTCAAATATTTCAAGTGCAGAACTTCAAATGTAATTCTTTTGCACTTGAGGGGGCTTATGCGTATTGGAGATATTAGTATTAATTAATACATTTCACTAAAAGATTATTTTTTTGATTGAGATAGTCATTTAGCAGCTAGATGGCTCGTGTATGCAATATAAGTGAATATATGGCTCGTGTTTATAATTCGGTAATATTTACAGATTAATGAAGGATAAGACATTTATAGTTGTTTGTGTATGATTATATTTCACTAAAAACTTAAGCTTTAGATGGCTCTGTGTATGTACGTGTATATATGGCTCGTGTTTATGATTTCGTAATATTTACATAATTAAAGAGGTAAAAACATTTAAAGTTGCTTCGGTACTTCTAGTTTCGTACATGGTTATCTCTAGAAAAAATATCTTAATTATTCAGTAATTCAACAAATTATAATATTTGGTATTTTTCATGGGCAAATTGCATATCACCCTCTAAAAAATTCTAATTTTTGCACTTTACCCCCTCAAATTTTTAAAAAGTGAATGTGCCCCTTCAAATTGTTATTCTTGTGCACATTGCCCCCATATCAAAATTTCGATGGATTATTCATCGTAATTGAGTATTTTTGTTGCACGTAGCTCCTTTATATGTTATTTTTGTTGCAAGTTACCCCTTAAAAACATTATCTTTTTGCACATTGACCCTATAAAATGTTATTTTTGTTGCACAATGTCCACCAAAATTTGGCTTATGGGGTAAAGTGCAACCAAAATAATATTTTGATGGGGATTGTCTAATTTTTGAATTTTTAGGGAAGAGAGTGCGAAAATGAGAAATTTGTAGGGGATGAAGTGTATTTTGTCCTTTTTTAATAATAATACTCTTGGAATATGTATTCATCATTCTATATTGTACAAAAAAAAAAGATAAGAACTACTTAGACATTCGAATAAGCAATATTGTCCAACAATTATGTCACATGTGTTGAACATATATATATGTCTAATATTGTTATTAACACGTGCAATATGTGGTAAAATTATCCACAACACAACATATAATAAATTAAGAAGTAATCAAGATGATCAAATATTCCGTGACAAACGCACAATTTTATTTATATTGCATATAACGAGCACAACTACATCAAGATAATCAAAACATCCTCTAAAATTAACTAGTTCATCCAATAGAAATAACATTGTCTACAACTACAAATTTTGATGTTAATATGGAGTTAAAAGATGTGATTTCCATGTGTAAAAACTTAGTTTCTTTAAGAAGGTTGCTAGGCATGTTGATCTTGATTTTCGGACGCTTGTAAGCTAGTAAATTTTCTATCGAAGAAAGGTTACTACTTGACAAGGAAATTTATTAATTAACGTGTAAAGGAAAATAATTATTATAGAAAGAGAAGGTTGAAAAGCAGCAATGACACTTTTTAGGGTGACGGAGGTTTATTATATAGTTCAATCAGGCAACGGGTGGTGGTGGTGGGGATAGACACAATATTGGGATAGGTAATATTGTGCAAAGACGTGGACGTGGGGGTGAAGTTGGTGAAGTTGCTGGTGGTGGTGGGGATCGGCAAATTATTGGGAGAGGCAGTATTGAGCAAAGACGTGGCGGAGGTGGTGGTGGAGATCGAGGAGGTGGAGGTGGTGATGGTGGTGGCGGAGACCTAAGTGGTGCTGGTGGTGGAGGAGAACAAAATATTGGTAAAGGAAACGGTGAGCCAGGTAGCGGTACACATAGCCGAATTTGAGCACTGATGGTTGGAGCCAACATCGGCAACAGAGCAATTAGAATCCATAATTTGAGTTCCATATTGATTACCGCTAACAAGCAAATTAAATATACAAGATGAGTTTGTTATAGAAAAGAGACAATTTTATTCATATATATATAGGCATCAATTTGTGAGCAATCCTTGAAATATTAAGTGTGATTGTGCATATTTTTTTGTTTGATATAGGTTTGTTATAGTTCATTAATCAAAGTTAGGCCACTTTATTATAAACTCAATTATTTCTTTCATTGACAAATTGGAATATTAGAAGCAAGTGTGGTGAAGTAGAATTGGGTACGCTGTTATAGATTACAAGTTGTTGCATCACCGTAAATTTATTTTAGGGCAAATTACAGCCACCCCTGATGTATGGTCAAATTACGAAAAAATCCCTCTTGTTTGGATAATTACAGCAATCCCCTCCTTTTAAATATTTTTACGTAAAATTTATGTAATTAGGTTATTTACCCAACCAAATCGTATATTTTGTTCGCTAAACGGTATGAAATGTTGGCGTACCGAAATTTTGGTCCGGTTTTACCGAATTAACATCCCTAAATTTACCTCTGGAGGGGTCTTTTCGTAAGATAAATACATAGTTGAGGGGGGTGGCTGTAATTACCCAAACAGGATGAGGGTTTTCGTAATTTAACCATAGCTCAGGGGTGGCCGTAATTTGCCCTTTATTTTATCTAAATGAAAATCTAAATTATAGAATGAAAATTTTCCAATTTGTGAAACCAATAATAAATTCAATAGTGGAATGACACATTGGATTCGATCATTTTAGTTTTACATTAATGTTAATATTAGTTACGAGTTTCACTTAGAGGAATTATATTTGATTTAATGTTAATATTCAGTACGAGTGTCACTTAAAGTAATTATATTAAAAATTAGAATAATTGATTACACTAGTAATTTTTTAAGGGTAAATTCCACTCACCCCATTATACTTTGGCTTGGTATTACTTTACCTCCCTTCTACTCTCGATTACATTGATTTATCCCCTAGTACTTGAAAATTTGTCTCAATGTGGTCAATTCTGTTAATTGTCAGACATTTGATATTAACACCGTTTGATCTAAGCTCTAAAATTACAAACACCTCTCCCAGTTTAAATAATTATTAAAAAAAATAATTAAAAAAAATCAAGACAACTGGGAAACATATTCCAAGAAGCCAGCCACAATTATTTTTAATTTTTAAAATTTTTTAAGTGTAAATTACAAACACCCCCTCAGGTATGGTCAAATTACAAAACCCTCTCTCTTGTTTGGTTAATTACATCTACCCCTCAACTATGATTTTTTCTAACACCTCCACCCTTATGGTGCCAAATTCAACATAATCATCTAGATTATGTGAAATCTGCTCTAGTTTGTACTCGTTTTGTGTAAAAATACAGTTTCCGATGCACCACAAACTGATATATACAAGCTAAAAATCACATATTATGATCATCTTGCTTCATAATGTAGAGTTTGAATGGGATAAAACGAGTACAAAAGTGATAATATTCCATATAATCTCGAAGATTCCACTAAATTTGAGGAGTTAAGGGGATGGTTGTAATTATCCAAACAAGAGGGGTATTTTTGTAATTTGACCATACCTCAGGGGGTGTTTGTAATTTACCCTTTTTTTAATAATTATTTTAACTAGGAGGGGTGACTTTTTTTTTGTAATTTTCAGAATTAGATATCAAACGGTGTTAAGGACAAAGATCTGAAAAGTAATGGCCAGGGCCACATTGAGACAAATTTTTAAGTACATGAGAGAAAATCGATGCAATCGAGAGTAGAATAGGGTAAAGTGATATCGAGACAAAGTACAAGAGAGAAAATGAAATTTTACCGATTTTTTGAAGTATTCACGCTTAAATATTTCATTTAAGGTTGGGAGAAAGTGGAATTTACCCATTTTTTAAAGTATTCAAGCATAAATATTTCATTTAAGGTTTTGACAACTTGTGTGTGGGGTATGACGCTAGATGAGTAAGTTGTATTAAGTAAATTCTTGAGTCAAATTAAGGAGCTTGCGGCATGGGCATTTAAAACTTCGTTGACATAATTAATATGCCAACAATAAATATCTAGAGCTATATTATATATCAAGTTCATGCATGCATTCAAATTAATTGTTCATACTTATTACAACTCGAATGTTTTATGAACAAAGTTCGGCCTAAATTTTGAATGTCTTCTACACAAATATAAATGTCCTTATTTTTAAGCTTTTGAAATTTGACTTGTAAATATTTTGGAAAAATAATTTTATCACTTGGTTTCTCTGTTTTCGACATGATTTGACCACTATAGTGATCAATCGGAATTTCCGAACATTTCATACATAATTCTGACTCCGATCCGTATATATCTGGAAAAAACATAACAAAATTTTGTGCTCCAAAATCAAATCGGAATCAACGGAAATCGAAAATTTCGTAGCAGTTTCCAACTGTAGGTATATCTAAGAGAGATAATATAATGGATTTAGTTTTTAAAAAAGAAAGAGCACAATGGAGTATCTCCAATATGTGCTTTCTTTGCCCCCAAACATAACATACATATTTAGGGGATGTGATTTCCTTATTTATCCTTTTTGTTTGCCCCCAAACATAACATATATTTTTGCCACTAAGGAAAAAAAATTGGTCATTTAGTTTATCCTTTTAACGAACTTATTTTAAAAGATACTTCAGTGGTGCTTGCAAAAGTTTTTAATAATAGATTACGAGCTTTTTTTCTCATATAATTTGTTTTTAAGTGTTTGTAAAATTGACTTTTGCTTTTGCTTCTTTTAAAATAAGCTGCTTTAAGCGATAATTTTAACAGCACCCATGTACCTACTTTTTCTATTTTAGTTAATTTCCAGATTTTTTACAAACACCCCAACTTTAAAAATTAAGCACTTAATATCAACTTAAGCTATACTAACTTATGCTTTTAAATAAGCTTTTCCAAACATCACCTTCATTTTTAAGTTTTAACTTATTTATTATGAACGTGATATCTTTACATTCATTGTACGCTAATTATCAATTACTGACCACCTTATTATAATTAGGGTAAATTACAAACACCCCCCTGACGTATGGTCAATTTACAAAAAAACCCCTCTTGTTTGCATAATTACATCTACCCCCTCAACTATGATTTTTTTCTTACACATCCACCCTTATGGTGTCAAATTCAACATAATCATCTAGATTTCGTGGAATGTGCTCTAGTTTGTACTCGTTTTGTGTGAAAATATAGTTTCTGATGCACCACAATCTGATATTTACAAGCCAAAAAACACATATTATGATCATCTTGCTTCAAAATGTAGAGTTCGAATGGGATAAAACGGGTACAAAAGTGATAATATTCCATATAATCTCGAAGATTCCACTAAATTTGAGGAGTTGAGGGGGTGGTTGTAATTATCCAAACAAGAGGGGGGTTTTCGTAATTTGACCACACCTCAGGGGGTTGGTTGTAATTTACCCTAATAATTACATGGAATCTAATAATTACAATATATATTATTGCTGAGAGAACTTATATCAAGTTTGGGAAGGTAAATATTAATTTTTTTTACTTAGAAGTCCAAAACACCATTTGTTCAAAACATAGTGTACATACTTGTGAAGAATGTAAAGACGTGCTCGTGTAATAATTTTAATTTTGTGTTTGGTTATCAGTAGAAGAATAATTTAATTATTTTATAGATAAAAAGATATAATATTTTATATGCTCATTAATAATCCACAAATAGGTTTTCCTCGTTCTAAATTGTGCAAAGTTATGAGCTATTTAAACTTTCAAAAAAACACTATTGCCATAATTTATATAAATAGAGGTAAGCATGAAATTGTCAATATAACACATATAACTTGAGAAAATGAACAAGATGATCAATTTTTTCATGACAATGCACAATTTTATTTATTACATATACGAGTACAACAACATCAACATAATCCAAACATCCTCTAAAATTAACTATTTCATCCCATAAAAATAGCATTGTCTACAACTACAAATTTTGATGTCTTCTGGAGTTGAGACGCGATTCCATGGGTGAAAACTTAGTTTCCCGAAGAAGGTTGCTACGAATGTTGATCTTGATGGTTGGACACTTATTATCTAGTAATTTTTCCATCGAAGAAAAATTACTAATTAATAAGGAAATTTATTATTTAACGTGCATAGGAAAATAATTATTGTAGAAAGAGAGGGTTGGAAAGCAACAATGGCACTTTTTAGTGTGATAGAAACTGAGCATATAGATCAATCAGACAGGTGGTGGTGGGGATGGGCAAAATATTGCGCGAGGTAATACTGTGCAAAGAAGTGGACTACGCGGAGGTGGAGGTGGTGCCGGTGGGGTTGGGCAAAGTAATGGGAGAGGTAATATCGAGCAAATAAGTGAACGCGGAGGGGGAGGTGGTGAAGTTGGCGGAGGAGGAAGGGTTGGGGGTGGTGGCGGAGATGGAGGAGGTGGAGATGGTGATGGTGGTGGCGGAGACCTAGGTGGTGGTGGAGGAGAACGACAAAATATTGGTATGCCAAGTATGGGAAGTCTTATGCATGGCAGAAGTTGAGCATTGATAGTTGTAACAAACATAGACAAGAACGCTATTAGAACCCATACTTTGAGTTCCATATTGATTACAACTAACAAGTAAACTAAAGATCAAAGCTGTGTTTGTCGTAAAAATGAGACTGAGTTATGTTCTTATATATAGGCATCAATTTGTGAGCCAATCCTTGAAATACGAAGTGCGAATGTGTACATGTTGTCTGAACTAGGTTGGCTATAGTTCATTTAAATCAAAGTTAGGCCAATTTATTAAAATCTCAATTATTCTTTCATTGACAAATTCGATTATTAGAAGCATGAATTGTGAAGTGGAATTAGATACACCGTCATAGATTACAAGTTGTTGCGTAATCGTAAATTTATTATATCTAAATGAAAATAAAAAGTATAGAACGGAACTTTTCCAATTTGTAAAAAATGTTGCATTATATATCGTAAATTCATTTTATTTAGGGTAAATTACAAACACCCCCTGAGATATGGTCAAATTACAAAAAACCCCCTCTTGTTTGAATAATTACATCTACCCCTCTCAACTATGATTTTTTCTTACACATCCACCCTTATGGTGCCAAATTCAACATAATTATCTAGATTCCGTGAAATGTGCTCTAGTTTGTATTCATTTTGTGTAAAAATACAGTTTCCGATGCACCACAAACTGATATATACAAGTTAAAAATCACATATTATGATCATCTTGCTTCATAATGTAGAGTTTGAATGGGATAAAACGGGTACAAAAGTGATAATATTCCATATAATCTCGAAGATTCCACTAAATTTGAGGAGTTGAGGGGGTGGTTGTAATTATCCAAACAAGAGGGGTGTTTTTGTAATTTGACCATACCTCAGGGGTGTTTGTAATTTACCCTTTTATTTAAATGAAAATCTAAAATATAGAATGAAAATATTCATGTTTTTGAAACTGATGTAAATTCAAGAGTGGAACGAGATAGTTGATTTGCTCATTTTAGTTTTACATTTTTAAATTAATTACGAATTTCACTAAGAGGAATTATATTAACCCATCCTTTCTAAATAGTTTGAAAATATAATTTCAAAAAATGTTTTATCTCTGTTTTCGACATGATTTGACCAATGCAGTGATAAACATAATACATTTCTCTCAACACAAACAATACTATATCTTTCAAAATACATTTCTCTCAACACAAAAAAACATAATTTATTTCTTCAATATTTTTATAAAGCATTTTTTTACGAATTATTGAATTTATTTAAAACAAAAGAAGAATTAATCATGCTGATTTTATCATCAATAAAAAAAAATATTATTAAAGAAGTGAACTATTTAATAATAAATGTCATTGTAGGTATTTTGAAATATAAGAAGATATTATTAGTACAAAATTCTTTTGAGTCTAGATACCCGTTTTTTTAAACCAAATAAATTATCAAATCAATTCATTTAGGGGGAATGAAAAAAAAACTTGAATGAAAAATGAGATTTAAACAAATTGAGTACAAGAAGAAAATTACATGTTAGATGAAATATGAGATATTAAACAAATTGGGTACAAGAAAAACAAAATGAACTAAGTGCATATGCAAATGGCAGGAATTATAGAAAATGAGGGGTATATTTAAGAAAAAAAAAAAAAGAAAGATTTTGAGAAAAAAAAAAAGAAAGATTTTGAGAAAAAAAAATACTGGAAAAGTTTAGACAAGAAAAAATAATTTTGTATAATGTATAAAAATTAGATACTTGGAAGTGAGGGATTTTTTTTTTATAATACTATACACATAAGAATATTACAAATATCTAAAAATTTCGAAGTTAACAAAATACTTTGTAAATTTCGGAAGAGTTTTGGAAAAGGAAAATAAGAAGATTTTAGAAAAGTTGTGGTAAAATTAAGAACTTGTAAAAAAATGGGGTTTTGCCATGTACCTATACAATGGATGTAAAGTTCTAACCACCCAAACTACAATTCAGTATTAAGTTTTTTTACATTTAATTTTATACTTCATAAATATATAGAGAATTTGTTTTTTTTTTGGGTAATCAAGGATGTGCAATTGCACAGTACCCTTGGGAATGAGTGGATCCGCCATTGCTAGCAGCTATTGGCAATATGATTCGAACTTTGTTCAAAATCAAATATGATTATACTTACATATTTCATGAAGATAATTTCTCTATTTAACTTACATATGGAGTATTTAAAAAAAAAAACTCCATATGCTTATGTTCTAAAGTTTTTTTTTTTTTTTTTTTTTAACTTGTTATAAACTACACATTCAAAAATTAAAATATTCTTCTAATAATTAAAACGAAACTTAAAACAAAAGTAGTTGAAGTATTTATGAAAATAACCTTATTAAAAGGATGAAGTAAATGACTATTTTTTTTTCTTAGTGGCAAATATGTTCAACACATTTTGGGGGAAAAAAGTATATTATTTTTATTCGGCTAGTGGCATAATTTATTACAGATAAATAGATAAATCATATCCCTTGAATATGGAAGAATAAATCATATCTCTTTCTTTTTTTCGTTGAATTGAATAAATCATATCTCAATTGACCAAAAGTTGAGATTATGATTTGTTTAAAGACGTGATTGAGGAACAATTTTAATTTTGTGTTCGGTTATGGGTAGAAGAATATTTTATTTTTTCAATAGTTAAACACATTGTAACATTTGATATGCTCAATAATATGAGCTATTAAAACTTTCAAAAAACCAGTCTTGCCCAATATTTATGTTACAGGTGTTGAACATATATGTCCAATGTTATTACTTATTATTGATACATATAATATAATATGAGGAACAAAACATGAAGTAGAAAACATTTTAATTCACATAAATAGAGGTAAGCATGAAATCATACATGACATATATAACTTGTGAAAATAAACAAAATGATCAAAATTTCCATGACAATACTCAATTTTTATTTATTACATGTACGAGTACAACAACATCAAAATAATCCGAACATCCTCTAAAATTACTAGTTCCTCCCATAAAAATAGTATTATCTACAACAACAAAATTTGGATGTCTTCTGGTGTTCGGATGCGATTTCCATGTGTGAAAACTTAGTTTCTTGAAGAAGGTTGCTAGGAATGTCGATCTTGATAGTTGGACACTTATTAGCTAGTAATTTTTCCATCGAAGAAAGATTACTAATTAACAAGGAAATTATTGATTTAACGTGCATAGGAAATTTATTATTGTAGAAAAAGAGGGGTTGGAAAGCAACAACAACACTTTTTAGTGTGATAGATGTTGATCATATAGATCAATCAGACAGGTGGTGGTGGGGATGGGCAAAATATTGCTCGAGGTAATACTGTGCAAAGAAGTGGATTACGCGGAGGTGGAGGTGGTGCTGGTGGGGTTGGGCAAAGTAATGGGAGGGGTAATATCGTGCAAACAAGTGAACGCGGAGGGGGCGGTGGTGACGTTGGTGGAGGAGGAAGGGTTGGGGGTGGGGGAGGTGAAGGCGGGGGAGGGGAAGGTGGTGGAGGTGATGGTGGAGGTGGAGGTGGTGATGGTGGTGGCGGAGACCTAGGTGGTGGTGGAGGAGATGGGCAAAATATTGGTATGCCAAATATGGGAAGTCTTAAGCATGGCAGAAGTTGAGCATTGATAGTTGTAACCAACATAGGCCAGAGCGCTATTAGAACCCATACTTTGAGTTCCATATTGATTACCACTAACAAACAAGCTAAATATCAAGGTTGCGTTTGTTGTAAAAAAGAGACGAGATTTGTTCATATATATAGGGATCAATTTGTGAGTCAATCCTTGAAATATTAAGTGTGATTGTGTACATGTTGTCTGAAATAGGTTGGCTATAGTTCATTTTAATCAAAGTTAGGCCAATTTATTAAAACCTCAATTATTTCTTTCATTGACAAACTGGATTATTAGAATTTGGACTCTTAAGTGCAATTAGATACATCGTTATAGAGTACAAGTTGTTGCGTGATCATAAACTTTTTTTTATCTAAATGAAAATAAAAATTGTAGAACGAAAATTTTCCAATTAGTGAAACTTTTTGCATCATCGTAAATTTATTATATCTAAATCAAAATCTAAAGTATAGAACATAAATTTTCCTATTTGTGAAATTGTTGTAAATTCAAAGTGGAACGAGACATTTGATTTGCTCATTTTAGTTTTCACATTATTAAATTAATTACAAATTTCACTACGAGGAATAATATTAACCCATCCTCGATACAGGGCAATACACATTAGAAATTAAAAAAGTTGATTATACTTATACTTCCTCTGTTTCATAATAACTGTCTCTTTTTTAAAATATTTTTCGTGACATAAATAGTGTGCCAAATCAATTCATTTTAGGGGAATGAATACAAAACTTGAAAGAAAAAAGAGATTTAAACAAATCGAGTACAAGAAAAAAATACATCTTACAAACATGATGGTCTAAAAAATTGACAAAAATTCAGGAGCAGCACCCTTGATTTTGTTTTTGTTATAGTAGTATACACGTAAAATATTAAAAAAAATATATCAAAATTAACAAAATCATTTGCCACTATAGGAAGAGTTTTGCAGAAATATGAATAGAAAGATTTTGAGAAGAAAAAAATGCTGAAAATGATTTTGTGTAATGTAGAAAAATTAAATACTTGGAAATGAGGGATTTTTTTTTATATAATACTACTACATGCACATAAGAATATTACAAATATCTAGAAATTTCAAAATTAACAAATTCATTTATAATTTTTGGAAGAGTTTTGGAAAAGGAAAATAAGGAGATTACCAGAAAAGTTCTGATAATGTTAAAGGAGTGGTGCGTAAAAATTAAGAATGGGTAAAAATGGGGTTTTGCCATGTACCTAAACAATGTATGTGAACTTCTTACCATCCAATAGTTTTTACATTTAAATATATATTTCGTAAATATATAGGGAATTCGTTTTTTTTTTTTTAATCAAGGGTATGCATTTGCACAGTACCCTTAGGAATGAGTGGATCCGCCGCTACCCTTAGGAATGAGTGTATCCGCCACTGTAAGCAACTATTCACAATAAGATTCGAACTTTGGTCATTGAAGATATGATTTATATTTACATATTTAAGGGATATAATTTCTCTATTTATATAGCAATAAATTATGCCATGTGCCAAATAAAAATAATATATACTTTTACCCGCAAAATGGGCGTAACATATTTGCCGTTAAGAAAAAAATTGGTCATTTACTTTATTCTTTGAACGAGGTTGTTTTAAAAAATACTTCAGATACTTCTGTTCTTAAGGTTTTTTTTAACATGTTATGAATCACACATTCAAAAATTAAAATATTCTTCTAATAATTAAAAAAACTCAAAACAAAAGCATACGATTTTTTTTTGAAAATAACCTCATTAAAAGGATAAAGTAAATGACCGATTTATTTTTTCTTAGTGGCAAATATGTTCAACACATTTTGGGGGAAAAAAAGTATATTATTTCTACTCGGCTTATGGCATAATTTATTACAAATAAATAGAGAAATTGTATCCCTTAAATATGCATGAATAAATCATATCTTAATTGACCAAAAGTCGAGATTATGATTTGTTTAAAGATGTGCTCGCGATTTTTTTTTTTATTTTGTGTTCAGTTATGGGTAGAAGAATATTTTAATTTTTCAATAGTTAAACAAATTATAACATTTGATATGCGCAAAATAATACGAGCTATTAAAACTTTCAAAAAAACCAGTCTTGCCCATTATTTATGTCACAGGTGTTGAACATATATGTCCAATGCTGTTATTGATGCATATAATATATTATGAGGAACAAAACATGAAAATAGAAAACATTATAATTCACATTAATAGAGTTAAGCATGAAATTATTCATGACATATATAACTTGAGAAAATGAACAAGATGATCAAAATTTCCATGGCAATGGACAATTTTTATTTATTACATGTACGAGTACAACAACATAAAAATAACCCAAACATCTTCTAAACTAACTAATTCATCCCATAAAAATAGCATTATCTATAGAACAACAAAATATGGATGTCTTCTGGAGTTCAGATGTTATTTCCATGTGTGAAAAATTAGTTTCTCGAAGAAGGTTGTTAGGAATGTTGAACTTGATGGTCGGACACTTATTAGCTTGTAATTCTTCCATCGAAGAAAGATTACTAATTAACAAGAAAATTTATTATTGAACGTGCCTAAGAAAATTATTATTGTAGAAAGAGAGGTTTGAAAAGCAACAATGACATTTTTTAGTGTGATAGTGGCTGATCATATAGATCAATCAGACAGGTGGTGGTGGAGATGGGCAAAATATTGCTCGAGGTAATACTGTGCAAAGAAGTGGACTACGCGGAGGTGGAGGTGGTGCTGGTGGGGTTGGGCAAAGTAATGGGAGAGGTAATATCGAGCAAACAAGTGAACGCGGAGGGGGAGGTGGTGACGTTGGAGGAGGAGGAAGGGTTGGGGGTGGGGGAGGTGAAGGAGGGGGAGGGGAAGGTGGTGGAGGTGATGGTGGTGGTGGAGGAGGGGATGGAGGTGGAGGTGAAGGCGGTGGTGGAGATGGAGGAGGTGGCGGTGGTGGTGGAGATGGAGGAGGTGGAGGTGGTGATGGTGGTGGCGGAGACCTAGGTGGTGGTGGAGGAGAAGGGCAAAATATTGGGGTGCCAAATATGGGAAGTCTAAAGCATGGCAGAAGTTGAGCATTGATAGTTGTAACCAACATAGGCAAAAGCGCTATTAGAACCCATACTTTGAGTTCCATATTGATTACAGCTAACAAGTAGTAAACTAATGATCCACGATGTGTTTGTTGTAGAAAAGAGACGAGTTTTACTCATATATATAGGCATCAATTTGTGAGCCAATCCTTGAAATGTTAAGTGCGATTGTGTGTACATGTTGTCTGAAATAGGTTGGCTAGTTGATTTTAATCAAAGTTAGGCCAATTTATTAAAACCTCAATTATTTCTCTAATTGACAAATTGGATTATTAGAATATGGACTGATAAGTATAATTAGATACACCGTTATAGAGTACAAGTTGTTGCCTGATCTTAAATTTTTTTATCGAGAAAAAAATAAAAACTGTAGAACGAAAATTTTTCAATTTTAGAAACCTTTTGCATTATCGTAAATTTATTATATCTAAATCAAAATCTAAAGTATAGAACACAAATTTTCGTATTTGTGAAATTGTTGTAAATGCAAAGTGGACGAGACATTTTATTTGCTCATTTTAGTTTTCACATTATTAAATTAAATACGAATTTCACTAAGAGGAATAATATTAACCCATCCTCGATATGGGGTATTATGCATTAAAAATTAGAAAAAAAGTGATTACACTTATACTTCCTTTGTTCCATAATAATTATTGTCTTTTAAAAATATTTTTCGTGACATAATTAAAATGCCTATATTAAATATTATCTAGACTCTAGAGCTATCAAGTTCATGAATGCAGTCAAATCTAGTGTTCATACTTATACTTTGGAATGTTTCCGAACAAAGTTCGGCCTCATTATCAATGTCTTCTTACTCTTTTGCAAAAAAAAATATCTAATTTTAAGCTTTCGAAATTTAACTTCTAAATGTTAAGAAAAAATAAATTCAGAAATTGTTTCTCTGGTTCCACATGATTTGACCACTACACTGATAAATATTTTCTCTAAAATACCAACAAACAATACTATCTTTCAAAATACATTTCTCTCAACATAAACAAACATAATTTATTTCTCTCATATTTTCATAAAGCAAATTTTACCAATTATTCAATTTATTTAAAACAAAAGAAGAATTCATCGTGCTGATTTTATTATTAAATACAACAACAGATATATACAAGCTCAATTTTTTCTATGTGCAAACACACATAAAAGGTTTATTAGTTTAAGCCCACAAATTTATTTAATTTTCGTATATCAAGACCAAAGAGGATGAATATGCTCTCATCCACAAATACTACCAAAATACAGACACAAACCTTATATTCCTATTTTTAATTTGTTCAACAACCAAGAAAACAAAAAACAAAACAAAAACGTCTGACTTGTCGCCGCTACACGACTCCCGCCGCACCACCGCCACGACACCGAACAGGGAGATTGCCACCGCATCGACGCCGACATACAACCCACCCACTTGCACACCACCACCAATGGCCACCACTTTTTATACTAAACTTTTTGTTGGTGAATTCGAAAACATTAATCGGGCATTAATTCTTTGAAAACGAGCATTGATTCCTTGATAAGTATGCGTGCTGAACATTAATAGATGCTTATTTCTTGTTGGGTTGCAATGATTTGGTCGATTTATGATTAAATTTTGAAATTGAAATTGGAGCTGGGAAAACGGCGTGTATGCGCCGAAATTTTTTTTCTTTTTTTTTTTTTTGAAAAAGGCGGCATATGCAGACCGATTTTTTTTTTGAAAAAATCGGCACTATAATACTGATTTTTGTTTGTAAAATCAGAACGTGAATACCGATTATGGTTGAAAAAATCGGATTGTGAGTACCGATTTTTGGTATCGGTGATTTTTTTCAAAAAAAAAAAACAATACACAAGCTAAAATAAACGGTTAATACATATTTTATTACGTTTTTCACCCTCATAAACCGCCATCTCCTTGTTTTCCGACTCCATTGTGAATATTTGGTGATTGTTTGATTGTTTTGGTATTTAGGGTTCTTGGTGGGTTTATGAAGAAGAAGAAGACGAAGATTTTTAAATTGTGAAATAATGGGTGTGTTTATAGGTTTATTTTATTTGGACTTGCACAAAGGAAATGGGTGTTTTTTTTTCTATTTTTTTTTTTTTTTTGTGTTAATTTGGTATTTGAATTTCAGTAAGATTAAATTAGTATTTTTATGTTGGTGGTCTTATACAAAGAGATTTGTGGGCTAGCATACATCCGCTGTCAAAAAAATATTATTTAAGATGTAAACTATTTATTAATAAATGTCATTTTAAATATTTTGAAATAATATATAAGAAGATATTATTAGTACAAATTTTTTTCCGACTCTAGATACCACTTTTTTGAAACCCAATAAATCAAAACAATTCATTTTAGAGGAATGAAAACAAAACTTGAATGAAAAAAGAGATTTAAACAAATCGAGTACGAGAAACAAATACATGTTAGATGAAATATAAGTTATTAAACAAATTGGGTACAAGAAAAACAAAATGAGGTAACTGCATAAGCAAAACTACTACACGTATAAGTGAAAACGGTATCTGCAAATGGCAGAAATTATAGTAGCAACTGCATTTTTTGGATATAAAAAATGAGGGATATATCTAAGAGATATGTATTAAAAAAAAAAAAAAAAAAAGAAAAAAAAAAGCACAATAGAGTATCTCAAATTCTCTAATATTTTTAAGAGACTTGATTTTGTATTTTTTTTAACAAAGGAACCCGCAACCAATCATATAAATGTATTGGCTAAACCTATACTCTCGTATAAATTATACGAGAGACGCAAATCATATTAGGCTAACTATGTGTGACAAGCTCGACTTAGCGACTAATGGTGAATCCATAATTTTATCCAAGGGTGTTCGAAACTTAATATAATAAAAAGGGCAAATTACGGGCACCCCCCTGAGTTATGGTCAAATTATGAAAACCCCCCTCCTGTTTGGGTTATTACAGCCACCCCCTCAACTATGTTTTTATCTTACGAAAAGACCCCTCCAGAGGAAAATTTAGGGTTGTTAATTCGGTAAAATCGGACCAAAATTTCCGTACGCCAACATTTCATACCCTTTACCGAACAAAATATACGATTTGGTTCGGTAAATAACCGAATTACATAAATTTTACGTAAAAATATTTAAAAGGAGGGGGTGGCTGTAATTACCTAAACAAGAGGGGTTTTTTCGTAATTTGACCATACATCAGGGGGTGTTCGAAACTAAGATATAGTAAAAATACACCTAACAGTTGATAAAAATGATGGACTAAAAAATTGACAAGAATTCAGGAGCCGCGCCCTTGATTTTGTTTTTGTTATAGTAGTATACACATAAAATATTAAAAAAATATATCAAAATTAACAAAATCGTTTGCCACTACTATAGGGAGAGTTTTGCAGGAAAAACGAATAGAAAGATTTTGAGAAAACAAATGCTGAAAAAGTTTAGACACGAAAAATTGGTTTTGTGTAGTGTATAAAAATTAAATACTTGGAAATGAGAGATTTTTTTATACATAATACTACATACACATAAGAATATTACAAATATCTAGAAATTTCAAAATTAACAAAATCATTTGTAATTTTGAGAAGAGTTTTGAAAAAGGAAAATAAGGAGATTAGGAGAAAAGTTCTGATAATGTTAAAGAAGTGGTGCGTAAAAATTAAGAATGGGTAAAAAATGGTGGTTTTGCCATGTACCTACCTATATAATGTATGTAAAGTTCTTACCATCCAAGATTTTTTACATTTAATTTTATATTTGATAATTATATAGGGAATTTGTTTTTTAAAATCAAGGGTATGCAATTACACAGTACCCTTGGGAATTAGTGGATCCACCACTGTCAGAAACTATTCGCAATAAGATTCGAACTTTGGCCAATTGAGATATGATTTATACTTACATATCAATGGATGATTATAGATGTGTCAATCAGTGGATACTTATTCATAAAAACATCCAGAATGACAAAAAACTCCTTTACAAATAAGTCCACACATGGTCCACATTTTTGTAAAAGACTAAAATAGCCCCGCATACTTTAATTTAACTTCAATTTCATCCTTAATTTAATTTAACTTCAATTTTACCCCAAATTATTCAATTTTTTTGTCGCCGGATTCCGACGTTGACTTTTCGATTTTTTTTTCTTCCAGATTTTTTCGCTTGTTTCCGGCGTTGACTCTTTTTTTTTTTTCTTTTTGTAACATTTTTTTCCGTTTAAACAACAATATTGCTGTGATTGACAATAATATTAATTATATTACTGTTAAACACAATTAAATTAACTAAACTACAGTTCAACACAACAATATTGTTATATTAATCTCTAGCACTAATATTAACACAACAAAACTCATTATTATTGTGTAATAGAGTAATATTACTATGTTGACCGTTCAACAAATGTAAACATAATAAAAAGACAAGAGAATTAATATTACTGTGAGTGACAGTAATATTACTATAACAACAGTAATATTACCGTCAACCACAGTAATATTACAATAATAGACAGTAACATTATTACGTTACTCCGTCAATAACTCAAACAAACAAAAAAATCCAAACAAAATAATAATATTGATGTGGTTGACAGCAATATTACTATAACAACAGTATTACCGTCAACCACAGTAATATTATTGTGTTTATAGTAATATTACAATAATAGACAGTAATATTAATACGTTACTCCGTGAATAACTCAAACAAAACAAAAATCGAAAAAAAATAATAATATTGATGTTGTTGACAGTAATATTATTGTGTTTACAGTTATTTTACTGTCAACGACAGTAATATAATTAAGTTGACTTGTCAACAAATCAAACAAAAAAAAATAATAATAATATTACGTTAATTTACTGTCAACGGCAGAACAATTACATAAATGTATTGTCAAAGGCAGTACAATTACGTTAATTAACTGTCATTGACAGTATAATTACATTAATTTACTGTCAGTGACAGTACAATTACGGTCAATTTTAGCGACGGACGTTAAAAAAAAAATCTAAAAAAAACACTAAAAAAAAAAGTCAACGCCGGAATCGGTCGGCGAAAAAAACAAATCAACGCCAGAGATCAGGGAAAAAATATGGAAGAAAAAAAATTCGAAAAGTCACGCCGAAAAATATGGTTATTTTCAAAAATAATTCATATGCTCATGTTCTAAAGTTTTTTTGAACTTGTTTGGAACTACACATTCAAAAATTTAAATATTCTTCTAATAATTAAAAAAACTCAAAATTCTATAGTTTTTTTAACTTGTTATGAACTACACATTCAAAAATTAAAATAATCTTCTAATAATTAAAAAAACTCAAAACAAAAGCATACGAAGAATTTTTGAAAATAACCTCATTAAAAGGAGAAAGTAAATGACCAATTTATTTTTTTCTTAGTGGCAACTATGTTCAACACATTTTGGGGGAAAAAAAGTATATTATATCTATTCGGCTTATGGCATAATTTATTACAGATAAATAGAGAAATCGTATCCCTTAAATATGCATGAATAAATCATATCTTTTTTTTTTTTTTGCCAAAAGACTTATTATTCCATTAAAACCAAAAATGGGGCCTCATTAAAACCTTGTGGGTCTACTACACAAGAAAAAAGAGTACCCCTACAATGGTAATAAAAAGCCGGAGATAACCTATCTAGGTTATTACAAAACGGGCTAAATATGTTGTGACCCAAACGTCTAGGGACTATAATGCAATTCCAAGACCAAGAGACGCAGCTGCTCTTCCTCCATTTTTGATAATGGCATATCTGCCCCCCATTAGGGGTAAAAATGCAAATACCAAAACTTTGCCAGTCGCCTTTCCAATTATAACTGGTCTGCCCCCCAATGCGGGTAAGTTTGTAGATACCAAAATTTGCTATCCTATCACTGGACCTTCTCTTCATTATTTACGGAAATTTGCTATTCCCAACTTGTCGAGAATAAATCATATCTCAATTGACCAAAAGACGAGATTATGATTTGTTTAAAGACGTGCTTGCGAAATAATTTTAATTTTGTGTTCGGTTATGGGTAGAATAATATTTTCATATTTCAATAGTTAAACAAATTATAACATTATTTGATATGCTGAGTAATACGAGCTATTAAAACTTTCAAAAAAACCAGTCTTGCCCATTATTTATGTCACAGGTGTTGAACATATATGTCCAATGCTATTATTGATGCATATAATATATTATGATGAACAAAACATGAAAATAGAAAACATTATAATTCACAATAATAGAGTTAAGCATGAAATTATTCATGACATATATAACTTGAGAAAATGAACAAGATGATCAAAATTTCCATGACAATACACAATTTTTATTTATTACATGTACGAGTACAACAACATAAAAATAATCCAAACATCTTCTAAAATAACTAATTCATCCCGTAAAAATAGCATTATCTTAAGAACAACAAAATTTGGATGTCTTCTGGAGTTCGGATGTGATTTTCATGTGTGAAATATTAGTTTCTTGAAGAAGGTTGTTAGGAATGTTGATCTTGATGGTCGGACACTTATTAGCTAGTAATTCTTCCATCAAAGAAGGATTACTAATTAACAAGAAAATTTATTATTGAACGTGCATAGGAAAATTATTATTGTAGAAAGAGAGGTTTGAAAAGCAACAATGGCACTTTTTAATGTGATAGAGGTTGATCATATAGATCAATCAGACAGGTGGTGGTGGAGATGGGCAAAATATTGCTCGAGGTAATACTGTGCAAAGAAGTGGACTACGTGGAGGTGGAGGTGGTGCAGGTGGGGTTGGGCAAAGTAATGGGAGAGGTAATATCGAGCAAACAAGTGAACGCGGAGGGGGAGGTGGTGACGTTGGAGGAGGAGGAAGGGTTGGGGGTGGGGGAGGTGAAGGTGGGGGAGGGGAAGGTGGTGGAGGTGATGGTGGTGGTGGAGGAGGGGATGGAGGTGGAGGTGAAGGCGGTGGTGGAGATGGAGGAGGTGGCGGTGGTGGTGGAGATGGAGGAGGTGGAGGTGGTGATGGTGGTGGCGGAGACCTAGGTGGTGGTGGAGGAGAAGGGCAAAATATTGGGGTGCCAAATATGGGAAGTCTAAAGCATGGTAGAAGTTGAGCATTGATAGTTGTAACCAACATAGGCAAAAGCGCTATTAGAACCCATACTTTGAGTTCCATATTGATTACAGCTAACAAGTAGTAAACTAAAGATCCACGATGTGTTTGTTGTAGAAAAGAGACGAGTTTTATTCATATATATAGGCATCAATTTGTGAGCCAATCCTTGAAATGTTAAGTGCGATTGTGTGTACATGTTGTCTGAAATAGGTTGGCTATAGTTCATTTTAATCAAAGTTAGGCCAATTTATTAAAATCTCAATTATTTCTTTCATTGACAGTATGGATTATTAGAAGTATGGATTGTGAAGTGAAACTAGATACACCGTTATAGATTACCAGTCGTTGTGTAATCGTAAATTTATTATATGTAATTGAAAATAAAAGGTGTAGAATGGAACTTTTCCAATTTGTGAAACTTGTTGCATTATCGTAAATTTATTTTACTTAAATGAAAATCTAAAATATAGAACGAAAATATTCCTATTTTGAAACTTATGTATATTCAAGAATAGACATAGACAGTTGATTTGTTCATTTTAGTTTTACATAGTTAAATTAATTACGAATTTTACTAAGAGGAATTACATTAACCCATACGATACATGGCAATATGCATTAAAAATTAGTAAAACTGATTACACCGATATTTTCTTATTAAAGTATTGCATGTAAATATTTTATTTAAGGTATTGACAACTTGTATGGTTTCTTATTTCCCTAGATGATTTTTGTTTTTGGCCTAAAGGACTATATTATTCCATTATTTTAAAATATTTGGAGCCTCGTTAAAATCTTGTGGGTCTATACAAGAGAGTGTCCCTACAATGGCAATAAAAAGTCAGAGAAAATTCTAATTATTCTATTACAAAATAGCCCTAGGTGGTTGTTTTACGTCAGTTCTTGCGTCAAATTAAGGAGTTCGCGATATGTTTTTATCTTTTCTTTTCTTTCGTTCTTCCAATCTATCGGGTTGAGATATTCAAGAAGTGAAAACGGATAAAATTATACAACTACTTAATTTTAATAGATTTTTAGTAACCGAGTTTACATATGTTAAGGAAAATAATAATTCGAGAATTGTAGTTTTATAGAGCACGGTGTAACATTTAAGAGTTCATTGACATAATTAGTATGCCAATCTAATAATAAATATCTAGAGCTATGAAATTCATGCATGCAGTCAAATCAAGTGCTCATACTTATATTTTGGAACGTTTCCAAACAAAGTCCGGCCTAATTTTGAATGCCTTTCCACTCTTTTGCACCAAAACAATGTCCTTATTTTAAGCTTTTGAAATTTAACTTCTAAATTTTTGAAGTAACATATAGGATAAAATACAGTTTGCACCCATGTACTATCGAAAAGGTCGCATTCACCCCCTGTAGTATTAAAAACTACAAAAAACCCCCTCTGTTAGTGATTCTGTCAGTCAAGTTTGATATGGCACGTTGACCACACATATTTCAATATTCTGGACATTTTTATCCCTTGACTATATTGTTATATATATATATATATATATATATATATATATATATATATATATATATATATATATATATATATATATATATATATATATATATATATATATATATATATATATATATATATATATATATATATATATATATATATATGTGTGTATGTATACTGTTTTATACAATTAACAAAACAAATAAAAAAAACTATAAAATTATAGAAACAATTAAAATACAAAATTAAGAGTAATTGCACTGCAAAATTGAACACCTTCATTTTTTTGTTGACCGGCTGTCAAAAATAGGGGGGTTTTGTAGTTTTTAATACTACAGGTGGTGAATGCGACCTTTTCGATAGTACAGGGGTGCAAACTGTATTTTACCCTAAAATATAGGAAGACATTTGAATGCAAAGTTCTTTTGACTCTAGATACCAATATTTTGAAACTAAATAAATCGAAACAATTCTTTTTAGGGGAATGGAAGCAAAACTTGAATGAAAAAAGAGATTTAAACAAATTGAGGCCAAGAAGAAAATACATTTTAGATGATAACAAAATGAGCTAATGATACGATATATATTTAATATATCGTATATTTATTCGTTAGTTAGTATTTTTATTATTAATTAATTAGAATAGTTTGTTTAGGTTTATATAGATAGCCGTGAGTTTAGTATTTAGGATATATATTAAGTATTTTATTAGTTTAGGTAATTATCTTTCCTAGTGAGATTAGGATTCTAGGGTTTTATTATCTTTAAATAGTCGTCTTGTGCTAGGGTTTGATTATGAAGAGAGAAATAATAAAGAATAGATCTTACGTTTCGTAGGAAATATTTATGATACACAAGAGATCGTATCAATTGGTATCAGAGCGAAGTTGCGATTAACACCAACGCTTCGTTAGCAAGGCAACGATTATATCAAAGCTACGCTGGAGCAAAGTTGAGATCACATCAAAACTTTGTGAAATCATGATGTCAGAAACAAGACGGTTGGAGCGATTGGAAAAATCCGTAGAGAAATTACGGATCGATTTTCAGAAATTACTCGAACAAAGTCAAGGACGACGTCAACGCCATCACAAAAGCCGAACGGACCGCCGCCCATCACCGCCAACGCCACCGCTGCCGCTGTCGAGCCTATTGCCAGAGGAAGAGGAAGAGGATGACGGTGAATTTTTCAAAGAGCCACCGCCGCCGCCGCTGCCGAGCCTATCGCCGAAGGGAGAGGAGGAGGACGACGATGACTTTTTCGAAGAACCCCAATTTTTTGTGAGTTCGCCGAAAGATGAATTGTCGAATTCACTTGAGGTAATTTGGGACGAAGGTGAGGAATTAACTAAGGAAGAGAACGAAGAACTACAGTGGATAGTAGAAGAGTCCCACGATATTCAAAAGAAAGGAGACGATCAAGATTTGGTGACTGTGAATGAGCCCGGATCTGTAAAGACGATCGAGAAAAATAAAAGAATGATATTGATTGTGAAGGAGATGAAATTTGAAAAGACAATTGAGAAGATTGATTTATCGGGAGAGAGATTGAGAAGATTGAGATTTTTTGCAAAAGTAGCCTTTGGAATTTTGTTGGATCAGCATGAACAATGTGTTAATAAGCTTGGTCGTTCATCGTGTTTTTCGGAATCGGAGTTAATCGGGAAGCAAGTCGATGAAGTCAAACATAGGTGGAAACGCAAAAGAGAGGGACCAAATTGACTCGAACCTTGAGGACAAGGTTCATTTCAAGAGGGGTGGTTTGATACGATATATATTTAATATATCGTATATTTATTCGTTAGTTAGTATTTTTATTATTAATTAATTAGAATAGTTTGTTTAGGTTTATATAGATAGCCGTGAGTTTAGTATTTAGGATATATATTAAGTATTTTATTAGTTTAGGTAATTATCTTTCCTAGTGAGATTAGGATTCTAGGGTTTTATTATCTTTAAATAGTCGTCTTGTGCTAGGGTTTGATTATGAAGAGAGAAATAATAAAGAATAGATCTTACGTTTCGTAGGAAATATTTATGATACACAAGAGATCGCATCAGCTAAGTATAGGGGTGCAAGTTGGAACGGAAATTCCGATTTCCGCCGGTTCCGATCCGAAAAGTTCCGATTTTGGAACAACTTTTTTCATTCCGATTTCCGATCCGATTATTTCCGAAATTAATTCCGAAAAAATTCCGATTTTTTTCCGAAAAAAAAACCGTTTTTTTTCCAAAAAATACATCTTTGAGACGGTTTTTATGTAAAACCCTAGTTTTACGTTTATTATTTCTTGTGCAAAGCCAAAGAGTTTATTTAATATTTGCTAGAAGTTTTATTGGATATTATGATGTCGTTTATATTTTGAATTGAAATTTAGTAGTTATTTTTATCGACGTGGATGTTTTTATTTTTAGCAAATTATGAAATTTTCAGCGAAGTTTCGAAATTTTAATACTTATGTCATTTCCGAAAAATTTCCGAAATTCCGAAATTTCCGGGCCTTTTGGAATTGGAATGAATTTTTAGATTCCGAAAATTTTGGAATTGGAATTGGAATTGATTTTGTACTTCCGAGATTTTTTGGAAATATTCCGAAAGGCTAATTCCGATCCGATCCTTCCGACTTTCAGCCCTAGCTAAGTACATAAGCAAAACTGCTACGCAACAAAAGCAAAAACTATATGCGCAAATGGCGGACATGAGCCAGTTTTTTGATAATAAAAATGAGGGGTATTTCTAAGAGAGAATATAATGGATTTAGTTTTTTAAGAGAGATGATTTTTTTTTTTAATCAAGGAATCCATTGGATTCTAATTATACGAGTATTAAATAAAACTTGGACTCTATAATAGGCTAAGTGCTAACTATGTATGACAAGCTCGACCTAGCAACCGTTACTAAAGGGATTCGAACTTGGGTCAGTTAGAAATATAATTTATAGTTAAGGGACATAATTTCTCTGTTTATGTGTAATAAATTATGCCATAGGCCGAATAAAAATAATATATACTTTTTTTTTACCCCAAAATGGGGGGAACATATTGCCACTAAGGGAAAAAAAAAATGGTCATTTACTTTATCCTTTTAACGAGGTTATTTTCATAAATACTTCATATGTTTATGTTTTTATAAGTTATAACTTACTATAAATGTGATATTTTTATAATCATTGTACGCTAATTATCAATTATTGACCACCTTATAATTAAATAACTGAAGGTCGTTCAGTATATTGTTTTTGAGAGAACTTACATTGTGTTTGGGATGGTAATAATACTTGGAAGTCCAAAACACCATTTGTTAAAAAGATAGTACATACTTGTGAAGAACGTAAAGACGTGCTCGCGTAATAATTTTAATTTTGTGTTCGGTTTTCTGTAGAAAAATATTTTAATTATTCGATAGCTAAACAAATTATAATATCTGACATGCTCGATAATAATCCACAATTTTCATGACATGTATAACTTGAGAAAATGAACAAGATGATCAAATTTCCATGACAATACACCTTTTATTTATTACATATACGATTACAACTAACAACATCAAAATAATCCAAACATCCTCTAAAATAACTAGTTCATCGCATACAAAGAGCATTAACTACAACTACAAAAGTTTGATGTCTTCTGGAGTTGAGATGCGATTTCCATGAGTGAAAACTTAGTTTCTTGAAGAAGGTTGCTAGGAATGTCGATCTTGATGGTTGGACACTTATTAGCTAGTAATTTTTCCATCGAAGAAAGATTACTAATTAACAAGGAAATTTATTATTTAACGTGCTTAGGAAATTTATTATTGTAGAAAAAGAGGGGTTGGAAAGCAACAACGGCACTTTTTTGTGTGATAGAGTATAGATCAATCAGACAGGTGGTGGTGGGGATGGGCAAAATATTGCGCGAGGTAATACTGTGCAAAGAAGTGGATTACGCGGAGGTGGAGGTGGGGCTGGTGGGGTTGGGCAAAGTAATGGGAGAGGTAATATCGTGCAAATAAGTGAACGCGGAGGGGGAGGTGGCGACGTTGGTGGAGGAGGAAGGGTTGGGGGTGGGGGAGGTGAAGGCGGGGGAGGGGAAGGTGGTGGAGGTGATGGTGGAGGTGGAGGTGGTGATGGTGGTGGCGGAGACCTAGGTGGTGGTGGAGGAGATGGGCAAAATATTGGTATGCCAAATATGGGAAGTCGTATGCATGGCAGAAGTTGAGCATTGATAGTTGTAACCAACATAGGCAAGAGCGCTATTAGAACCCATACTTTGAGTTCCATATTGATTACAGCTGACAAGTAAACTAAAGATCCACGATGTGTTTGTTGTAAAAAAGAGATGAGTTTTTTTCATATATATAGGCATCAATTTGTGAGCCAATCGTTGAAATAGTGAAGTGTGATTTGTCTAATAATATAGGTTGATTATAGTTCATTAATCAAAGTTAGGCCACTTTATTAAAAACTCAATTATTTATGTCCATTGACAAATTCGATTATTAGAAGCATGAATTGTGAAGTGGAATTAGATACACCGTTATACATTACAAGTTGTTGCGTTATCGTAATTCGTAAATTTATTATGTCTAAATGGAAATTTTCCAATTTGCAAAACTGATATAAATTAAAGTCTAAAAAGACATTTTGATCCGATCATTTTAATCCTACAATATGTCTTGAATATATTTGAAAAAGTGATCGATTACACGAATTTATTTTCTAAAGTATTCATGCATAAATATTTAATTCAAGAACTGAAAACATAAAATTACATAATTACTTAAATTTTGGTTAATTTCATTTTGCCTATCTGAAATAAACCCAACATATAAAACACCCACGAACTTCAATATGTACCGAAAAAGCCCCACCAGATATTGGGTCAATGTCAAAAATCTAACGCCGTTAATTTTAGTGTGCAATTACATTTGTACCCTCTAATTATATATCAGAAACTTCTATCTTTCTTCTTCACATCTCCATCTTTTGTTTCTTTTCTTTTCTTTGAAGTTTTTTTTTTCCTTCTGTTTTTTGCTAATTCAACATATGTCAGGGGAATTTTGGTAATTTGCAATAACTTATGCGCGTTATAGACTTTAGTAATTTTTTGTTAAGAAATTTGGTCAACCATTATTTAGAGTGGAATTTTTGTAATTGTAAATAATTGAGGGTTTTTTTAGGGTTAACAGCATTTTGCCACTTGTACTGTGGCCACTTCTCCACTTTGGCACATTAATTAAAAAAATTGTGCGGGCATACCTAAACCCTTTTTTGACATACATAATCACATAAGGGCAATATTCTGGCGAATTTTCTCTTTCCGGATGCATGCGCGATGCACATGGCAAAGTACATGGGATTTTTCGTCTTTTCACCTGCAAATATCATATGATTTTATTTTATTTTTTCTTGGAATATATATGAATAAGAAAGGATCAAGTCATGAACAAGAAAGACTTTAGAACATCATCTTCTTCAAGAAACTGTCATGGAAGAAGACAAAAAGCTTTATTTCAATTAATTTTGAATTTGTGTAAGTTTCAAATTATGTTCATTTGAGCCCTTGATACTTTCAATTTCACCCCATATAATATTTTTTTCATGTGAAAAGACAAAAAAAACCCTTTAATTTCACATGTGCATCGCACGTGCATCGGTAAATGTGAAGATTCGTCGGAATATTCGCGCCATAGGTGGTTATGTGCGTAAAAAAGTGGGTTTGGATGTGCTCGTGCGATTTGTTAGTTAAGGTGATAAAGTAAAAAAAAAAAAAAACGTCCAGATGGCAAAATGCTATGAACCCTTTTATTTTATTTTTATTTTTTTTAAACCCTTTTTAAAAGTAGAGGGACAAATACTATTTTGTACTCTAAATAGTTTCAATGTGTTTTGAAACTCATTGATCCAGGCTTTATAGAAACTCATTTAATCAATAATAGTATTTGTCCCTCTACTTTAATTTAGAGTACAATTTTAATCGGTGAAATTAATATTTTGATAAACTACTTCCTACAATCAAATTAAAACAACATTTTTAAACACATTATTTGAAGAACATGAAACAACTTGCCAAACAATAGCAATAACGTAACGTTTCTATGTTGACATTGGCAATATTAATTGATTGTGTTTCACTATATTAGAGGAGTATCTACCCTAATTGTCTTAGCAAGTGGTTATTATTTATAGGGTAAATTACAACCAACCCGAGGTATAGTCAATTTACAAAAAACCACCTCTTGTTTGGATAATTACATCTACCCCTCAACTATAATTTTTTCTTACATCTCCATTGTTATGGTGTCAAATTCAACATAATCATATAAATTTCGTGGAATGTGCTCTAGTTTGTAATTGTTTTGTGTAAAAATACAGTTTCTGATGCACCACAATCTGATATATACAAGCCAAAAAACACAAATTATGATCATCTTGCATCAAAGTGATAATATTCCATATAATCTCGAAGATTCCACTAAATTTGAAATCGCAAGGATGGACGTATAAGAAGATTTATAGTTGAGGAGGGTGGTTGTAATTACCGAAACAAGAGGATTTTTTTGTAATTTAACCATACCTCAGGGTGGTTGTACTTTACCCTTATTTATATCAAAATGCCATAGACTTCTTTTGGGTGGGCAATATATATGTGTGTTGAATTTGATAACTAGTTGATTCCTATTTGCCTAACTTCATGCATGCCTTCAAGATATGGCTTAATTGGGATTAAAGAGCGTACCGTCTATCTTCCTTGTCAATACTTTCTAGGCTGAGCTTGCCCGTTGCAGTTTACTCTTTTCATGGGATTCGGGAATTACTGCATAAGAGCGGATTTTTTACCCAATACACAAAATGTGTTTGTTGTTCATTTGATAAAGAAAAAAGGCAAATAAACTAAATTACAGTTAAACCTCTATAAATTAATATAGTTTGGACCAGTCAAATTCAATTAATTTAGCGAAATATTAATTTAACAAAATAATTGTTAGCACGTTGCTCTCGAGTCAGGACCGAGAAAAACATATTAATTAAACGAGATTATTAATTTATCGAGTATTAATTTATTGAGGTTTTACTGTATATGCACGTATAACTTCCAACGTAATTAAATAAAATTTATTATAGAACTTTTTCTAAGTAATTTGGGAATAATATAAAAAAAATTGAAACTAATTCAAATTTAGGGCCTATTATTATAGTTTGAAAGTAACTGTCGCATTGTTTTTTTAACTTCTGTGTGCTCGTGTGAAACCATAAAAAAATTGAAGGGTAAATTCCACTTTACCCCCTCGTACTCTGTCCAAGAACCATTTTACCCCCTCGTACTCTCAATTTCATCGATTTGCCCCTTTGTACTTGTACAATTTCCCAATACAGCCCTCTTCGTCAACTTTTTTCGATTTTGACTCTGACGCCATTTGGTCAAGAGTCAAAATATTGACGTAAATATTGATTTTTTTCGATTTTGACTCTCGTGATTAGAAAAGAGAAAGTTTCACACATTCATATATTTTTTTTCTTTGCTGCACTGGGTGAAATCGATCAATTTTTGGGTCTTGATTTTTACTATGTTAGGGGTTCAATTTGGGGATATCTTGGAAGGGGAAGTGGTGGGAGAAGAAAAAATGACAATATTGACGGAGGAGAAACGACGCGTTATAAGCAGTGGCAATTTTGTAATTTACAGAGTTGACCAAACGGCGTCAGAGTCAAAATTGACAAAAGTTGAAGGAGAGGGCTGTATTGGGAAATTGTACAAGTACAAGGGGGTAAATCGATGAAATTGAGAGTACGAGAGGGTAAAGTGGTTCTCGGGTAGAGTACGAGGGGGTAAAGTGGAATTTACCCAAAATTGAACTCACCTAGCTAAGAAAATACTGTATGGAATGCTAGATAGGTGAGTTGTCTATTCCCAACAATTCAGTTTGCAAAATAAATTTAATGATATGCTTGACTTGTATTTAGTGATGAATGTTGAATATTGAGTCCATATATACTTTTTTCTCTGGTAATGAAAGAATTCACAATCAGTCATATTGCTGCACTGGGTAAATCTACGTTCCTCGTATGATAGTTTGAAAATCATACGGAAGACGTAAAGCACACTAGGCTCTAACCATGTATGACAAGTTCGACCTCGCAATCATTGGCAAGGAGATTCAAACCATAATCAATTGAAACAGGCTCATTTGCTCCAACCGCTAGGATATTCCTTACGGAAATTGCTAACAGTTGTGTCTGAATTTGAATGTTGGACAATTATTTTTGTTTGATAATTGAAAAACTAGAATATCTTAATAATAAATTTTTCTTTTGGCAAATATATATATTTTATGTTCCTTATGTTTCCACTAATTAATACTTGATCTCTCATGTTCACAAAAAATGCACTTGGTTCACTAAGTTACCACATCATTACGGCGTTAATCCCAGTGGCTTTTTGGTGGCCCAAAATATGGGTGTGAATTAAGAGAAGACAAATAATATTTTTTCTCGGCTAAGATGTACAAAAATTTAAATTTTGAGGGGGCCAAGGTCTATTAATGAATAAATAAATACCAAAATAAAATAAAAAAAATTAACAAAAAAATGGTAAAAAAAGAGGGGCGGAAGCCTCCCCAAGCGTACACATGGGTCCGCCCCTGGTTAATCCTCTCCGTCAGTTCAACGTTAGTGGGTAATGGAATCGTGCACGTGTTGGGCACTTGCACCTCATTCCCTCAAATTAAATCAAAACTATCGAGGGACTAAAAGTGTAATTAGTTTTAGAACAAGAGCGACCATAGATGTTTTAGTCGTAAGTATGCATATTTCGTTAGTGTATTTATTTTTTTTCCGTTCTTTCCGACAAAATTCCGTTAACTACTAACAACCCATTAACACATGAGACTAGCTAAATGTGGTTAAGTGGTATTACATTACACATTTAATTAGTAGAATAAAAAAATTTAATGGGGGTGAGTTAAATTCCATGAATTTAAAGTATATAAAATACATATTCAAAATATAAAATCAGAAAAACAACTTTAATTTTACTATCATATTTTGTGAAATTATAAATTTTCATAATTTACTATAACTTTTCACTAGTTTACTGTCAGTTTTATTAGGTTTGCTTTAAGTTTTCATAAGTTCACTATCAAATTTTCGTAATAAGTTTTCATAAGTTTACAGCTATTTAATTTTAATAAGTTTAATACAATTTCCATAAGCATAATCAAATATTCTATACATTTTCATTAAGTTTATTGTCATGTTTTGTTGAAATTTAAAAACTATTTATGGCTCGGTTTTATGATTTCGTAACATATATTTACGTAGTGGTCAAGAAGATAAAGATATATTAAATGTCTTTATCTCTGGAAAAATATTATAATTATTCAATAGGGTTTTTTTTTTTTTTGGGTCTTGAGAAGGATAATTATTCGATAGTTAGAAAAAATTACAATATTTGATATTCTTGAATAATAGTCCTCGGATATATATATATATAATAATTATTTTAAGTTATGCAAAAATATATATGAAGAAGTGAGACTTTATCAAATAAGCAATCTTGTCCAACATTATTTCACATGTGTTGACCATATATGTTTAATGTTATTACTGATGCATACTCCCTCCGTCCTTTATTATATCTTATTTTAGGTGGTTACGCGTAGATTAAGATAATATTATACGAAAAATAACATAATAAATAGTAAAATATCTTTGTCATCAATTATTTTTTAATTAACTAATTAAGAGTGATACGAGACAAAATTGATAAAAAAAAATGCAATTAATACTTTATTGGAACTCTAAAATGACAAATAATTTGGGAAAAAAAACACCTCTGAAAGACATATAATAAGAGACAGAGGGAATATAATGTTATGCGCGTTGTGTTAAATATTGTTATCCACCTAAATAGGGCTTATTTGATGTTGCACCCGGCTAATTATACAGTTGATCTACACATACTTAGACACACACCAATGTGCATAGGTGCTTAGTTTTATTTCACATAAATAATCTTTCAAATTCACCCGGTAAATAGAGTGTTTAAGCATGGAATTACTCACAATAGATATAACTTAGGAAAATGAACAAGTTGATGAAATTTTCCATGGCAATGAGAAATTTTATTCAATACATATACGACTACAATTACATCAAGATAATTCAAACATGCATCCTCTAAAATTAACTAGTTCTTCCACAAAAAATAGCATTGTCCACAACTGCAGATCCCGAGGTCATCTGGAGTTAAGGTTTCATTTCCATGTCTCAAAAGCTAGTTTCTTCAAGAAGGTTGAGCTATGCAAGCGGATCTTGATATATGGCCGAATATTTATTAACTAGTAATTTTCTGTTGAAGAAATATTACTAACAAAGCGTCTTATTTTTTAGCGTTTAAACGAAAAGTAATATTATAGGAGAGGTTGATCATATAGATCAATTAGGCGACCGGTGGTGGTGGTGGGGATTGGCAAAATAGTCCTGGTATAAATATCGGCAATGGAGGTAAAATTGGAGGATATACAATGCAGAAAAATGGAGGTGGGGGTGGTGAAGGAGGTGGTGGAGGAGGGGATGGGGATGGAGGTGGAGGGGAAGGTGAAGGTGGGGGAGGGGAAGGTGGTGGAGGTGATGGTGGTGGTGGAGGAGGGGATGGAGGTGGAGGTGAAGGAGGTGGTGGAGATGGAGGAGGTGGCGGTGGTGGTGGAGATGGAGGAGGTGGAGGTGGTGATGGTGGTGGCGGAGATCTAGGTGGTGGTGGCGGAGATGGACAAAATATTGGAATGTTAAATATGGGAAGTCTTATGCATGGCAGAATTTGAGCATCGAGAGTTGTAACCAACATAGGCAAGAGCGCTATTAGAACCCATACTTTGAGTTCCATATTGATTACCACTAACAAACAAACTAAAGATCCACGTTGAGTTTGTTTGTACAAAGAAGATGATTTTTACTTATATATATAGACATCAATTTATGAGCCAATTCTTGAAGTATTAAGTGTGATTGTGCATATATTGTGTAATATAGGTTGGCTATAGTTCATTAATCAAAGTTAGGCCGATTTATTAAAAGTTCAATTATTCATTTCATTGCAAAACTGGATTATGTAATATATAAAACTTTCTCCCCTATACTAATCTCCCTATTTGTGTTAGACAAGAATTTCCCGACTTATTCCCACATTACACCCTCGAAATATAGCAATTTGGTATTTTGTACCCTTGAAAACATTAGTAACACGTTACATCCTCAAAACACAATAAATCATTTACGATGCACCATGGATTGATTTTTTTTAAACTTGATGAGCACAACTTCATTTTTATTATGTTTTTTTTTTTTTAGTGTGCAAAGTACCAAATTAAATTGTTAGTTTCTTTTACCTGCAACCTAATTTTGAATGTACAAAGTGTGAAAAACTTCTGCCCATCTGCCCTATACAGTTGTAATTGATGATATTAATATTGTGGCAATTTGCTAAATACTCCTGAGCTCTAATTTTCTTTTGAATCGGGACACACCATTTTTTTGCAATTTACTAAAGGTCTTGTGTTCTTCAGTTCCCCCACACTCCTTCAGATGTCGTCCAACCCTGTTGCATTCCGTTGAATCTGGTATATCCTTGCCATCGATAAAAATCTCTATCACACAGAGCCACACAGGGGCGCACACACATAATCACACACCTACACACACAAACGCAACCACACACACGCACACACATACGATTTTGGTTACATTCATTCATCTCCGATGCAACCTAATAATCATGGAAACCAAATCGAAAAAATATTAAGAATTGTTTCATGACAGTGACGGTATATATTGTTGGTAGTGATGTGTGCACCAGAGATTTAATTTTTTTTTTTTCAACTTATTAACTAAGCTGTGTAACTAAGTTGACTAAGCTATGTAACTAAGTTGTATGTGTAAGTTATGTATATGATGTGGGAATCATCTATTTTTGTTTTAGTTTTTTCTTCACTGTATGTTAACTTAGTTGTTGCTTATTAATATAACTAAGTTGTGCAAATCACCGCGTCGTCGTTAGTGTTAGTTTTCCTAAGAAATTCCGTTAAAGCGGGAACGCACAGAGACTTAGCAAAATTGCAAAATACGCGTATCCTTACAGCTATAGAGAATATTTTTTAGAATCTAGCTAATTTCCCTATTAATATTTTGATAAAATACTTGGTGTAAAATTGAATAACATTTATAAACATAATATTTTGAAGTACATGACACAATTGGCCAAACAATAGAAAGAACACAACGTTTCTATATTGACATTGGCAATATTAATTGATTGTTTTAGCTAGCAAGTGGTTATTAGTTATATCAAAACGACATAGACTTCCCTTGGGTGGGCAATATATATATATATGTGTTGAATTTGAGAACTAGTTGATTTATATCCGCCTAACCTCTTGCATTTACAATGGAATTACTCCATAAGGACCCCAACAACAATAACAACCGGTAAAACTGTAAATAAACATTCGCAAGAGTGACCTAGTTGTTGTAAGGAGCGAACGACTGCGAGAGCAGAATTTACACACTGCACAAATATGGTTGTTGTTCATTTAAAAAAAAACAAATTATTATTATTATTATTATTATTATTGTAGTTTCAAAGTACTTTCATAACAATGCTTCCCAAGGTCTCGTTTTGTTCCTAGGGAGGATTGACCATGATAAGATTAAATAATCAAATTAAATCCAATTGTATTATTAGAGGATGAAATGTCCAATAAAAAACTCTTTAAAAGAAAAGATAATTCATGACAATATGATATTTGTGAGTCAACCCAGCCAGTTTGTGGGTACCGTATACCAAATATCAAACGAAGTCTAATTATTTAGTTAATCGTGACTAATCTCTCCAACCAAACGAGGACTAACTTTACTGTGCTCGTTCATGAACCCATAACACAATTGGTGCATGCATGCATGCACCTAGCTAAGATAATCAGCCCGAGCTACATTGTGGAGTATGGAGTGGTAGGTAGAGTAGTAAGCTATCTATTCATAACTGATCAATTTGCAAATCGGTTTGAAGTCTACACAGATAGCTCCTCAAATCAACACATTTATTTGAACTTGGTCCAATTTTCATTTATTTTATTTTTTTCATTTCAAGAACCCCTTCGAAACACATATATCCTCGAAATACTCTAAATATTTTCTATTTGAGATTAACCTTCCGGCTCATGCCATGATCGTCGACCCCGCTCCACTATTACCAAGTCAACTAATACAAGTTAGCTGATTATTAGCTTTTTTTTTGTAGGAGATAGCTAATCTTTCGGCGAAGTCGACTAAACTTTTGGCCAATTCAGCTTATTTTTCGGGCCAAGTCAACTAATAACAAAATCGTTTCATATTCAAAATCATATATCGATTCTGCAACTTCAAAATCCATAGTTTCAAATCATTTCATATGTATGTAGAGGATACAATTTCCATTAAACTTCTCTTATATGAGGTCATTAAATTCAAATGTACCTAAATCCCATTCACATACGCAAATCACAATTTCTACATTCATCAACACTTTCAAAATTCCTAAACACAAATAAACCAAAAGGACGCAATGCACATAATCAAATTAAAAACGGCGTGCTTCGTCTGTTGAGAAATATATACATTATATATATCACCGCAAGGCTTAACTTAACGTTTCAAACTGTACAAAAAACCATCCAAAACACACAGGCTGTACAGCTAATAATCGAACTGAAATATTTTCACTAGTTTGATTCTTTGTTTTTTCCAAAACATTTTTTTACCTGGAACTTTCGAATTAAGGAGTAGTATTCACAGAGATCTCATGAGGCAAAGATGGAGGTGTTGGTTGCTCTACATACGAGGGAACGACAAGCCGCTGCAAAGGCTTTAGAGCCACACTCAGCTGTGCAAAAGATGGACGCAAATTTGGGTCCCTATTATCACGGTAGATTGGAATTAGTCCATTTATGTCCAAGAATTATTATTACAAAAAAAAACGTAAGGGTAGATGTGTAAATATAAAAATATGACTTACGTTTGCCAACATTCCCAAATTATCCTCGCAACGAGCGGATCAACCTCCTTAGGGATGTCGGGGCGGCGGTTTTGGAAACCAACAGCACCGACAACTTGCATAGGGTTCATCCCGCTCCAAGGCAATTTCAGTGTTGCAAGTTCCCATAGAATAATACCAAAGCTATATACATCACACCTGTTTAATTACACAACACAAATTTTTTTTTTAAATAATAATATTATCAATAACTAAAACAAATTTACCATCCATAACTAGCCCAGACTAAAGATCGTAATAATCCCTATATCTATCCAACTTCAAATTCGGCATGAGTGGTTATTTCAAGTTCATCAGCATCTCTGAAATTTGGAGTTCTAATTAATTTGTAGTGAGTCGATTTAGGCATTCTTCGCGTGCTTTTTCATGTATAAGAAAATAGCAAGTTGAAATTAATGCCAAAATAAATTTCGGACAAGGGGTAGACAACTGTTTTCTTTCCCACTGCAATTAAAGGCAGAAAATAAATGGAAATTATGCATACTTTAAGCACGCTGTGAACAAGACAATATGCAATCTATACAAAGAATACATATCGCTTGTCAAAAATTGCAAATAACAGCCCACAAAAGATGCAGAAGCACCTCACAGAAATTGATTAATATAGTGTAAGAGTGTAGTAGGAGTAAGGTGATAAGCAATTTGACTTACTTCTCATTTGAAGGCTCATTTCGGAGAACTTCAGGAGCCATCCACTCGGGCTTTATTATCCAACAACAAACCCCCAATATTAATAAGTGAACGAGCATAAAAGGATGAGATAAAGGTCGACCAATCTCCAAATGAAAATTGCTAAAGCTAGAGCTAATTTGGCAACATCTAAAATAAAAAGCTCACCGTTCCTGCAGTCGACTTTGAAGATAAAAATGTATTGTGCTTCAAACGTGACAATCCAAAATCACCCACCTGCATCATAGTTTCAATACAAATTAAAACACTAAGATGCACTGGAAGTAATAAAAAAACGGAAGAAAAATATACAAAAAAAATACAAAATCGAAAAAAGATATCCTTCCCTCCTTTAATATCTAGCCGTGCATTTCTAACAGTTCAGAAAAAAAATGGTAGCGACCAAATGCCATATTCTATGGTCTCTATCTGAGACTGAGTTTATACGTATCGAACAAAAACAAATACTCTCGGCTGCTAGATGATAAGTGTGTAAACCAAATCCAAGATGTGGTATACCTTAACATTCCAGTTGTTATCTACCAAGAGATTGGGTGATTTTAAGTCACGGTGGACAATTGTCGGCATGCTTGTGTGTAAGCAGTTCATGCCTTTTGCCTGCAAATATATAATCTCATTAAAAACTAGGTCGATATTGTATAAGGAACATACCCAAAGGCAACATGCGTACCACATCAAGAGCCATTTTTATTCTCCTCTTTTCATCAATTTGACAATGAGGGCGATGAATTATCCGATATAAGCTTCCACTGGAAACGTAACAATGTAGGAAAGATGAAAAATCATTCAAATTTCATTGCAAGAAATCATGTTTTATGGGTAATTATAGATTGGCTGAACTTATAAGGTTAGTAGTTTGTAACACATATGGAATATTGTCATACGAGCATGATCCTTGATACAGAATGCTTAGCACATTGGGTCAAAGAAGCCAAATATACAAAGTCTAGTAAGCAATTGGTCATAACTAGCTAGACTTGCAACTAAAGCGACAACTTATATACTATTCAATATTGATAGTACAAATTGTCCTCCTCCAACTTATAAACTTTTGAAGCTATACCTTCATCTTCACATGTTTACTTATCCACCTATACAAAAATAATACTAAAAAATTACAATTGAACAAGTCTAGAAACACGAACAAATTCGACTACTTCTGTTCATACTTAGCATTGAACTACTTAGAGATATCAGCATTCATATGGCAGTTGCAAACTACAGATGCTCATACTCTATAGTGAATAATCTACTTAATATGCTTAAGATAATATTTGAAGGTAAAAGATCAAAATCGAGGGAAACAAAAAGCGGATATCAGGTACACAACATTTGAATACCCTACCTGAACTTGCTAATCAAATACCCTCTTCCACATTGGACCTTGAAATTTGATCTCGGTCTTAGACATCAGATTCCATTAAATACTTAACTAGTCATATATATGAGCCAGTAGATTATTTCCTTCCTTAAAAGAATAATAAAAAGGAAGAAAGGGACTACACTAAGGATCAGCAACTTACCGAGGCAGAAACTCAGTGACGATAGAAAGGTTTGGAGGGCGAGTTACCGCACCCATAAAAAGAACTACATTTGGATGGCGTAACCTACGCATAATCCGCACCTGCAAACACAGACAGTAACTAGACTTCTTAAGAAGAAAAAAAAATTAAGAGGGATTTTTCAAGCACATTTACTGAACTATATAACATAAAAGGGATTTCAATTACAGAATGTTTTAGCAAAAATACAGAGAGCAAAACAGCAGAATCGTGACAAGTTTTGATTTTCATGAAATCTTGCCAAAACTCCATCGAAGTCGGCCTCAAAAGAAATAATGCAAAGCAATTCACAATCAAGAAACAGACAATATTGCTGAACATAATTAGGTGATGATATTAATGTGTGAGGTCTATTTCGATTTTTATTGCTCAATATCATTGTTGAGGTCTACTTCGCTTTTTATTCTTTTCATTTTGGAGAAGGGGTGAAGAAAAAAATACTTTGGTGAACTTTCAATATAACGTCGTACGCCTCCTGGCAAATTTTCCGTTAAATATCTGTGAGGATTTTAACAACTCACTCTGTAAAAGTTATCTTTTATCACATATCACCATTTTAGCATCAGATGTCTCAATTGTATTGCATATTACAATTCACAAGTAGCGTAATACTTACTTCTCTCTTGAACTCATCCAAGGCAGCACCAGAGAAATCTTGGTCAAGGAACTTCTTTACAGCAACTTCCTGTTGTTCAAAAAAAATCGAAATTCAATAGGATTTAAAGTAATTAATTCTATAGTAGCATTATGAGGTACACTTCGATAAATAGAAAAAAAGGGTCAATTGTCACTGTGCATCAGTCCTAGAGAACCAGTAGTTAAACGAGCACTATATTTGTCAGAGGCAAAAACAAGGAGGTCGTGAGGAATACATACTCGTAAATGCCAGCCTTCTCCCTACTCACACAGATTGAGATACAGAATATTACAACAGAGGACATTGGGAAAAGAACGGGGATGTAAATAAAAGAGAAGCATAAAAAAATCAAAAAAGGGGTGGTGATGGAGGGGCTGTAGTGGTGGCAGTGGGGATGGTAGCAGGCAAGCTTGGTGAAGAAAGAAGAATATTAGAGAAATAAAGGAGGAACAGAAGACACTTGAAGCAAAGATGAAAAATGTGTGAGGAAAGAAGAATAGATGAAACAGGTTAGAAAAATAAAAGGGACAAAAGAAACGGTGAAAGTGAAAGTAAGAAAATTTCAAAGAAGGGAAGAATTTGTCAAGTATGGTATTCTGGCCATGCATTTGCAATCACATCATTCAATCCATCAAACACAATACAGGTAAATGTTTTCATGTCCCTCAATCAGTCATCAGAAGTTAAAAAAAGATGATGTCGAATGGAAAAATCACTATACCAAGTAATCAATCATTTTATATCATCCCATCCCTCATAGTAGATAATGAACTGTAAGGCTAAAACAAAATACTTGCATCAATGATATCTTTTTGGTCTAGAAGAAAAAAAAAAGAAGGATTTGTACAACTGGCCCAAGTCTTCGGGTAGGGTGATATGCAAACAAGCTCTCAAGTGACGCCTCTCTTGCATAGGATACATGATGTCCTGTATGGACTAGCTAACCAACAAGACCAGGTCAGACATCTTATAAATCCCATACACCAATGCTCTAGCCACGACAAAGGAGAGAGAGGGAGGGAGGGGCAATAAAAAACTGCTCTACAAGAAAGATAATCTATTTTGAACAGTTCTTTCACATATTCGATAATCTATTTTGAACAGTTGTTTCACATAATCTGATTTGGAAATGATGAAACATGGGAACGTGTCATTTTGTTTCAATTATGACAACAATGTATATATAAATAGAAATGAGTCTAACGAAAAGGTTGAAACACAAAAGAAGACAACTTACAGTGCCATTCCAATCAGCATGGTAGACCTCTCCATAAGAACCTGCAAAGACAGTGGACAGTGATTTTAAATAATACTCAAATTGGAGGAAGACACGACAAACGAGACCTACAAAATCTCGAAATTAGTTGTCAAATCAGAAAAAGAAGAAAGAAAAGGGCCAAGTTACACACAAATATTACGGTTAAATCAAGTAATTGTATTACCAAGGCCGATCCTTTCACCGAGGTCGAGATCTTCCCAGACAATTTCACAACCAACATCATCAATACCCGTATCAACATACTTCGTGCCTAAATCCAGTGAACTGCCACCTCCAGTTTCCATCAGTTTCGTATTGGCCTTAGTTAACCTCTCTCGACCATTTTGCTTAACCTCATGCTGCCGCGTAATGTTGTTCCCATCCTCCGCGAGATATGTTTCCCTATCATTACTAAAATCTTCTGTGGAAGACATTCTTCTAGGTCCACTTTCACCAGATGAATTACTAGACATACTGTCACGTTTCTCTCCCAAATTAGGAAACGATTTCTCAGGTAATTTGGATGAATTTTTAGAAACAGCTAATGATGCATTGCCTTTATTAGCTCCTCCATAGTTCTTCACTAATGGACCTTCTGCATAACCATATTCATTTCCCTTGGGGACCTCATTCCATGCATGTCTATTTTTCCACATCAAGGGTGAAGGAGGCTTACTACTGACAATGTTAGTTTTCGAAAATTGCAGCTTGCCAACTTCATTTGCAAAATCATTCTGCATCACAGTTTTGCCGGACCCTTTTATTTGGAAGGGATTAAGCTCAGCAAAAAGATTTTTTGGGTCTTCAGCACTTTTGGGACTGTATGGAACGACATTTACATTTGTCCTCAAACTATCACCTGCTAAATTGGGTCCACGGCCCCCTTTGTTTAGTGAACTTCCAACTGCTTGAGAAGAACTATGATCGAACTGATTAGCAGAAGAAGTCAGTTTTTCATTTTGTCCAGAAGTGCCAACTCCACCATTAGAACTAGAATCCATTGATGAGATCAGCGGTTCTGCTTTCCAAGATGTACCACCCAAAGACGAGTTATATCCATCCACAGAACTCTGAGCAGCCTGTGTTGAATAAACATTATTATTACCCACAGTTGTCTGAAGACTGGGAAGCCTATTTGGTTTTGGATTATCTGACTTCAAAGGAATATCCTTTCCACTCAAAGCATCAGCTGGAATTAGTGTCCCAGGAGCTCCCATGAGATCAACCAAGCACTCACTGCAGCAAAATGTGATTTCCTTCAAGCAATGCCGAATAAATAAGTTTAAACAAACAAATTAATACATATATGGTGACATTCTGCATGTTTAGGAGTACAGTACGGTGCAAAAAATATTCAAGGAATGAGATCGTAAAAGCTATGCAAGGCCGGATAGTAGCTAGACATTTAATTATGACCACGGTTGTTTACTGTAGACAATTTAATTATTCTTTAGATGTTTCCGCATAGAAAGTATTACTGTATTAGTGAGATTAACCTTTTGAAATGAGCATGAACTGTTTGCATTCTTCCATACTTCAATGTTAACAGCTTAGCCACATACAAAAATTTATGTCATTATCACAGGACTACAGGACGCCAGGCGGCCTACCACAGGATTAGATGGTTATTCCTCTATAATATATGAAGCATATGTTTCATCACGTAAGGGTACCGCTAGAAATCAAATCTAGTGCAAACTTCCTCATAGAAGAAGACCCAAATAAACCAACAGTAGCCTCCTCAAGTAATTCAATAAATATATATAGATGAAGAATATATACTCGTACTTCCCATATTCCGGTGTAATTTATTTATACGGTTATACACCTATTTCATATTAGATCCATATCCACATTGGACTCAATCTTAAGAACTGATAGGATATTCCCCGTGGCTTATTCTAATAGAAAATGGTCAAATCATGCCTTACAACCACCCTAGAAACAATGCTCTTTCCATGGATTGTCTGTTCCACCATCTTCTCCCATGGAACAAGTCATCTACAACAAGGAAATGTGTGGAGCATCAAACAGAATCTCATATCATGCTTGTGCGTCTAAAAAGGACTTAAGTTCCTGAACAGAACGAGATTAATTGGGATTCCCAGGTGAACATCTGTTATCATCAACAACTAAGACATTGAGTTTCAGATATGAAAGCATCATAAAGGAACCTGGTCTCAGGGTAGCTAAGCAAAATAAAATGCAACTTCAAATGAAAACACAAAATATTCTGATTTCAAATGCTGAGCAGGAACTTATCCTGCTCGTATCTTAGCAGATACTCTGTACATACTAGATGGCACAAAATAAAAATCATATTCGTACACCTACACCAACCTACCTTAGTGAACACAAATCGGATACAAAAAGAACCAAATCACTATCAAATTCAAGATTCTGAGTCCAAAACAGGGAGCAACATCTAAAGATGGCCTCCCATAAGATTTAACTCAGTGAGAACTGAAACCTTCGATGCTTGGTGTTTACCATAAAATAATACTTTCCACAGTGTATCTACAACACTTAAACATAATACCACAACAGATGATTGTGAAAGAAATTTCAATTAGTGTACATACATCTTTGCATGGGTGAGACTTTATCCCATTCATATTGATTCTTAACAAAAAAAGTTACTAAATAAAAATAATAAATATCTCGAGCTGTTTCCAAGTTACCTGTCATCCTGTAGCTTTACAATGTTAACAGCATCGTCCTCAACACCAGTATAATGACTACCCTTGACTAGTTTACAAGGTATCCCAACACTATCAGCTAATGCCTGCATTCCCAGAAAATAAATAAATACAGGAACAGCTACAAGATCTGAAATAAGGGCATTTAATAACATTTACATAAGATCGAATTTTTTTCATAGAAAAAAGAACTTCAGCAAATAATTATAACATATCATCTACATAAGTCTTCCAATACGAGAAATAATTCAATATTCGAGCCAAAATGGAAACCGCAAATGTCTGGGCATGTGTTTTGGCTTTTGGGATTTTCGCTGAAGCAAATGCCCCAAGAGAGCCAGTTTGAAGTACTTGTTTTACTCCAATTGGATAGAGTTTGCATTTGACCATAAAGTAACGAGACAAATTTATCTGTCACGTCTAAATGATCTCAGTATAAAACTCTAATTGGATAGAGTTATAAGTTTGTATTTCAGTATCTTCCTCTCTTCGAAATGATCTCATTTCTGCACCTTTGACATGGCAATTCCTCCTTACCTAATTCCATCTCTCTATACCTCACTCCCATCTGATAACTCTAGTTCCACAGCTACCAAAGAACTAAGCAAGCCAACCTTTCACCAAACAGCTGTGGTTCAAGAAGAAGTCGAGCTAACCCTCAACATCTTGATCACTTAGGACACAGTGCTCCTCATTTTTCTTAACACCAAGATTTTCTCTTTCCAACTTCCAGTAGAATGTGTTAGGACTTAGGACCAGTTGTTTTTAGCTTCTGCTCTGGCAACTTGCTGTTGTTTAACAGTTTTTTACTTGTATTCATCAGGCATATCTGGTTACTTCTATTTTAACTTTAGCTAACCATAAGAGAAGCATGAGTCCCATATTAAATAGGAAATAAGTTATTTGAGGAAACTAGAGGGTCCCACTAAAATAATCAATGATACTTCACTAACCCATCATATAAAAGACACTGAGACTTTTATTTGAAAATAATATGTGAAATCTTGATCTTACCTTAAAAAGCAATGCACGGTGACGTGAGAGGCCAACTCTAAGGGATGCAATAGGCAGCACAGTGGTGTGAAGAGATGTCCTCAAGTCCATGCTTCTCTCCATCCATTTGGCCAATATGATATTTGCATCACGGACAGGGCCACCCAGGTGCTCCGTAACAAGTTCAGCTAGTCTCTGTATAAGCAGTGTGGTTTCAGACGTCGGGCAGTCTAATGCAATGCAGTGTGCTATCTGCATCAACTCCTCCAAAGCAGGGTCTATTTTTCGGTTAACTATGACAACCTCATAATCAGAGCCTCCAATGACGCTTTCAAGATCTGCCAAAGAAGGCATGTTCCCCCGAACTGCTGGATCCCCAGATAGATTATATACATCGTAGAAACCATCCACCACTCTCTCGTCAAAATCAAGGAAACCAAAATTCTGACAAAGATAAAGATATGGAAATCAAAACAACAAGACATGTTACAGATATGAAATGCATTATTCCCATCGATAAATTAAAAGCTCTAATCACATACATGTCTGACAATATTTTTAGCAAGACAGCTACATCATACGTGAACTTTAATTTCCGGGTACCCCATCAGGTAATCCCAATGAAACTAATAACCCGTATTAGATGTCATATGAATGCAGATAGAGCAAACATTATATATGGTAGCAATTTAAGGCATCTTTCAATAGAAGCCATGTTGATCTCTTGATGTATTCTTTGTTACCATAAGTACAGGTATATTAATGAATGACCTGGAATTTGAAGAAGGGTTTCTTGTAACAACATTTCTAATGAGTCCAAAATGCTACCGGTCTTCATAAGTAGGACAATATTTGGTACTACCTAGATTGAAATGATACAATCAACAATCAGGTAGGTGCCTTCCTATCAGGTTAGGATCATTCATTTGAATTTGAGACATCTTTAACATACTTGAGTGACCATTTTTTTGTTGATTGTAATAAAAATAGCTCCTTTTTCACCCGTCTACCCATCTTAAGAAAAAATCTATATAAATAGGTAGTCCAGTTCCCTTAAATGATTGCTTTGTTTGTGAATGTGATTGCTCTACTCTTACTATGAGTAGTAGTATCTCGCCTCAGATCTTATTGCCCCACGTTGCTGGGTTTAAATTTAAAAAGGAAATCATTTCAATGTGGTTGTAGGAACGAATACTTGACTGCATATAAAGTTACACTATTCAAGAGGGAAGGACATCAATTACTGATATGTATCTTTAATAGCTACCTAAAATACATGCAAAATCACAGTTCTCAAATCTTCAGCAGTAAATGGTTCGATAGTGACTGATGTAAGAATTAAATAAGACCTTCGCTTGTCTGTATTCTAACACGTCTGGAACTTATAATTGTTAGCCAGAAATGCATATGTTTGTACCTTAAGCAATCTCCTATAAATTTTAAATATTTACATAGACTTGTAAGAAATATTGCAGGAGTCAAAATAACATGTGTCCAATAAGATGTTCCTAAAAGCCAATTGACTCAATTTTCGCTTATTTTTTATTTTGTGATCTCAATTGATCTCATTGCAAAATGCAAACAAGTACTTCCAGAACAATTCAGCCATAATATGTAGAATCGGTGTTTGTAAGATCGAACTAGCAATCACCAAATTCAAGTACCTATTTGATGAAAAAACACAGACAACTACCAGAATAGAGGAAGCGGCATACTTAACCATGCAATATAGAAAATCAACTTAACTGCTACAAAGAAGTGGAGAGCACAGTAAGTCTTCCAGTTTTCCAGCCAGTCTTTGAGTATCAAAATTTAAATCCTTGATGATGCACCCAATTCCGACATTTTCGGTGCAAAAATCAGTGAACTGTTTAAAGATTCAAATGCTGCACTAACTATTCTACCATACTGTTGCGATCACATAAAGTGGATGACAATGGGCTGACAGTCTAGAATTTATGAGGAAAAAAAAATCTTACGATGGAACCATTGCTCGTAAAGCCTATTTATGAAAGAGATTTTTTTGACATTCCATATTAGATTTTAAAATAGAAAGGAGCCCTATTGATCATTGAGAAGAAACGCAGGAAGCAGACAGTAATTGATAAACCAAAAATAGCCTTCCATTTTGTTTATCATCTAACACAAGCTACCACAATATCTGCGTCAATAAACAAAAATCAATTTACGTATCACATTTTCCCAATCTATCATTTAAGTATTTATAAACTAAGTAGGCTTCAATTTACATTATACATTGCAAGTTGCCCTATTCCCACCGCACTCATCAAAACAAAATGAAAATCAAAAAGAGCCAATAAAAATACATAGACATATCCGGCACAAACAAAATAATAGCAAGAGAAGGAAAAATTGAAAATTCAGATTAATAACTAATTCCATTGTTAGTAGAAGTGATCAAACTAAAAGAAGAAGAAAGAACTAAAAAAAAAGAAGCAGTCAATGGTAGAAAGTTCAATTTTTTTCATGCGTATCAAGTTTTATACAGGCAATAACGGATCAAATTGAAAAGGGAAAAGGGGATTAGGTAAAGAACAATCAAAATGAAAACTGACCCAATAACGGCGGGACAACAAGTCGGCAGCTCCGTTGGGGTTATCGGCGGTTCGGATCGGGGCCTTGACCGGGTCAATACGGGCAGCATCCTGACCCGACGAGGACACGCTTAGAGCCAAGGCAAGCTGGACCTGGTACTCCTCCTCGGAGGTGTAGTAATCCTGCTGTGAGTGATGCTGCAGGTTATTATTACTTTCGGCGGTGGTGCTGTTGTGAGCGGTGGTGGTGGTGGGGACAGCGGCGGCGGCGACGTCGGTGGTGGCGGTGGTAGAAGCGGTGGCCGGAGAAGAAGAGGTGGCGCGGTTATCGGAGGAGCACGACGGAGATTGAGGTGGTGGTGGTTGAGGGGAAGGGTTTGGGGTTGGGGTTTCATTAGAGCGGTTGGGGTGGTGATGAAGCTTTTTGAAAATATGTTTCATCTCAGACTTTCTCTCTCTCTCTCTCTCCTCCGTTTGTTTCTCTCTCTAGCGCTGATCAACTAATTATACTTTTTCCCCTTTCTAATACTGTAGAGAGAGAGAGAGAGAGAGAGAGAGAGAGAGTAGAGAGAGAGAGAGGGGGGTGGGGTGGGGGCTGGAAAAGGAGTGAAGGGGGGAAACTTAGGGGAGTGGACAAAGAAAATTGCTATAGTATGGGCCTTTTGGTAGTGGTGGAAGATGAAAATTGGCGGATTTCCGAAATTCCGATTTTCCGATTTTTAACGAATGTAATAAGAATGCATATATAGATTCGATTTTCAAATGAATTTGAACTCATAATATTAATATTATTACGTAATTTTATAAAATAAGTGGATTAGCAAATGAAAATTTCAATACTCGTCCAATTATTTTTTATTTGGAACAAGTTACCGGTTTCTGATTTTTCTGAATTTTTCGGAAGGGAATAATAGACATCAATTTGTTGCTTCCAAACAAAAAAAAATTGAGGAAAACGAAATACTATTTAAGGCTAAATTGCCAACTCCGAAAGAAAATGAATTCCTTTGATACATCGAAATCCACCTTGAGACCGCTAACTTATGGGCAAGATGATTACCCGTCCTTTTAACAAATTGAAAATCACATAACATAAAGGATGAAGCTATAGCTACAGCATCAAAAATAAAAGCTCCAAATGGTGCAAAAGCATGAATATCATCTTTAAATGTGTTAATGGCCTCTAAACAGTCTCCTTCAAGAATAATTGAGCTCCAACCGTGAGAACGAGCCATCTTTAGCCCTTCGAGAGCAGCATGTGCTTCTCCGTCCGCCACTCGTGGCCGCCCTTTAAAGTTTCGCACCGACCAGCCCACACAATGTCCATCACTATCTCGTGCAATTGAGGCCACCTTATAGAAGTGCATGCCCCGAGGGAACGCTGCATCATAGTTAATCTTAATCAGGCCAATAGGAGGTGGGTTCCACATCTCTCTGTGTCGGCGTGTCTCGCTTAGGGCGTTAATATTTAATTTGTCCTGTTTCCGCACCTAATTATTGATTAAAGGCAAAAACAAAATCGAGGAATAATTATTAAAGTTGATTATTGTATTCTAGTGAAGTTGTATCGACACTTTATTCAAGTAATAGATCAAAAATCGATCGTGATAACAAATAATTCAGTTACATGGTCTACATACAAAAAAGAAATTAGTGGAATGTTTTTTTATTTTTTTTATAACGAAGAAATTCGCAATCAATTATATAAATCTATTGGATATAAATATCATGTTGAAGCAATAGGCAAGAAGAATTTTTGATAAGACTAAGATGAGAGAGTTGATAATGAATTTCGGTATACTGAAATTTTTGGTAGGGCAATGGTAATGAATTTCATAACACCGAAATTGCAATAGTGGTAATGATTCAAATGGTTTGGTACGGTTGCCCTACCAAATCCACCGTACCCCTAGCCAAACCCTTGAAATTTCTTTCACGTAAAGCTTTCATAGTTTAGTCTTATGTCGTGCACTTTTATACTCGTTTGCGACTTGTTATACACTGTAATGATTCCAATTGTTTGTGATGCATGAGAGTTTGTCTAACCATAGCTTGGATTGCTAATGTTGATCTCGAACCGGTGACGATTCAACTTTTCAAGAAAAAAAGATTCCTTAGGTGTTGAAGACCAAAACTAATTTTCCACCAAAGTGAATTATTAAAAGACTATTATACCCTTACTAAAATAAAAACACACAATCACAAAACACCCAAAACGCTCGAATCCTACAAAAATTTGCAAGAGAAAACATATGGAGTCTTTTTATATTGAAGAGAAAACATTATGGAGTCACAGAACATCAATATAGAAGATTCTATACAAAATGAAGAAAATGAGCTATGTATTAATATATTTTTATAGCTAGATGATCGATTTTTTAAGTTTTTAAAGAAAAAGATAAATGTCTCAACATATATATTGTATTAACAATTGAGAGAACAACAATTTCTTGCTCAACTATACATTAAGCTACAAAAACAACTTAGAAAATATAGATAAGTTGTACAATACAAATTTCAACAAACTATATAAAATTATAAAAAAAAAAAAAAAAAAAAAAAAGGAGAAGAAAAAAACCAAACTTGTATCCTATATAATAAAAACTATACTCACTATTATATTAAAGAACTTTTGATGTATACACCATCAATTTTCTAAAACATTCAATTCATTTATTCTTAAAATGTATGCTATTTTTTTTTTCATTCATCTTCACATACCAATATGAATGTATATGAATATATGGATGAATAAATTACGATAATATACTCGTGTATTTTTCAATCCGGTGTAAGCATAGAATAAATTAAATATATTTTTGCTCCACCGGAGATGTAAAAAAAATACTTGATTATTAATTATTTATTTGGTTGTTGTTATTATTGGTATTATTATTATTAGAAAGAGAGTTAGACTGGTTAAGTCTTGCAGCTGCAGCAACAGAGGCGGCGACACCTCCGGGGCGGGTGCAAAGGTTGGGATCGTTTCTCAACTCGGCGCCTATCACTCCCTCTGCGTCTCGGCGGGTCACCGGTTTGTCTGACGGCAGCTTTGAACTTGCGTCCTGCAAATATATTAATATATTTTTTTCAAAAATCACAAATATACAAATTAAAATCAATAGAACTCTAATAGTGTTAATAGGATACAATTTGTAAATTATAATTGAAAAAAAATGTAATTAATTAAATGATAAATTGTAAATATCATTTTCATGTTAACTTTCTTTTAACAAACTATACATATTATATATATTTGTCAAGTCCCATACAAATATGTAATAATACTTCAAGAAAATATTTGTAACTAATGTTTTTTAGTAGATATAAGACTTTAACAACTATTAATATACAATTTCGATGTATTATTATTAGGGAAAATTGCACTTCACCTCCTATAAATTTTCAATATATGCACTCCCCCCTCAAAATTAAAAAAAAGTTGATAGTGTCCCCCTTCAAAATGTTATTTTTGTTGCACGTTGTCCTGATAGCCAAATTTCGATGGATTATTCAACACTATTGAGTCATGTTTTTGTTGCACATTACCCCTTGAAAAAAAATTGCATTATTACCCCTTTCAAATGTTTTTTTTATGCAGGATGCCCATTTAAAGTGCAACTTGAACAATATTTTAAAGGGGACGTCTCGTATTTTAATTTTTTTTTTTTTGGGGGGTGCAAATTTGGAAAATTTATAAGGGGCGAAGTGCATTTTATAAGAGGCCGAGTGTGACTGACCGAAAGAATTTCTCCAAGCTTTGTCTTATCCTCGTCTCTTGGCAGACGAGCATTGCGAGTGGCGGCAGATTGAGCAGCGGCCGCAACGCCGCCAGGGACAATATTGGTCCGGCCGGTTGCCCTGACCTCCGCCGCCTGTATGGCGGCGGCATCGCTGTAGTCAACAGGCCGGTGCCCCGCCGTAAGAGCAGTAGCTTCAAGTGCTTCGCCGATGGTGATTTCCCCACGATGCGAACCAAGTGGACCACTTAATGATTGGCTCTCTTGTTTCAGCACCTTCATCAAATTCATAATTTACATTATATATCTCTATATAACTAATAAGGGTAAATTACAATCAACCCCTGAGGTATGGTCAATTTACGAAAAACCCCCTCTTGTATGCATAATTACATCTACCCCTCAACTATGATTTTTTCTTAATCATCTAGATTTCGTGGAATGTGCTCTAGTTTGTACTCGTTTTGTGTAAAAATACAGTTTCTGATGCACCACAATCTGATATATACAAGCCAAAAAAAATACATATTATGATCATCTTGCTTCAAAATGTGGAGTTCAAATGGGATAAAACGGGTAGTGATAATATTCTATATAATCTCGAAGATTTCACTAAATTTGAAACCATAATGGTGGACGTGTAAAAAAACGAAATAATTTAAATTACCTGGAGACCAATGGGTTCTGTCTGGTTAGCTAGGATATGGGATTTGTTACTCTGTAAAATAAAACCAGCACTCTCATTTGATAAATTGACTTTCTTTGTTTCTTCTTCAATAGCATTCTTGGAAAGTTGCTCTTGGCTCATTTTTATTTTTTATTTTTTATTTTTTATTTTTTATTTTTTGTATTTGTATATTTGCAATAAACTTAAAGTTAGAAATGGAATTTATATATAGGGTGATAAATTTGTTGTGCGGTGGAAAATTAGCCAAGCGTTGAAAAAAAATATATGCTACATATAGTCATTTTGATTTGTTTCAAGTACCCCAAAAAAATCTCTGGAAATTAATTAACTTCAGACTTGGTCTTTTATATTTTCCTTTTATTTTTTTTACAAAATTTAATGGTATTAGACATCGGTTAATGAGATTCTGCACGTGGTTAAATACACTATGTGATTTAAATATCAAATTTACATAATTAATTATCCACTAAGAGCACACATATACATGAGTGTGTGTTATTATGCGTAAATCAACAGTGTAACAAGTGATTATATAATATTCAGAACTTTTTATCAAGAATTAAGACAATCTAATCATATTTCAATGATAAGGTAAGGTAAATACATCATGTTTAAGCAATTATATATTCAAATGACTCGGTAAATGAAAATTTTAATTGAATCACATACCCTACTACTAGTGAAAATTGAAAGAAATAACAAATTTCGCCGATTCAGGTCACAAAAACTTCCAATTATGGAATAATAAATTTCACTTTGAATTTTGAGAGTTTCGACTTTCGACTTTCGACTTTTGAGATTCCAATCTAATATATATACACTCCGTCGCTTCAGTGAGAAGACAATTATCCGCTCATATATTGATGTAGTAAACTTCTTACCCTAGAACGTCGAGATACTTAATTTTCTTGTAAGACTCTATTACCTTGTCCAACTCCGTTCATGAATAGTAACAATATCCTCTAGGATCGACTTCCTTCTTTCCTTATTCTTATCATATATGCGAACTATCTGATTATAGGTCACGAGAAATCTTTTAGTTATAGGAGTCCCCTCGGCTCGTTGTTATTCCACACCTAATGGAACTTCTTTGAAGTCATTCCTTCTGAAAGTAAGCTCGCGTATTTCATTTCAAATATCCTTTGATTAGACCGCTTCTGGTCAAGTAATTCGATTTATGTATCAAATCAGTCTGTATCAAATCGATAGAGCGTGCACGAAACTTGGAAGGGCGAATTGGCAAAACCCTAATTTACAGAGCACACGGATAACTTAGCTCAAACGAAAATATAAATGTGAAAACTTTAATCGAAACTAAAATGAACTTTATTTTTTCTTATGAGGGACTTCTCACTAAATATTTTTAAAACTTTTAAAAGTGAATCATCCATTCTAAAACTTTGTGAAAATTGGCAAACTAAGCACTATATTGTTGGGTAGTGGTGGTTATGGCGACAACAACACAACTTTTTATAATGAATATTTTAATATTATTTTCTTGACATCCTAAGTGTGCGTGCACGGTGCACCGAACCGCCCGGCCCCCTTATGGCGTCACCCCCAACAAACTGGAAAATTGCATTTACGCCCTTCAACTAACGAACACTTTTCACTAATTCCCCAAAACTTCATAGAACTCTACTCCGTTACATCATCTGTTAAATTATTAAAAGACTAGAATACCCATAGCATTTGACTGAATATACAGAATTGCCATTACGTGATTATTATATTTTTTTTTGAGAAAGTCATCAATAGTTGTTAACACCCATAATTGATGTTCTTCAAAATAGTGGGCTTTATTTGCTACATATTCAAATTCACTTAATTTATTGTTGGTTATCCAAAATCATATCCAAAAAATAAAATAAAATAAATCGGAGACGTTGCCCACTGCCCGCATGAACGTGTAGTTCATTTTTTTCTCTAAATTCTCACCCACCAACCAAATGATTCAGGGTTTGCCTATGGCGTTTAGGGACTGTCACACGATAAATTTGCGAGACGATGATTAATCGAAGATAAATTAAAAATATACTAATTTCTTTTTAAATTTAGTGTAATATATTGTTAAATATTATTTGTTAATACTCAAAACATATATAAAAACTTACTTAAACATGATTATGTCCCCGTCATTTATATATTCTAATTACATGACAAAAGTTTAACAATAACAAGATCATAATATATTAAAGATTCTTGTAAAATAAAAATAAAATGCAAATCTTCCGCATTCAAAATTATGCTGCCTCAATCTGTAGAAGTCTTCGGTCGGTTGTGATTTGTTTTGAATTAGTAAGTTGGGAGGTTCTTTCTACTTTTCCTTTTGTACAGGGGCTGATTGGTGACTTGGTGGTGGCTGAAAGAATAATGAATATTTTTTCCGAGTTATTGCTAGAAGTTTGACTATATCAATTTGATCTTTCTCAATAATCAGCCACACACCGCCACAAATCGTCACACAAAAATTGTAGATTTACGTCCGACACCATCTAGGTGACCGATATACATCTGTCAGCACGATTAATATTTATAACACTGCTTGAGATGTGTAGACCGCAACCTATACATGTAGTCTCAATAAGTGTTCCTCGCGAATGACCGATATTATATACTTTATTTATGCAACTCATTTCAATTTCTAAAGTTATTTGAACCTCTTTAAAATCTTTAAGTATGCAAGTTGCTATGATTTAAAAAAAAATTCCTAAAATGTCGAAAACCCTCCAAAATGAATCGCAAAAGAAATTAAATTTTCATTTCCAAAAAATCTTAAAATTTATCGAAAACATTAAATTCGATCCGATCTGTTCGATTCCACACAAAGAGGAAATAGAAGCAATTGGAAGGTTCATTATGGCGTTGCACTATCCATTAATCGTTGACGTGTCAGCATTTAGTTGGCTGCTATTCCAAGTAAACGGCCATTTAACGGAAAAGCTGACAGGATAGAAACGTACATGTTTTTAAGCAAAACGTACAAGCACCCGAAGCGGGTACCAACTTTCAGGGACGCCATTGCAAATTTCGAAACTACACACACACAATACACACAATACACACACTACATATAGATACAAACCAGCAAACACAGCTGCTAAATCCTTTTCTGTTAAACGTACAGACAAATTTAACTCTCCGGCATCTTCTCTCTCTAGATACCCAATTTGCCTAATCCACCCACCCCCTACCCCCTACCCCCTACCCCCACCCCCACCCCTACCCCTATTTCTCTTCTTCATCACTGTTGATTCTTCTGATTTTTCCGTGTTTGAACTTCACGCGCATACTAACAGAAGAATTGCATGGCTGCCGCCGCCGCTGCTGCTGTTGCTTCTTCTGCTTCGCTTTGCTTTCTCGGTAATGGAAACCGACCTAATTTCGGCTTCTGCGCTAACCGGTTCAAGAGGACTCGCCGGTTCACAGTTCGTTCTGATTTGGATTCTCTGGACTCGAATGTTTCCGACATGAGAAACAACGGTATGACCAATTCAAAATTCGCTTCCCAGTTATTTCAATTTCACTTTATTTGTTCAATTTTATGTTTCCTTTTTTTTTTTTTTTTTTTTTTTTTTTTTTTTTTCCGAATTGGTGAGTGAGCACTTGTTTATCGATTTTGGCGATTGAATCAATTTTCTTATGTGCTGCTTTGCTTCCTGTTTTGTTGTTTTTCTGAATGATTTTCGGTCATGTTTCAGTTTTCAATTTTCAATTTTCAATTTTCATGCTAAAAAGTGATCCTAATTTGAACTGTTATGAATGTTTTTTTTTTCAAATTTTCAATTTTTTAATTTTTTTAATTTTTTAATTTATATATATATATATATATATATATATATATATATATATATATATATATATATATATTTTAAATTTCTTTGTGTAAGAATTTTCTGTTTCTGGTAATAAATATAGATTTATTTGCCTTGCAGCTCCAAAGGGTTTGTTTCCACCAGAACCAGAACATTATCGTGGGCCCAAGCTCAAAGTAGCCATTATCGGAGCTGGACTTGCTGGCATGTCCACTGCAGTCGAGCTTTTGGATCAAGGCCACGAGGTTGTCATTTTAAAATGCGACGAGAAAAAATAAACTTAATTACTTTGATGACCTAACAACTGCTCTTTGTTTAATTACTACGCTTTCTACTAGTTAGTGGGAAACGAGAAGTGAGTTTGCACTTTGTTTTATGAAATGTAATTGCCGGATTGATTTTAAGATGTTTGAAGAACGATTTTAAGTTGCATTTTTAGTTTCTTTGCTTTCCTAATTAGAATACGGATTTTGTGCTTTCTTGTTTGCAGGTGGATATATATGATTCAAAGTCTTTTGTTGGTGGAAAAGTGGGTTCGTTTGTAGACAAACAGGGAAACCACATTGAAATGGGATTGCATGTTTTCTTTGGTTGCTACAATAATCTCTTCCGCTTGATGAAAAAGGTAGAGTTGACTTGTTCCTTCTACACGAGCACTCAATTTGTAGGCGAAACAAGCTAAATTAGATAGTAATCATGCTTATCTCAAGCAAAACTATCCTATCGATTGATTGGTATCAGAGATTAATTGATTATTCTTAATGATAGCCGAAATTGAATTTTAAGCTATAACATGCTTTCTTATGTTCATTTGAAAGCCAAACAATCTAAATTAGATACTAATTATGCCTATCTCAAGCAAAACTATCATATCGATAGATTGATATCTGAGATTAATTGATTATTCATAATGAAGGGCGAAATTGAATTTTAAACAGTAATCTGTTTTCTTATGTTCATTTGAAGGCCAAAGAAGCCAAATTGGATACTAATTATGTCTATCTCCGGCAAAACTATCCTATCGATAGATTGGCGTCAGGATTAGTTGATTATACTTAAGGATGGCCAAATTGAAGTCTAAGCTATAATCTGCTTTTTGATGTTCATTTGAATGCCAAACAAGCTAAGTTAGATACTAATTATGCCTATCTCAAGCAAAACCATCCTATCGATAGATTAGTGTCGGGGCTTAATTGATTATGATTCAGGATGGCTGAAATTGAAGTTTAAGCTATAATATGCTTTCTTATAATTCACCCGCATTTCAGTACTTTATGCAGATTGATGGATGTCATTATTTACTGTAAATGATCTCCGATTAACTTTTCTATATTGCTTGACACAGGTAGGTGCTGAAAAGAATCTTCTTGTCAAGGATCACACTCACACTTTTGTCAACAAAGGGGGTGATATTGGCGGTATGATGAATACTTATTACAAAATTAACCTGTCTGTATTTTCCCAGTAAATGGTCCATTGGCATGTGTAGTTTTAAGGAACATGTAATCAAGTGTGTTTCTACTTGCAGAACTTGATTTTCGGTTCCCAATTGGAGCACCAATACATGGAATGCGCGCATTTTTGACGACGAATCAACTCGGGGTACTATATATTCTGTTCATATATGTATTTATTTGGTCCTGCACATTTCTGCTGTTTCCTGATTAGTATTTTTGTGCAAGCAACTTCATTTTCCTAATATATCATTCTTTTGACGTGTATGGAGATGCAGTTTCGGGATTTTTTGTCCTTTCACCTTGCTGTTTAGTCGAGCTTATATTGTCATACAGAACTTTCCGTTTGGTGCTAAAACGTATATATACTTTCCGTTTGTACATCAGAAGTTTTTACTCGGAGAATGCCTCATTTCATGAGCATCTATGTCGTAGCATTGGTGCATGTCTGGGCAAGTAAATTTAACTACCTGGTCTCGAATTCACTAACTAGAAATAAAATGCTTTTGGTCAGAATTTATTGTTTAGTTCAAATCAATTGGTCCTTCATCTTGGTAAATCATGGTAATCTTGTGCATGGGTTTATTCTCCGATTGCATGACAATCATAAACAGAGTGTTTTCCGGCACAACATAATTATGTATGGAGGTTTATGAGAGCCAACAAGGGATCTGGGGATCTCATTTGTTCTCTATAGTTCTTAACTCGAAAGTCATTGGCCGAGACCAGTGAAAGTTAGAAAAATGGCTTTTCTAAATTTACTATCCAGTCATGTAAATAGGTTTTTGTTTGTATTATTCTTTTCTTTCTTTTGCCGTTTTCTTTTCTTTACATTTTTTACTTCCCAAAGTCCACTTCTTTTTTAAAAGGAGATACTATATTAATTTATCAAGTTCACGTCCACATATATCAATTGTGTTAAAATGTTTGTTCCAATGTTATTGCTTATTGGTTACTACATGATGATAGTTTGGTCCTTTTTATGAAGTAAACTATCAGAGAAAGGTTCACCCTCTCTATATTATTCTTGTCATGCAAGTTAAAGAAATCTGTCTACATCTATTTATTCGATGACATTTTCTAAAATTTTTCCCACTCTGAATTTGCAGACTTACGACAAAGCAAGAAATGCAGTGGCTCTCGCCCTTAGTCCAGTCGTAAGGGCACTTGTCGATCCAGATGGAGCAATGCAGAACATACGAGATCTTGATAATGTTTGTGTTCTTTCCAATTCTCTATTTCTTTCCTTTTCGCAAGTGTATGAATAAGATATATAAGTCAGGATTGGAAGCATAGGGGCGCAGTAAAATCTTATGAATAGAGAATAAGAGTCCTAAAGAGAGAGTCTTATAGTATGAAAACGGCAGATATAAAGTTAAAAAAATAGCATTCTATAGCCCGATTGTGTGATGATATCAGCAAGCAGAGCCTCGTGCGTTAGCCCCACTTTTATTTTTAAAAAATGCTACTAGAATAATGATTGGAGGAACTTCACCTTCTCACTCCAGGATTACTGGAACACATGTAGGCTTTTAACATTTCATGGTTGACAAACTATGTGATATATTGATATTGCTCAAATTCATTGCCATGCATTTTCATGCCAGAGTTTATATATATATATATATATATATATATATATATATATATATATATATATATATATATATATATATATATATACATACATATATATATTGTCTCATATCTTCGTTTTTGGTAATCACTTAGCTATCTATTTACTACAGATAAGCTTCTCTGAGTGGTTCATGTCCAAAGGCGGGACACGCAAGAGCATACAGAGAATGTGGGACCCCGTTGCTTATGCACTAGGATTCATCGACTGTGATAATATTAGTGCACGCTGTATGCTTACTATATTTTCACTCTTTGCTACTAAAACCGAAGCTTCCCTACTTCGAATGCTAAAGGGCTCTCCAGATGTTTATTTGAGTGGTCCCATCAGAAAGTATATAACAGACAGGGGAGGCAGGTAAAAACAATATATTTTACTCATATTATCAAACTCTTTTTTACTATTACCAAAAAAAAAAAAACTTTTTAGTTTTGGTCCGCCAGTAAAATTTCTTGAGCTTGTTTGCGGCTGAAGGTTCCATTTGCGGTGGGGATGCAGAGAAGTTCTTTACGATAGATCTGCCGATGGAGGTGTGTATGTAACGGGGCTTGCAATGTCCAAGGTACATTCGTTTTTATTCAAAATTTTACCTTGTACTAACTGATTTAACTAATTTACGAATTTAAGTAGCAAACTTCAGCTTATTTAAATATTCAACAATCATAGGTATATTTGGAGATAGCATAACTTCCTCCATTTATGAGGTGAATTGTTTTGAAGGGCAAAAACTGGACACCTCTTACTACTGAGCATTTATATACGTGCATTCATCCTTAATTGCTGGCTATCCATGTTTGCTGTACATTTTTCACAATTCGTTAATTGAATTTACATACAATTATATCTCATTAAGAATTGTTACATGCTACGAGTAGTGGATTAATATCTTATATATTTTTTTCTCTCCATTAGTGGCACTCACTTGTAGATTAGATTGCAGAAGGTCAACTCTATCTCTGATACTTTTTGTGTTTGGAAAATGAGAATAGGATTAAAGTAAAATATATTTTGTGGAGGTTTTGTTTACATGTATTATTTAGTATTATACGAGGAAAAAAAAAACTGATCTTCTTCTCCTTCCAGTACGAAAATAAACCTGAATTGCAAAATGATGTTTTCTTTTAATTCATTTGCAAGACCTTTTTAAGGCTATTTCTCTAAGGCTGGTTTCCATATTTTATAATATCTTATGTATCTTTATCTATGAAAATTGTGGGCTAGCCATGCAGACTAACAAATGGTTTCTCCTTCGTTCAGGCTACTGAAAAGAAAACAGTAAAAGCCGATGCTTATGTGGCAGGTTTGCAATTAACCTCGCCTTTATATTTTCTCCTTTACTATACAGTAAGATAATCTCATGTTCTCTAATTTTTAATTGCAGCATGTGATGTACCCGGAATTAAAAGATTACTCCCACAAGATTGGAGAGAGTCGCAATTCTTCGATAACATCTATAAACTGGTAGGAGTACCAGTTGTCACTGTGCAGCTTCGATACAATGGCTGGGTTACAGAGCTAAAAGACTTAGAACGTTCACGGTCAGCATTATTAACCTTTTACTATAGTTATACTTTGATTCTTTTTGCAGCGCAGAATATTCTTCTTTCCCACCAAATTTTTTTAACTCTGAGATTTTTCAGGCAATTGAGGCAAGCATCGGGACTTGATAATCTACTTTACACTCCGGATGCAGATTTCTCTTGTTTTGCTGACCTGGCGCTCACATCACCAGCGGATTATTACATTGAGGGACAAGGCTCGTTGCTTCAGTAAGAAATGCTATGATTATAAACAATTTTTTTTCTAGGATGATGATGTTTTTCTGCTCGATGTTTATTATTTGTTGGATATTTACAGATGTGTACTTACACCTGGGGATCCTTACATGCCTCTACTAAACGATGAAATTATCAAGAGAGTTACAAAACAGGTTCGTTTAACTTGTTACTTTCTTTGGGAAGCTGCTCTCTGGTTTAATTAGTCGATGTATTATTTTACATTTTGGTTAAAGTTTCTAGTGTAATCACTTGCCAACTCCTTCCTAGTACAAAATTTACGTTTTAAGAAGGGTAAATTACAACCACCCCTGAGGTATGGTCAAATTACGAAAACTCCCCTCCTGTTTGGGTAATTACAACCACCCCTCAACTATAAATTTTTTTACACGTCCACCCTGGCGGTTTCAAATTTAGTAGAATCTTCGAGATTATATGGATTATTATCACTTTTGTACCCGTTTTATCCCATTTGAACTCCACATTTTGAAGCAAGATGATCATAATTTGTGTTTTTTGGCTTGTATATAGCAAATTGTGGTGCATCAGAAACTGTATTTTTACACAAAACGAGTACAAACTAGAGCACGTTTCACAAAATCTAGATGATTATGTTGAATTTGACACCATAAGGGTGGAGGTGTAAGAAAAACTCATAGTTGAGGGGGTAGATGTAATTATTCAAAGAAGAGGGGTTTTTTCGTAAATTGACCATACCTCAGGGGTGGTTGTAATTTACCCTTTTAAGAATAATATTATGCAACTTATTTGTGTTTCATGCAATGGTAGTAGACTCGTAAACATTTTTTTGTGTTTATTATTTGGCTAATCGTACGTGTTGATGTTGTTGTTATTAGGTTTTGGTGCTGTTTCCATCTTCCCAAGGTTTGGAAGTAACATGGTCGTCAGTTGTGAAAATCGGACAGTCTTTATACCGTGAAGGACCTGGTAAAGACCCTTTCAGACCCGACCAGAAAACTCCGATAAAAAACTTCTTCCTCGCTGGTTCATACACTAAACAGGTCCGTCACACTCCGCCTTCCGATTTATACTTATAACCCAAATAAAACGGCAATAATTCGATTTGGATAAAAAACAATTAAATTATTAATTTTTTTCTATTGGGTTTTGATAGGATTACATAGACAGCATGGAGGGAGCGACTCTGTCTGGCAGACAAGCCTCGGCGTTCATATGCGGTGCTGGAGAAGAGTTGGTCGCGTTACGAAATTCTCTTCTCAAAGAAAATGAGTTGACCCTTGTCTGATTTTATTTTATAATACAGTTCCCATTATATAAGTTATAAGTACAGGTTATGACAAACAAGAAAAGAAAAAAAAAAACACCAGATAAACTGCTCTGGTTATACTGACATTGTAGATCCACCGAATATTATTCTGCAATATTTATTGAGGCCGGTATTTATGTAAACGAGAGAAGCCCCCGGAGGCAGAGTCTGCCTTTAACAAATGAATGTTGCGATCAGTTTGAAAGCAGTAACTATCGAAATGGATGAGTTTACGCATTTGTAGGATTTTTTTATTTAAATGTTCGTGTTGTACTAGACGAACCCGAAGTTCCGGGTTCTCTCCATCGTAATTATATATCTACCCCCGATTCCACCAACGCGACGAGGGATCGGTTTCACCGGTGTCTTGGGGGCGGTGGTGGACAAGTTGTGATAGTGGCAAAGAGAAGAGAAGATATTATGAGAGTTACCGTTTGAAGGCGAGATTTCTGGGCAAAGTGAATGGAAAGAGATAACGTTTAAGGGTAATTACGTCAATTCACAAGCCTTGAGGGGGGTTTACCAAATTATTTTTGAGATTTGGGTACCTAGTTCGATATAATTACCAAATAAGGGGTATTGCATATTCTACTATTGTTTGGACTTTTTCATTACATTTTTCATCACGCCTACTCTCACCATTTATTATTATTAATATTATTATTATTATTATTATTATTATTATTATTATTATTATTATTATTATTATTATTATTATTATTATAATAATTATTATTATTATAATAATAATATAGTTCTCGAATAAAAAAAGTGAAACTTATAGGTATTATACTAGTGGAAGATGAACGAGATGAATACGTTGATGTTGATTCAGATGGCGATGACAACAACTCCACCACGTCTCGTATGGCTCGTGCTATTATTTATGATACAAATACTGAGCTAGAATTGAATCCGAGAACAAGTGACATATCGATAAATGAATATAATAATGCGTCGTCGCATAATACGATCTAAAGAAGCAAATCGTGCTCTTCAGAAAGATTTAATCGCTCATGTGTGGGCAAAGCACAACAAAAACACGTGATTGTAGTAATTATTTGATTATAAGAGTGTTTGATTTTATTATATTAATTTAGAATAGTAATATTAATCTGAAATGCTAAATCCCTCACTATTTTTACCAAATCATGCACATAATTAAAAATATTTCTCTCTCCAAAACTTCTCTTCTCCTTTCCATCCTTACTTTTTTTCCCTAATTTTTTCACAAAACCACAGACTAAAAACATCCCTAGCATTCCAAGTTCGAATTTGACGAAAATATTTTAATGTTCAAACTAAAATAAAGTTGGAATTTGAGCAAAATATTCGAATTGATATGAATTTGAATAATTAAAAATACTTAATGAAATTGAATAAATATTAAAAAAAAAACATTTTATGATTATTCACGTAAAAAAATAATGGATTTTGATTTACTTGGATAAAATTATTTAGAGAGAAGTTAGAGAGTATTTGAGTAGAGAGAGATTTTTTTTTAATTTATGTGTGAGATTTAGTACATTTTAGTGTGGGAAGTAGCATTCCCCAATATTAATGGAATAATAATAATATACTAATAAAAATAATAATAAATGTTAAATATTTGAAATTATAAAATATATATATAAAAATAAAATTTTATTTTGATTTTAGGTTTTTTAAAAGAAAAAATGGAAAAGGAAAAGAAAAACAAAATAATAAAGTAAGAGACATGCTATTTCCACCCTCAAAATATCATATTTCACAACCAAATTAAATATATTTATCATTTTACTCCTTTCTTCTTCACCTATATTTTTTTACAAATTTATAAACTATCTAACACTAAACTAATTAAAATATTTATAAAAAAACCCCACCATTTTCACTCAAAATTTCACCCTCTCCACCATAAGTGTATAATACTTTCGTCAGAGAAAAACATTTTCGAAGGTCAAAAAGAGCAGAAATTCACGTTTTTTGAAAAATAAATTAAGATTACTTGTACGGAAGATCTTGAACTTCCTCCAAAATTGACCAGTTTGGATTAATATAATTTTATTTCCTAAAAATAATTTACATAATTCGTAGCTAATATGATATGAAAGTTTAAATATTTTGTAATATATATTTCATTGCAAAAAAATTTAAAAAAAATTAAAAAAATTAAAAATAAAAATAAAAATAAAAAATAGCTGCATGCGCAGCAGCACCGATTATGAGAAATCCACCAATCCACATGTGATGTGTGAACAACGACAGTTGTGTACCATAGTCAGTAGCTAGATATGGATAAGGGGGCATGGAATACATATGGTGAGCTATAACAATGGTTAAAGAGCCCAACATGGCTAGGTTAAGAGATAATTCTACTCAGTCGACTTTATCGCGAAAGATTATTTTTTTTAATTAGGCCAAGAAGTTGATAGAAATAAAATAGAAATAACTTAGAATAATTAAGTGAATGTAAGGAAGAGTGGTGTATTATAAATTTGAGTGGTATTTATGACATTGTATAATCTTAGGTGGTGAATTGAGATACTTTAGAGGTGGAAATAGCATCGCTCTAGAGTAATAAGCCAACTGAAATTGAAAGATAAAGAAAGACAAAAGAGAAAAAGAAAATGGGTCTTTAAGATATAAGCCCCTGGTGACAAACCTTATTAGAACTAAATGACAAGTCTAACTAAAATTTGCTTCACATCCTTTATTAAATTTATTCCAAAAATTCCCCTCCACTCACAAATTCGAAACTTCATCAAATTGTAAATATATTATGATGAACTATGGTATTATTTAACATTTTTAAGTTTGCATCTAGCATTTTGTTTTTAATTTTTACGTGAAACACGTTTTTTTTTTCTCCGTATTTTTTCATTATTTAAAAAATCTATTTTTTCCCCTTGTTTTATACATAAATTGAAAATTATGATTTTTTTTTAATTTTTTCGGTCGTAGACATCTACAGAAACCCATAAGAAACCGTAGTAATCCGTAGTCAGCCATAGACATCTTGAAACCCTTAGAGATCTTGAAACCCTAACTCCTCCTACAAACCCTAGCTGCCAGAACCATAGACACCCATAGACATCCAAATCGATTTTTTTTAAATTTCCCCCACCAAACCCTAGATCCGCTTCTCCACCACCACCATCCACCACCATCACCGAGCGCCACCATGACACCATCATCCATGCCCAACACCGTCGTCGCGCCTTCCACCATAGATCTGACCTTACACCACCATAGCCGCCGTCTCCTTGCATCTACAATCATCCGCTTATTGCCGCCGTCTCCACCGCATAACCACCGCCAGAGAGAGATAGCGATATCGGAAAATAGAGAGATAAAGATTGAGAGAGAGAGAGAGAGAGAGAGAGAGAGAGAGAGAGAGAGAGAGAGAGAGAGAGAGAGAGAGAGAGAGAGAGAGAGAGAGAGAGAGAGAGAGAGAGAGAGAGAGAGAGAGAGAGAGAGAGAGAGAGAGAGAGAGAGAGAGAAAGAGACAGCGAGAGAGCGAGATTGCGAGAGAGAAAAAAAGATTGCGAGAGACAGACAGAGAGAGCGAGATTGCGACAGAGAAGAAAAAAGAAAAATAAATCTGAGAAAGAGAGAGAGAGAGAGAGAGCGAGATTGCGAGAGAGAAGAAAAAAGAAAAATAAATCTGAGAGAAACGTGACTTTAGAATTTATGGATTTAAGTTAAGGGTAAATTATGGATAAAAGAAATATTGAGGATGTGACTCAAATTTATTTTTCTAAAAAGGATTTAGTTCATAAAAAATTATTAAGTTGTATTCCACATCTAATTATATTTCCAATTAGGGACCTCTAGCATATTATCCCAAAAGAAAAAGAGAAAAAAACACGTGAAGTACCAACCAAATAGAAAAGGAAAAGAAAAAATAAAAAGAGGAAGAAGAGCATGTGCGCATGAATTTGGCAGAGGGTGAAGAGCATGTGCGCATGTGGCGCGTGAACATGTGCGAATGAATTAGGCATGGGTCAAATGCCCGCGCCCACCCCTCCCCTTCTCCCTTAGGCCTTATCCATAGCAAGCAAAATATCCCACCCATCTTTTGGATTTCTTATTTAGATTACAATTTGGCATTTTAGGACCTTTGCCAATTATCTATCATGAAAATTACAATTGCTAATTAAATGTGCATATCGTCCCAAGGTATGGTAATTTACGAAAAAAGCCCTTCTTTTTGGATAATTACATCTATTTCTCAACTATGATTTTTTTCTTACACCTCCACCCTTATGAGATCAAATTCAACATAATCATCTAGATTTCGTGAAATGTGCTCTAGTTTGTATTCGTTTTGGATAAAAATACAGTTTCTAATGCACCACAATCTGATATATACAAGCTTAAAACCACATATTATGATCATGTTGCTTCAAAATGTGGAGTTCGAATAGGATAAAACGGGTACAAAAGTGATAATAATCCATATAATCTCGAAAATTCCACTAAATTTGAAATCGCAAGGGTGGACGTGTAAAAGCATTTATACTTGAGGGGAGTAGTTGTAATTATCCAAGCAAGAGGGTTTTTCTTGTAATTAATTTGACTATACCTCGGAGGGTAATTGTAATTTACCCTAACATTTAACCAATTGATGGTAAGAAATGCACACACTTACATTCGACTTTGATAATGTAGGATCTTCGACGCTACTAGTTATCTTAAAAATATAGTTAGTAGTAGAGCATTAAAAGACGTATACCATAATCGCATACTGCATTCAACACACACAAACACACACAAACAAACAATATAATAATGCTGCTCAAATTTCGATTGGGCAACCTAAGAGTCTTTGAGTCCGAAATGGTAAAGAATAACAAAGATTACTGTTACGTGTCTAAGGTAGTCGGAAGAATGTGATCACTCGTTGCTGTTCAAATGTCGATTGGGCGAGAGTATTTTCACCAACAAGAGTAGAGATCTGCTTGTTAACCTACGAAACAACCTACGAAACAGTTAAAAACCACACACTGGGTTATGCCCGACGATTATCCTTCCAAATCAGATAAACCTGTCACAATTGAAGCATGATTCATCCCACTCTCAAACCTCCAAAATATAGTAATAATTGATAACTCGACTCAACCCTTTGATATAATTAATAATTAATTTGGAGATATTTATATTGGATCCAAATACACACATACACACACCTATATATATATATATATATATATATATATATATATATATATATATATATATATATATATATATATATACCCATCACCTTTTACCAGAAAATATCAAATTTGTATGATATATTGCATTCATGCTACAAGTTGTATGCCCTACTGTTATAGTCAATCATGCTAAAGTTGTATGCAGTATGCCCTACTGTTTATAATCAATCATCGCTAAAAGTTAGAAGATATTTCATATTTATTTCATTTCCTGGATTTTAAAGTTACAAAATATATTAGAAATTAATATTCTGTAAAACCAACCCCAAAATAATATTTCTGAATTTATATATATATATATATATATATATATATATATATATATATATATATATATATATATATATATATATATATATATATATATATATATATCGAAATAAAATCATGATACTTTGACTTGTCCACATATAAATAAATATACCTAATAATAATAGTGGAAATATGCAATACCCCTCCTTTAGAAAATATTTTGAATCAAACTCAATTGACTTTAAAGACTTTTCTCATAACCCAAATTTCAATCTAAATTAGTTAGACCCCCTTACCACATATAATAAGACTCAAGTGCCCATATGTGTTAGGTTGTTAAGGTGATACAATTTTGTTTCACTCTTGGGCATCTCTGTCTTAAATTCTCTCGCTCTCTGTATCACAGTTTTTTTTCTTCTTCAGATCTGTAAATCACCGCCGCTGAAGTCAACAATATCCCTCAAACGCCGCCAGCCGAAACCCGTTGTAGGAGGCCCTCCTCCGCCGATGTTGGAGATCGTCAACCCCTCGTCCAACACCACCACATCGACGCCTGGTACAATTGGCGGCGGCGCCTCCCCTACCTCGTCGCCGCCCTCCGTCGGATGCGTGATTTCTACATGGAGATTTCCCTTCTCTCACCGCCGAATACCAATATATACGTTTCAATTTTTTTTGGAGTGCGACAATTGAATTACAAGATTATAGATAGTAGTCATATTTGACAGAGTAGTCATATTTCCACTATCCTGTTCAGTAATTGTTATACAAACCATAGTCACATAATAGTCACATTCTCGCTGTTTTGTTAAGAATACATCTACTGTATGTTAATTCCCAATATCTTGTTAATTACACTTTCTTACAAAGCACAATCACATAATAGTCATATTCTTACTGTTATCTTATTAATTATACTTCTACAGTATGTTGATTACACTGTTATACACAACCTAGTCATATAACAATCATATTCGCATTGTTTTGTTAATGCCTACATCGAGATTTGAATGTGACTACTTCAAATCAAAACCAGAGACTGTATATGATTAGTAGGAGGTGATGGATGTATGACATAGTACGTACCAAATGTTTTCGATTTTTTGGTATGTGATTGTAGTTAATTCCGAAGCAAAGAATTTTCGATTTGGGGAGTTTTCACTTTCGTGCGTCTTCTTTAATGAATTTTATGTAATTTGATTTTTTTTATTATTAAATATGTAAGCAGTTTTGATAGAAAAACATATATTAATGCTAATTAATGGGGAATTAGCTAGGCTCCATATTATTAGGTATTTCGAAAATTATAGTTGGGTGTTACAAAAGCAGATATTAATGCTAATGAATATGAATTTAGGCGCCCATATTATTAGGGATTTTGAAAATTATGGTTGGGTGTTACAAATCATGATAATTGCTGCAAGGGCAATATTGGGAATACATATTCTAGGGGGTTATTACAAAAAAAGAATTATGGTATGGACATAGCACAATTTTTTTATCTATATGAGGGGTTATTGCTAATGACCCCATTATAATAACAGTAAATTACCAAAAAAAAAACCCTGAACTTGGCTAAATTACGAATAACACTCTCACCTATTCATAGATTTTCAAAATTCCCCCCGACGTTTGTTTCTGGCTTACACCGACCTCCTTAAGGTGTAATTTTTCACATAATCTTTTTGATTCCATGGAGTATTGCCCCAACAAATGCTAATTCTACCGTCGTCGACGTGTCATTTCTTTATGCTACTTCTAAAAGATAAAAATTACTTTCAAACAGGTAACTGTAATACTAAAAAGTTTATTAAAAAAAAAAAAGCTAAAAAGTGTTAAAGTGTTATTTAAGAAGAATAAAGATTCCGTGTAAAGATCCCCCTTAGAGGTAATTTTTGTCTTTAGAAAAGTAGCAAAAAAGATTCCACGACTCAAAATGATTATGTGGAAATTCACCATAAAGGGCCGGTGTAAGACGGAAACAAACGTCGGGGAACTTTGATAATTTCGAATAGGTGGAGGTGTTTTTCGTAATTTAATCTAAGTTCAGAGCTTTCTTTATGATTTACCCTAATAATAATAGGGTTAATGGAGGCCCATGACAAAGGCACTTAATTAAAAAATGGACATCCAACTTTTTTCTCTTTCGAATATTTCCAGTTCATTCAAACTTATTTGCAAATAAGAAAAACTTTTTTATATATACCAAAATTACCCCCAATTCATTGAAAGTCAATTCAACTCCAATTTCATGATTTACACCCCAATTTTGACCCGCCACCACCAGAGACCGCCGGTCTCCGGCGTTGACTTTTTTATTTTGTTTTTTCTTAAAAAAAATATTTTCATTAATATTACTGTCTTGTCTGCTAAATTACTGTCTCCAGCAGTCATTTAACTGTTGGAGAGAGTAATTTAACTGTTTATTGATTTTTTTTTTCTTAAAAAAATTATTTTAATTAATATTACTGTCTTGGCTGCTAAGTTACTATCTCCAACAATAATTTAATTATCGGAGATAGTAATTGAACTATTAATAGACTTTTTTTTTCTTAAAAAAAATATTTTAATTAATATTACTGTCTTGAGTGCTAAATTAATGTCTCCAACAGTAATTTAACTGAGACAATAATTTTACGGCCGGTATTAATTAATTTTATCGTCTTTACCTGCAATTTTGTTGTCTTCGACTGTTAATATTAAAGTCTCATGCAATAATATTAGTAATATTACTGTTCGAGAAAATAATATTCATACTGTCCTAAACAGTAATATTACTGTCTGAGACAGTAATTTAGCAGCCAAGACAGTAATATTAATTAAAATAATTTTTTTCCTAAGAAAAAAAAAGAAAAAATCAAAAAAAAAAAAAGTCAACGCCGGAATCTGGCCGAAAATAAAGATTCAGAAAAAAAATTATTAAAAAATAGGTGTTAAATGTGATATATTTGTTTAAATTCGGGGTTAATGTGTATTATAAAGGAAGTTAGAGTATTATGCATAGAGTTGATAAAAAAATATATTATGAATGATATTTTAGACAGAAGACATGGGAATGAATTTATTTAAAAGACTCTATTTTTATTACCACGTGTATTTGTATTTAAGTCTGTTATCATTTGCCTTTTTGCGGTTTGGCCATAATAATAATAATACCAGTAGACATTTTGGGTGGCACAAAAATCATGTGGGAAGTTGAAAGGTGGGACCCACAGATCACTTCCATTAAAAGATCATCTTCCTTACTAAGACTTGGTCTGGTTTTAATTTACTATTTATAGTAAGCAGTCTTTCTCCATTTTCAAGAAACAAAGAGAAAAGTGGTGCATGTATGTATGCATGTGATACGGACCGAATTGTCCTCATGGGGTTTCCCAATCATTTATTGGGCCGTAGATGGAGCCTTCACTTGTATTTGTCCCAAAGCCATATCAGGCCCAAGAAGAGGAGTTAGGGCAAGTTTGCTTATTTCTTGCTCATCAAGTATCTTCACCTATAAATAGGGAGTTGCAGGTACACCGCCGGAGGAATTTCCGGCAAGCTATCATCAAAATATCGTCCAAAGAAGACAAGTCATCATCTCAACAATTTTGGAGCGAATCAGCATGGCTGCTGCTACTTGTGCTTCTTCTTCTTCTCTGTGCTTTCTGCAGACCATTAATAATGGAAATATGCGAATCGGGTCATCATCTACTATCCATTTACACAGGCCTCCACGTCACCTAACTCTTCGCTCCGATCTCGAATCTAATGTCTGCGATATGACCACTCATGGTCTCTCTCTCTCTCTCTCTCTCTCTCTCTCTCTCTCTCTCTCTCTCTCTCTCTCTCTCTCTCTCATGTTTCTTTTATATTTTTTTAATGAATTGTAAACGAAGTTTGTGTAATTTTGAATTGCCAACTAAAAACTCCTAATATTACTAGCTAATTAATATTTAGCAAAAAAAAATTTATGATGCATATTTTTTAGTGCTCAACCTATAAGTGATTAGTTTTTTTAGGGATTAATTTGCTAAGAATTCAAATCGTATAGGTAGGTTTTGATAATAAAAATATGTTTTTACTACCTCCGATTTTTGTTTAAGTGTCGTTTAAGGTATCTTAATTCTGCATACTAACTAAGAAAATTATTAAACGGTCTTGATTTGTGATCAAAAGTCCTTATTTAATTATTTGACCAAATTATCCGATCCATTTACGAATTTTCGTCTTCTCTTTCTCGTTTCATTAATTTATCATTACCGTTAGGGTAGAGTTGGGAAAATATAATTAATTAATTCATTAGTTAATTAATATTGTCTTGCAACTCTAAAGTGACACTTAATGCGTGAAAAAACATATAAGGTTAAAGCGACACTTCAGAAGAAAAACATATATGTAATAGATATTTTATTCTTCTTTGAATATTTAAAGATTTTTGACACCTTTTTTTCCCCGACGAATTCGCATAAAACACTTTCTTGACGAGTTCTTTCGGAAAATTAGATGTTACACATGGTGATTTACACCAAATGATTGTTATCCGTAGATCTGCACATAATCTCATTAGCACCCATGTGTATGTCTCTTAGTTGGAGGTTATTTAACCTCATCTATAGTTAACACTCATCCAGTATAAAAAATAACTAGGTGTAGTATCTAATTCCCCGAATATATTTCCTTTTGCAGCTCCAAAAGGTATATTCCCACCGGAGCCTGAAATATATCGAGGACCAAAGCTCAAGGTAGCTATCATCGGAGCTGGGCTCGCCGGCATGTCAGCGGCAATCGAACTTTTGGATCAGGGCCATGAGGTTTAATTTATTTTCATTCCGACCCGACCCAAACCTACCCAATATTAATTTATTAGTTTTTGTTTTCTTTTTTTTTTGACCCGACAACCGGTTATGGATATATTCGAATGCAGGTGGATATATACGATAAACGAAGCTCCGTTGGCGGAAAAGTGGGTTCGTATGTAGACAAACGCGGGAACCACATAGAAATGGGTCTCCATGTTTTCTTTGGCTGCTATAGCAATCTTTTCCGTTTGATGAGAAAGGTATAATTCATTCATTCATTAATTAGGGCTTCTTTATTTTATTTTCTTTACAATAAATTGAATTTTTTTTTATATATATGTTTTTATTTTTATATTAGATACAAGCTGATAAATTATTATTTTTAATTTTTTATTTTGTTTGAATCAGGTTGGCGCTGACAAAAATTTCCTAGTCAAGGATCATACTAATATTTTTGTGAATAAAGGTGGCGACGTTCGCGGTATGATTAATACTCGTTATTGACATGCTATATCGGGAGATTTTTAATTATTGATGTGATTAAATAATTATCCACTAAACACACATATATATATAGAGATGTGTGATAATTATTTGCAGATTAACGATTACTAATCACCCTATGTGTTTCACCCACTGCAGTATCAAATAAACCATACTTCAGATATACTAATTAGCTAATTTCGCAAAGTAAATTATTAATTTGCATTTAGTTCAATTGAAGGTAACATGTACTAAAATTGTTGCACGCAGAAATTGATTTTCGGTTCCCAATTGGAGCACCATTTCATGGAATTCAAGGAATTATGAAGACAAATCAGCTTGAGGTACATACTAATTAATGATTTCCAATAAATATTTAAACATATATATGTAAAATATTAAAATATTTAAGCGTGGTGCATTGCGCCGGTAACATTCAAAAAAGAAAGAAAAAATTATTTAAAGAGTAAATAGCAATAAACCATCCTCTGGTTACAAGCTTTTGATCCCCTTGTGTTCGTATTATTAGCACATAATTCCCTTGCGATTTATGGAGTGTAGCGTCTGTTAGTTTTTCCGTCAAACTGAATTGCGTATGACAAACTTGAAGGGGGTCATCTACAAAAAAATTATTTTGACGTTCAACACATGCAGTTAAGTCAGGCGGTTAAAATTGATGGAAAAACATAACAAAAGCTACCACATCTACCACAAGGGCGTTATTTGTTATTTGCTGATGTTAAAAACACAAGGGGTCATCTGCAAAAGCTTGTTACCACAAGGGGTTTAAGTGTTTTTTTATCCTAATATGAAAGGCAAAAGTCTAACTAAAAGGACTAAAATACAATAAGTCTAACTTTTTTTTTTAAAGAAAAACGATGAGCATATATTAGGCATAACACGCCAAGTTGTGAGGTACAGATGAACCCTCCAAACAAGCTACGTCTGAATCCCTCACAAGGAAGTGAGCAAGTTAATTACAATGCCGTTTAACAAAAGAAAACGAGCAACTATTAAAAGTTTTGACAGTAATTTTAATTTCCACTATAAAAATTTCTATAAACTATTAAAATACAATAAGTCTAACTAAACCGACTAAAATGCAATTTCTATAAACTTGTTTTAAAATCCTAGACTATATTTGGCAATTTAAAAATATTAAAAAAAAAATCATCCTTCTCCAAAAATTGTTTTTGTTTAACGTTTATATGAATTTCTAAATGCATTTCCCGCTCTGAATTTCAGAATAATGATAAAGCAGGAATCGCTATGGCTTTCGGCCTCAGTCCGATTGCAAAGGCTCTCCTTGATATCGATGGAGCAATGCACAACATACGAGATCTCGATAATGTTTCTTTTCTTTCTCTCTCAATAAAATTTTCGATTTTGGAATAAAAAAAAATTCATTTTAAATTTCAAAATTTCCGAATTCCATTTTTTTTGAAATTATTTTGACAGTAATTGAAATATATATGAGATTCCGATCCAATGTTAATTTCTGAAAAATAATTTCAAAAATTCCAATAAAAAAAGTAGACTTAAAATATCAATAATGTGTACATTTTAGGTTAATAAAAAATTGCATTTCCCGAGTTCACTTGATTTTTTATCCGAATTTTTTCAATTTGGGAACAATTTTCTTTACTCCAATATCCAAAAATCCCAATTTCTGATTTTTTTTTCCTGAACGAAATTGAATTAGTTTTTCACTTCTTAAAAAAATGATTTTTTTTTTCTGAAACTGCTAATTTGGATCTGATTCGTCCTATTTCCACCACTAATAAAAATTGATATTTCAATTGTATAATTCAATAAGCGAGCAACGTAACAATATTGATCTTCTATTAAATCCGGCGCTGTGTATTTTACAACAGGTGAGCTTCTCCGAATGGTTCTTGTCGAGAGGAGGGACCCGCAACAGTATCGACAGATTGTGGGATACTGTTGCGTGTTCCCTCGGCTTCCTCGATAGTGATAACATTAGCGCGCGTTGTATGTTGACTATATTTTCACTTTTGGCTACTAAAACCGAGGCTTCATTACTTCGGATGCTTAAAGGGTCCCCCGAAACTTATTTGAATGATCCCATTCAACAATATATCATCGAAAGGGGAGGCAGGTGAGTGGCATACAGTAGAAAGTCGATATATTAATAACTTTGTTTGAATAATATTTTCTCTCTCTTCCAACTCACTGGCAACATGCTAAATTATTAATTCGATAATTTAGTAGAATTTTACTGCTTCAGACTGTATTGATTTAGAGAAGTTTAACTGTATTTACATCTAAATATTTTTTACTCCTGTTTTCGGTTTAATCTATCCATTAAATCGATCTTTTATATGTTTGTTGCCACGCAAGGTTCCATTTGAGGTGGGGATGCAGAGAAATCCTTTACGATAGATCTGAAGACGGAGATTTGTATGTGACGGGGCTTGCCGTATCAAAGGTATATATACATATATACGTACATGCTTTATACGTAAAAAATGATTCCGATGAATTATTTATACGTCAATTTAATAATCGAATTGAGTTAAATTAGCATATGTTATATACAAAAAACATATATAATAGAAGTTTACACGTAGAATGAATTTTTTTTCGAAAGTTGGGGAATTATAATACATCGATCGGATACATGAATCGTGACGTCGATCACATTTTTTTATGTCGTTAATAGTATTTTTGTGCGCTTATTATTATTATTAAATATAGTGCTACTTTTTGTTCAGGCTACTCAAAAGAAAACTGTAGAAGCTGATGCTTATGTAGCAGGTTTGTGGTTTAAATTAATTTGCCAGATTTAATATTTTATCTTTTTTTACAATTATTTAAACATTGAAATTTCTTTTTCTATAAACTCTATCAAAATTCTATAACAAAAAAATATTTGTGGTTGCAGCATTAGATGTCCCTGGAATTAAAAGATTACTCCCGAAAAATTGGAGGGAGTCCCAATTCTTCGATAATATCTACAAACTAATCGGAGTACCCGTTGTCACCGTGCAACTGCGGTACAATGGCTGGGTTACGGAGATGAAAGACTTGGAACTTTCACGGTGAATCGAACACTAAACTTTTACAATATTTATACCTTAGTTATCAATCTATTTATTTATATATTTATTGTATATTTGATGTACAAAAATAAAATTATGGCTCCGCCACTGACTATTGAGATGGTCAGGAAATCGAGGGGAGCCGTAGGGCTCGATAATCTACTCTACGCTCCCGATGCGGATTTCGCTTGTTTTGCGGACCTTGCAATCACATCTCCAGAGGATTATTACATCGAGGGCCAAGGCTCGTTGATTCAGTAAGCGAATATTTGCCCACAATTACTAAGAGGACTAATAATATGAGCAATTTTATTTAATATTATGTTTAATTACAGATGTATAATTACACCCGGAGACCCGTACATGCCTCTATCAAACGACGAAATTACGACTAGAATTTCAAAACAGGTTGGCGTTACTTAGTACTCCCTGTGTCTCATAATATTTTTTCTTTTCAGATGACTTTTTTTTTTCCTCAAATTATTTGTCATTTTAGATTTTCAGTGAAACATTAATTGCATTATTTTCAATTTTACCATTTATCATTCTTAATTAATTTAATGTCAAGGGTATTTTAGTAATTTTATATATTTTCTTTTTACTTATAATCTATGCATACTTATTGAATTTCTTAATATATGGGCAACAACCCGAAAAGACATTTAAATTGGTACGGAGGGAATAATTTTCAACAATTAATGGCGTGTTGCGTCTTGTATTTCATTTGACTTCTTGCCAAAAGAACATTTACTATTTGTTGTTAATAATTTTTTTACGCATTAAATTTTGAACATTCTCGAAAAGAATATCCGATTCACGACTACACGAACGGCATCATCAAAGTACATTCAACATGTATTAATTATAATGAAATACGAGATATACTGATTAGGTACTGGAGTTGTGCCCATCTGCCCAAGGATTGGAAATAATACGGGCATCAGTTGTAAAACTTGGGCAGTCGTTATACCGCGAAGGGCCGGGCAAAGATCCGTTCAGACCTGACCAGAAGACTCCGGTCAAGAACTTCTTCCTTGCTGGCTCATACACAAAACAGGTGATCACAATGCACATCAATATTTTAAATTAGTTACCACTTCTTGATAGAAAAAAAATCAGGTGTTATATCGAATTGCTAAATGACTACCTTATGTTACTTCATGACAAAATCCCCCTATGATTCAATTCTTTTTAGCACACAATCCCCTAAATAATCCTAAATAGGGTACTAATTATTAAAATGAATCATAGAGAGTTTTTTTGTCAATTTAATAACTTTGGGTAGTTTTTCAGAAATTCGATATTACACAGAGGTACTAATTGCAATAAACTCGATACAGACCGCAACTAATACAATGCTAAACAATTTGATTAAAAAAAATGTGTTTTTGACAGGATTTCATAGACAGCATGGAAGGAGCGACTCTGTCCGGCAGACATGCATCTGCCTACATATGCGATGCTGGACAAGATTTGATCGCATTACGAAAGGCCGTCTTAGCCACCTCGGACGAGTTCGCCCTGGTTTGATTATCACAATTCCCATAAAAAATCGTGTGCCGATGAACTATATATACGTACAAAATGCAAATAACTTTTAGATACACAAAGAAAACATGAATTGAGTAAGTGTATGTATACATGTATTTTTTAAAACTGTTCACAAATGTATATATTAATATTACAATGTGCATTTTGGCGGGAAATGTGGTTTAGTTCATATGGTCGTAAAAAGTCTACATTCGGGTGAATAAATGTGGAAAACACTCATTCGTGTTGTTATAACTTATATGCATACTAAAAGGAGGGTATTTCGATCGTACAAAGTGCGAAACTTACACAATAAAATTAAATAAAATTTGATCACTAAATTATTCTATTGATGATCTTGTATTGTAATTGGTGAAAATATTTGGTAGAAATATTTGGAAAAAAAATATGATTTTCAAATATCTTGACAACAAAAAAATGATTTGACATTTGGCATTCTAAACAGCTAGCGATCACTAAAAATATTAAATTATCATAAAATTAACTTTAAATTTTCATTGTGATGCGTTATGCAAGATTTATTGTTTGTTTTTAGGTGCAAAGTGCTATTAAATTTTTCGAGAGTGCAATGCCCAAAAATGCTATATTTCAAAGGTGCAAAGTGGGATTAAACAAAAATTATGAGCCCTCAATTCTCCCCCAATTACGTACTGTATGTGATCTAAGTCACGTGATCGATCCTTTCTTCCTTCACACGTCATCACAATATATTTATGGGCAAATAGGCCCATGACAAGGGCACTTAATTAAAAGAGGGATATCCAACTTTTTTGTCTTTCAAATAAATACAGCCCATTGAAACTTATTTGCAAATAAGGAAAATCCCTTTATATATACCAAAATTACCCCTAATTCATTGAAACCCAATTCAACTCCAATTTCATGATTTACACCCCAATTTAGCCAAATTTCATCAAATAACCAATTTTAACCATAATTTCAATTTTGACCCGCCACCACCGGAGACCGTCGGCCGCCGCCGTTGACTTTTTTTTTTTAATTTATTTTTTCTTCAAAAATATTTTAATTAATATTACTGTATTCGTTGCTAAATTACTGTCCGCATCAGTTATTTAACTGTCGGAGACAGTAATTTAACTGTTAATTGAATTTTTATTCTTAAAAAAAATATTTTTAATTAATATTACTGTATTCGTTGCTAAATTACTGTCTCCAGGAGTTATTTAACTGTCGAAGACGGTAATTTAACTGTTAATTGACTTTTTTATTCTTAAAAATATATTTTTTAATTAATATTATTGTATTCGGTTCTAAATTACTGTCTCCAACAGTTATTTAACGGTCAGAGACAGTAATTTAACTGTTAATTGACTTTTTTTTTCTTAAAAAAAATTATTTTAATTAATATTACTGCCTTGGCTGCTAAATTACTGTATCCAACAGTAATTTAACTGTCCCAAACAGTAATATTATTGTCTGAGACAGTAATTTAGTAGCCAAGACAGTAATATTAATTAAAATATATTTTTTCTAAGAAAAAAAAAAGTCAACGCCGGAGACTGGCGGTCAACGGTGGTTGACCGGTCGCAAAAAAAAATTCAGGAAAAAAAAAGTTTTCAAAAAAAAAAAAAAAAAAATTCAACGCCGGAATCTAGCCGGAATTTTGTTTTTCAGAAAACAAATTATTTTCTGAAAAAAAAATTGGGGGGTTAATGTGATATATTTGTTTAAATCCGGGGTCAATGTGTAATATTAAGGAAGTTAAAGCATAATGGATGGAATTGATAAGAATTATATTATGGAGGGTATTTTAGACTAAAGACATGAGAATGGGTTTAATTGAGAGACTATTTTTTTTTTGTACCAAAATGCATTTAAGTCCCATGTGATGGGCCTTTTTGCCATTCGCCCTATATTTTATTTAAAATTATTTTAATTTTTGAATTATATTAATTAAAAATTAGTAGATTTATCTTTAAAATTCCTATTAAGTTTGTTTAGGGTTTCCGAGTGTTCTTGATTAAGTCACTGAATTATTCTCCCTATCAATTTAGGGTTTCCTAACAAATTTTTTTTTCCTCTCCAAAATTTTCAAGCTCCATGGATTCCAAGGTGAGATTTATACAAAAATTAATGCTCTTTTTTCTCTCTCTCTTTTTTTTATTTTGGATTATTCTCCATAATTAATTTTGTTTGCCGATATGATTTTATTCAATATTTCTCATGTTCTATTATTTATTATAGATGTTAATTCTATCCGAAAACAAAATTTATTTCCCCTGGGTATAATTTGTGGAATGACACAACACGAATTGGAACTCGTAAATTATATATAATTTGTAGATACGAATATGCATGCATGTAATTGACGATACGTACATATTTTTGTTAATTGATAGTGTGGTACGATATGCGTTGGCCGTGAAGACGATCGGATAAGTCGATTGCCCGACGAAATCCTCGTCGAAATCCTGTCTTTCCTATCTCTAAAGGAATCCGCACGCACGAGCATTCTCTCTTCTCGTTGGACGAACTTGTGGAAACACACCACTCGTCTCTACCTAGACATGGACGGTGGGTCATCGTTGCGCAAGACGAAACACTTTGAGTTTCGGACAGTGTTAATCAGACGCGACACGAGTAGCGAGTACGTGCGCTGGGTGGACCGAGTCCTTGAATCGCACAAAGGTCTCGTCTTGAAAGAGTTCGTAATCCGTTCTTGTCTAGGGTTACAACACGAGGAGCCAATCACTCGATGGCTCGAGTACGCGTTGGCCAGGCAAGTTCATAGCCTGGAGTTGAACCTCGAACCTTGGTACGACAATTCCATGTACGGCCTCCCCAGGGAGCTTCTCGTCGCGGGGGATTCCCGATTCAAGTCAATCCGAGCGTTGACTTTTAAAGACGTTAGCGTGAGCGAAAAGGATATTGACTTCTTCTTGCGAAACTGTCCTCTGCTCGAAGAGTTGATCGTGTTCAACTCCCCGGCGCTGTCGAACCTCGAAATTTGTGGCCCGTCGCTCGCGTTGAAACACTTGGAGATAGTTTTCTGCAGGCGTTTGAAATCGCTTAGCGTTTCAGCGCCGAACCTTGCTCGTTTTTGGGTCGCGACGTACAATGGATTGTTGGTTGGGAACTTGCCGATGCTGGTCGAGATTCTTGCTCAGTGCAGAGACGATGATGTTTCCTTGGCACATTTGTTTTCGACACTGTCGTCCAGTTCGCGATTGGAGACTCTTCGTCTGACGATGTTTCAATCACGGGTTGATTTTTTATTTTTATTAAAAAAAAAAAAAATCGGGTGCACTACTTAACTAATTTTTTGATTGATTTCGCATGCAGGGAATGCACGAGCTCCACAATCTTTCTCTACTGCCTAAACTGAAGAAGATGGTCATAGAATATATTGACAAGGGCCGCAAAACTATTTTCCAACTCTACGATTTGATAAGGGCATCCCCTTTCTTGGAGGAATTTGTTTTGAAGGTACGTTTTTTTTTACGATATACAGTTAAACCTCTATAAATTAAACCTCTATAAATTAATACAGGTTCAAGACTAGTAGAATTCTATTAATATAGCAAGATTCTAATAATTTAATATATTTTTCACCGAGTCCGAACCAGAAAATATATATATATATATATATATATATATATATATATATATATATATATATATATATATATATATATATATATATATATATATTCAAGCGAGGTTATTAATTTATCAAACTTCTTCTGTATGTGATTTTTTTTTTCTCCCTAACGCAGTATCAAAGTGGGTGTATTCCGAGGACAGATAACGAAGTGGAGGATGCCATAGTGTCGTCTCCACACCACCACCTTAAAGTGGTTGAATTTTCCGGAGGTTTTGGTCGAACTAGTCTTCTTCGATTCGTCGACTACATTTTGGAGAACTGTGTTGTGCTTGAGAAAGTAATTGTCGATCCGTGTTATGGAGCATCGAACCTTATTATGCTTGATAATATGTTAGATTTCCAAGAAAATGTAAGAAAGAAAGCAAAGCAACACTTTGAAGCACGAGTTCCTCAGCACGTTGAATTGGTTATTCTTTAAATTGGATTATTTAGGCATCTTGCATTTTTTTTCATATTTAGTTTGGATAATTTGCTCTATTTTTATTATGTTGAGTTGTTTTCACTGATTTTCTTATCAGGTTGAATATCTAAATTAGTCATAATTCATTATGGGGTTTTAATACGCAAACTAAGAAATACTCGTTACTACCACATTAGAATTTTGATAAATTAATAACCTCTCTTAAATAATTTCTTTTTTTGGTTACGATTCCGTGAAAACGTATTAAATATTAGTTTGATAATTTAATATTTTATTAAATTAATAGAATTTTGTTACTCTCATATATTAATTCATAGAGATTTACTTAATTTTTTCAACTACCATAATGTATAAAAACTTTGTAGGATACGTGGGGAAAATTGCTGCCAAACCCAAGCTAACAATCTTCCCTTCCATAACTGCAGTTGGGAATCAAACCCGTAACATTGGCTCTGATACCACATATAGAACCTCAGAAGTTGGGAATCAAACCCGTGACATTGGCTCTGATACCACATATAGAACCTCAGACTCTACCAGCTGGGAATTTAACTGAATTTAACTCGATAAATTAATAACTTTGTTTGAATAATATTTTCTCTTGACTCCAACTCAGCGACAACATGTTAAATTATTAATTCGATAATTTAATAGAATTTTACTATTTCAGACTGTATTAAGAAGTTTAACTGTATTTAAATTTAATTTTTTTTTACTCTCGTTCTCGGTTTAATCTATCCATTAAATCGCTATTTTATCTGTTTGTTACCGCGCAAGGTTCCATTTGAGGTGGGGATGCAGACAAATCCTTTACGATAGATCTACTGACGGAGGTTTGTATGTGACGGGGCTTGCCGCATCAAAGGTATATATATATACATACATACATACATGATGTCTACGTATAAAATGATTCCGGTGCATTATTTATACATCAATTAAATAATTTAATTGAGTAAAATTAGCACTAAAAACTATATTATTTATATAAAAAGAAAATATATATACTAGAAGTTTATTCGTAGAATGATTTTTTTTTTCAAATGTTGGGGAACTATAATACATCGATCGATACATGAACCGTGACGTCGATCACATTTTTCGACGTCGTTAATAGTATTTTTGTGCGCTTATTAGTAGTATTAAATATAATGCTACTTTTTGTTCAGGCTACTCAAAAGAAAACTGTAGAAGCTGATGCTTGTGTAGCAGGTTTGTGGTTTAAACTTTAAATTTGCCAGATAATAATTCGGAAAATTACAATTTTCACCCATCAATTAGTTTGCACTAATTTCACATTTGGTCCCCATGTTTACAAAAACCCCATTTGGTCCCTCATGTTTCAATAATTTCACATTTTTGGTCATTTTCATCAATTTACCGTTAGTCCGCCATTTAAGTCAGTGAAAGGCACACGCTTGATTCCGCTAGTGCTAACGGAAGTTTAACGGGAATGACTAAAAGTGTTGAAATTTTGTAACATGAGGGACCAAATGTATTTTTTGTGAACATGAAGGACCAAATGTGAAATCGGTGCAAACTTGAAGGAAGAAAACTGTATTTTTTCCGATAAATTTTATATATTTTTAAATTATTTAAACATTAATTTTTTATTTTTTTTTATATATAAACTCTATCAAAATTCTATAAAAAAAATATTTGTGGTTGCAGCATTAGATGTCCCCGGAATTAAAAGATTACTCCCGAAAAATTGGAGGGAGTCGCAATTCTTCAATAACATCTACGAACTAATCGGGGTACCTGTTGTCACCGTGCAACTTCGGTACAAAGGCTGGGTTACGGAGATGAAGGACTTGGAACTTTCACGGTAATCGATCAATCTATTTATTTATATATTTATTGTATATTTGATATACAAAAATAAAATTATGGCTCCGCCGCTGACTATTGAGATGGTCAGGAAATCGAGGGGAGCTGTAGGGCTATATAATCTACTCTACGCCCGCGACACGAATTTTGCTTGTTTTGTGGACCTTGCAATCACATCCCCGGAGGATTATTACTAAGAAGACTAATAATATGAGGAATTTTATTTAGAGTAAAAAGCAGTTTACCCCCTAAATTGCACATTGCCCCCCAAACAATTTTTTTTTGTTGCAAGTTGCCAAAAAGTGGTATCTTCAGGCGAAATCCACGAGAAGTGTAAACATGCAGGGGCAAAATTGTCTTTTCCCCTTTATTTATTTATTATTGGGTTTAGTTTAATTTTCCTCCCCCATTTTAGTTAATTTTTCCACCATTCCCACTCGCTAGTTCCATCTTCCCCAAATCTTCTTTGGTTTCATTATTGTTGCTATCACAAAGATATGGATTTGCCAAAATCAAAAAATAAATAGCAGGAAGGCGTTGATTCGATAAATTGATTAGGGCACAAATACAAGGAATGAAATTGGAATTAGAACCAAACCAATCATCGTAAGAGAAGAGGACGGGGACGGCGATTCCGAAGATTCCGGCGAGGGCAAGGTTGCGGCGGGTCCACCGAAAATGGTGCTCGAAATTCTCTCTCTTCGTTGCCCATTCCTCGATCCAGTGGTTATAGCTATCTCTAGTTCGAGCTGCCCCAAATCGACAATTGGCAGATCACATTCCTCCACCGATGGAAGCTCCGATCCGGCAGGTTCATCTTCTGCGGCGGCGCAGTGGCGATCAATTTGTTGAAGAGATTTTTTTATGTTTTCTCGAACGGGTGGGTGAACTTGCCCAAATTAACAGTTAGAACAAGAAAATAAAAACAGAGGTCTTAATGTTAATTTCTCACAAAAATCACGATTGAATTCGAAATTAAAAATCATGTAGAACAAGAACCACCGTCACCACAGTCCCATTTGTCTTCAGTGATTTTGTTTGCCAGAGAAACAGATATAAAAAGAAAATAACGAGAGGGGAAAAATCGAAGAGAAGATGAAAGCTAAATTGGAAGAAGAGGAGCAACACGAAAAATGATGAATAATTGGGGGGAAAAGTGCAAAACGAGCCATAGTTTAGGGGGCAAACTGCTTTTTACTCTTTTATTTAATATTATGTTTGATTACAGATGTATAATTGCACCCGGAGACCCGTACATGCCTTTATCAAACGACGAAATTACGAGTAGAATTTCAAAACAGGTTGGTTTTACTTAGTACCCCTCTGTCCCATAATATTTGCCTTTTCGTGTTGTCCGCATTATAACTTATATGCATACTAAAAGGAGGGAATTTTACGAAAAGTCTTTTGCCATTTTTATATTTTTACATTTAAACGCCCAATTTTTTTTTTTTTTTTCTAATTTCAACATACGAACACGCATATACTAATGCACACACGTACGCACACAAGGACACATATAGAACAACACACAAATTCTACATTTTAAACTCTCGTTTGTAGGGGTGAGTTCGGGACGGGATTTCGGGAATTCGGGATTTTCGGGATCGGGATTTCGGGATTCGGGATAGAAATTTTAAATCCCAATCCCGTCCCATAATATTAAATCCCGGTAAAATCGGTATCTCTAAATATTTCGGGAATTCGGGATTGGGATCGGGAATCCCATATTTTGCCTAAAAACTAAGAAATATTGTTTTTTTTTTTTTTCCATTAGTATTATTTTATACATTAAACCAACTTGAATATATTATATACATACTATTATTATTGGACTATTTATTTTTACCACAAAACTTGGAACAAATGAAATTTGAAAAATTTAAAAATAAGTTGAAACGATATATTATATTGTTATTTCTAATCTCCTTGACAAATATATATATATATATATATATATATATATATATATATATATATATATATATATATATATATATATATATATATATATATATATATATATGTGTGTGTGTGTGTGTGTGTGTGTGTGTGTTTATTAGTTTTCTTTTTTCTTTTTTCCTAATTCGGGATTAAAATATCCCGATCGGGATTGAACCAATTCCCGAATCCCGATCCCGTATTTGTTCCTAATCCCGATCCCGAATCCCGTAATCCCGAATTCCCGAAGTTTTAATCCCAAATAGTAAAATTCTAATCGGGACGGGACGGGATCCCGAATCCCGATCCCAAAGTCCCAGCCCTACTCGTTTGTTTAGAGCTTTCTAACTCACATCTCTGGTTAAGTTCTCCATTAAAACTACTTGGAACGCATATTTGTTTGTTAAACTCTCGAAAGAAACTGAAAGATGTTTTTAAAACTACTTGAAATGCATATATTTATTTGCTAAAATCATAAAGTTATATCTCTAATTAAATCCAAGGAATTAATCTCTGCAAATTTCAACCCTAAGTCATGTACAAAAGCATACTACTCAAGATCTAAGCCCTAAGTTAGAGGGTGTTTGGCTAAGCTTATAAGATGTTAAAATGAGCTTATAAGATGTTTTAGAGCTTATAAGCTCTTCCAAAGTGTTTGGTAATTTTTTTAAAAAAAGATCTTATTTTTTTTAAAATAAGCTGTTGGAGAGCAAATAAGATCTTTTTAAAAAAGTACCTCTACCCCACCTTTTTATTTAAGATCTTTTAATGAGTAAAAATACGAAATAAGCTCATTATCCAAACACTCTAAAAATAAATCTTAAAAATAAGATGTAACAGCTTATCAGCTCTAAAAACATCTTATCAGACGTAAGAGCTTATCAGCTGTTTAAAATAAGCTTAGCCAAACACCCTCTTAGGTATCCAATTTTCCTTGTTTATTCTAGCACCAAGAGCCTTATTATATGTAAAAATTATCGGCTTAATCACACCTGGCACCTTGAAATATATTTTTTTGTAAAGAATAATAGCACCTTGCACCCTTAAAACACAATTAATCATTCTCCGTGCACCCTAGTGAGGATAATTTCATTTTTATTGCTTTTTATTTCTTTTTCTTTTCTTTTATAATTTTCGGGTTGCAAAATAACAAACTAAAATAATATTTTCATCAACATCCAACATAATTTCGAGCGTACAAAGTGCGGAACTTACACAATTAAATTAAGAGGCTTTTGTGCATAAGTCCATAACCAACCATCTTTATTATTCTATGTTCAGGGGTTTTACATCTCTTTGGACAATAAGCACATCCCTTTAATATGTATTATAAATAAAGGAAGAATTAATGTATATGACAAAATTACCCCCAATCTTTTACACTCAATTCTTAATTGTAACCTAATTTAATCAATTTTGACCACAAAAAATCAATTCTGACTTTTTTTTTTAAACTTTTCTTTTTCTGAAATTACTTTTTTGCCGCCGTTTTCCGGCGTTGACTTTTTTTTTTTGTTCTGTTTTTTTTTCTGTCGCCGGTTTCGGCGCTGACCGTCGGTCTCTGGCGTTGACTTTTTCAATTTTTTGTTCTGTCTGCTTTTTCCACCTCCGGTCTTCGAGGTTGACTTTTTTTAGTGTTTTTGTTTCCTAAATTTTTTATCCATTCGTTTACCCCCGTCGCTAAACGTTGACCGTAATTATACTGTCATTAACAATAATTATATTGTGACTGACAATATATTAACGTAATTATATTGTAGTTGACAGTAATTAACGTAATTGTACTGTCGTTGACAGTACATTTATGTAATTGTAATGTCGTTGACAATACAATTAGAGTCAGCGACAATATTTTTTTTTTATTTTGTTTTTTTTTTATTTTGTTTGATTTATTGACAAGTCAACGTAATTACATTACTATATATCTTTGGCAGTACAATAACTTTAAACACAATAATATTACTGTCAACCTTTTCTTGTTTTGTTTGAGTTGTCGATTGAGCAATGTAATAATACTACTGTCTACTATTGTAAAAACAATAATATTACTGTGGTTGACGCTAATACTACTGTTGTTACAATAATATTACTGTGAACAACACCATATTAATTTTTTTGGCTTTTTATATGTTTATCTTTGTTGAACGGTCAACATATTAATATTATTTTGTTACACAATAATAATGAATTTTGTTGTGTTAATATTATTGTGCTAGAGATTAAATAGCAATATTATTGTGTTCAACTGTAGTATAGTTAATAGTAATGTGTTTAACAATAATATAGTTAATATTACTGTCAACCACAACAATATTGTTGTGTAAACGGGGGCAAAAAGATGCTGAAGGAAAAAAAATAGAAAAAGTGAACGCTGGAAACCGGCGGAAAAATCAGGAATAAAAAATAAAGTCAACGCCGAGACCGGCGATCAACGGCAGCGAAGGACAAAATTTTACTCAAAATTGTGTTTTTGGTCAAAATTAAATAATTTGTGAAATTTGGGGTCAAATTGAGGTTACATTAAATTAATGGATGAACTTGGAGCATATTAAAATTTTGAGTTGTATTTTACTCTTTTACAAACCTCTAGACAATGTGTGGATGTTTTTGTAAAAAACATTTTTGTGTGAACTCGTTTATAAATAAGTACCAACTGATGGCCTTATTTGTAAAATGTTGTAAGATTAAATAAACTTTTATCGCTAAGTTATTCTATTCATGGATCTTTTATTGTAATTGGTGAAAATATTTTGTAGAAATATTTGAAGAAATGTGATTTTCAGATATCGTGACAAAAAAAAATTGATTTGACATTTGGCATCCTAAACATCTACCATTAAAAATATTAAATTATCTTAATTAACTTTAAAAATTCATTGCAGGGGCATTATGCAAGATTTATTGTTTTTTAGTGTGCAAGTGCTATTAATTTTTCTTAAGGATGCAAAGTACTAAAATGCTATATTTCAGGGGTGCAAAGTGGGATTAAGCCAAAATTATCATCCCTCAATTCTCCCCCAACAGTCAACACCCTAACAAAGCAATTATATTTTTATTTACGTACTGTATGTGATCAAAGTCACATGATCGATCTTTACACGTCATCACAATATATTTTATTTAAATTTTTTTTTCTGAATATTCGAGTAATTAAAAATTAGTAGATTAATTCGTTTAGGGTTTCGAGTGTTAATTAAGCCACTAAATTATTCTCCCTATCAATTTAGTGTTTCCTAACAATTTTTTTTTTCCTCTCTCAACTTTTCAAGCTCGATGGATACGAATCGAGTCGGCACTAATTCCGAGGTGAGATTTATACAAAGATTAATGCTCTTTTTTTCTCAATTGTTTTAATTTGGATCATTCTCCCAAATTAATTTTGTTTGCCCGATACGATTATATATAATTTGTAGATACGAATTGACGATACATACATTCGTCTTGTTAATTGATAGTGTGTGCTAAGACAATTAACAATATACTTAATGGCTATTATCTTGTTTATATAAACAGTGTGATACGATATGCATTGGCCGTGAAGACGATCGGATAAGTCGATTGCCCGACGAAGTCCTCGTCGAAATCCTATCTTCCCTATCCCTAAAGGAATCCGCGCGCACGAGCGTTCTCTCGTCTCGTTGGACGAACTTGTGGAAACACACCACTCGTCTCTACCTAGACATGGATGGTGGGTCGTCGTCGTGGGGTAAGACGAAACACTTTAAGTTCCGGCCAGTTTTAATGAGACGCAACACGAGTTGCAAATACGTGCGCTGGGTGGACCGAGTCCTCGAATCGCACAAATGCATCGTCTTGAAAGAATTCGCAATCTGTTCTTATCTAGGGTTACAACACGAGGAGCCAATCACTCGATGGCTCGAGTATGCGTTCGCCCGACAAGTTCGGAGCCTCGAGTTGAACCTCGAACCTTGCTACGATGACCCCATGTACGGTCTCCCTAGGGATCTTCTCGTCGCGGAGGGTTCCCGATTCAAGTCAATCGAAGCGTTGACTTTTAAGGACGTTAGCTTGAGCGAAAAGGATATTGACTTCTTCTTGCGAAACTGTCCCCTGCTCGAAGAGTTGATCGTGTTCAACTCCCCGGAGCTGTCGGATCTCGAAGTCTGCGGCCCGTCGCTCGCGTTGAAGCACTTGGAGATAGTTTTCTGCCGGAATTTGAAATCGTTTCGAGTTTCCACGCCGAGGCTTGCGCGTTTTTGGGTCGCGACGTACGACGGATTGTTGATTGGGAACTTGCCGATGCTGGTCGAGATTCGTACTCAGTGTAGAGACGATGACGTTCGCTTGGGACATTTGTTTTCGACACTTTCGACCAGTTCGCGATTGGAGACTCTTCGTCTGAGGCTGCTCCAATCACCGGTTGTTTATTAATTTTTATTAATTTTTTTTTTTTTTCGGGTGTACTTAACGATATTTGTGATTGATTTCGCAGGAAATGCATGAGCTGCACAATCTTTCTCTACTGCCTAAACTGAAGAAGATGGTCATAGAATATATTGAAGATGGCCGCCGAAATATTTTTCGACTCTCTGATTTGATAAGGGCATCGCCTTTCTTAGAGGAATTTGTTCTAAAGGTACGCAGTTAAACCTCTATAAATTAATACAGGTTCAGGACTAGCATAATTCTATTAATTTAACAAGATTATAATAATTTAATATATTTTCACCAAGTCGGAACCAGAAAAAAAAAAATTTATTCAAGCGAAGTTATTAATTTATCGAACTTCTACTGTATGTGATTATTTGTTTTCTCCCTAATGCAGTATAAATGTGCGTATATTCCGAATAACGAAGTGGAGGAGGCTATAGTGTCGTCTCCACACCACCACCTTAAGGTGGTGAAATTTTCCGGAGGTTTTGGTCGGACTAATTATCTTCGATTTGTCGACTACATTTTGGAGAACTGTCTTGTGCTTGAGAAAGTAATTGTCGATCCGTGTTCCGGAACATTGAACCTTATGCTTGATAGTACAAATTTCGAAGAAAATGTAAGAAAGAAAGCAAAGCAACACTTTGAAGCACGAGTTCCTCAGCACATTGAATTGGTTTTTCTTTAAGTTGGATTATTTAGGCATCTTGCATTTTTTTTCATATTTAGATTGGATAATTTGCTCTATTTTTATTATGTTGAGTTGTTTTAATACAAAAACTAAGAAATACATGTTGCTGCCATAGTTAGGGTTCTAAAAATCGACCGAGGCGGTTCAAAATCATTTCGATTTTAGTGTAAAAATTTGAAAATTCGGATTTTGGCCTATAAGGCGGTTTTGGTAAAAAGGATGATTTATCAAAACTAGATTGTCAAACTCTTACGATTTACGATTCGGTTAATTGATTTGTTTCTTATTTTCAACATTCCAAATTTGAATCGTAGGAAAAATTAATTAGACCCGACTCCAATACTTGTTTTCTACTATTGCAATTTTATATGATCGAAGGCTTTGATTTCTTAGTCGATATGTTTTATTTGGACAAACTACAATTTCTCTTTTTTAATAGTTGCCCAATTTTTACAGTTTGATATTTTGGGGAAAAAAAGATCTAAAAAATACTTTTATATGGCCAAAAATTGCTCATTGTTCAAGATATTTCATTTTGAGGTATTATATGAAAATCTATGTTTTTTACTTATTAAAAAAAAAAAAAAAAATGATAATAGAACAATAACATTGTTGTTGATGAGTGAAGAAACACGTGTTGCACAAAGTTTGTTCTGTGTTCTTGATAAAAAAAATTACGAGATACGTAGAAGCAAAAAGAATTACGATTAGGAAGGCGAAAGGGGTCGAAAAAATACTTCTAGCAAATAAAATTATGAAAGATATTTTTGATAATAAAATTAAAGGACTTTTATTATTAAAAATAGAAAAAGTTCGGGCATCTTTATATGTAAAGAACGAGAGGTCTAATTCTTCCTTTTATTCAAAATGCATAATCTCCGGTAAAATAGTACGGGTAAGCGAAGAAAGCAAACTGAAAACCCGAAAAACCAAGCCATTTCAAACCGTTCCGGACAACAAATTATATGTAAGGTTTTGTTATATTTGAAAAACTGAATTATTCGGTTCATACGGTGCAAAGGGTGAATAACCAAAACGAAAAACCAAACCAAACCGAACCAAAACTGACTTTGTTTATGTTATATATATTATTTTACCTTGATTTTTGCTTTCTATCTTTCAATTACTAGTCTCATTTTAAGTATTTGTGCATAAATTGAGACATTAACACTTTAAGCATTTAGTAACTAAATCTTTATTTGAATTTGTGGGTTTAGTCATGTGGTCGATGAAAGTAGGACAAAATTTAAATGGAGTATAACACATCATAAATAATGTAAGTGAACAGATCATTATCATTAATAATGTAAGTCCTATGGAATTAAATATTTGATATTTCCGTTGCATTTTGGTTAGTTTATGAAGGTAATTGTAATATGATTCTTTTGTTTGTACAAATTGAATATGCAGTTACTCGTGAACAAAATAAATAATTGAACTGAGCCAAAAAAATTGAAAACGAATGAAACCGAAGTGATGAAAAATCGATATATGACGGTCAGAAGATAACCCCCTTGTGGGTTATGGGTAGCTTCCGTCAGTTTTTCGGTCAAACTTAACTGCGTGTGTTAAACGTCAAAATAATTTTTTTGCAGATGACCCCCTTGTGTTTTTATTTTCCCTTTAATTTATGCAGATAACCCTCTTGAAGTTTGACACACGCGTTGACGGAACACTAACGGAAGCTACCCCACATAAACCGCAAGGAAATTGGTTATATGCTGATATTGCGAGCACAATGGGGTCATCTGCAAAATTTTGTAACCAATGGGGGGCTAAATGCTATTTACCGTAAAATTTAATGTTTAATTTAAATTAAACGAAAAAAAAACACAATAAACCCATGTGGGTCAAGTTGATAATTACTATGTACTCGGGGGAGTGAAAAAAAAAATCATTCGCAACCAAAGATTCGTTTTTGTTTGCCGTGCGCCACCACACCTCTTGCTTCTTCATTCTTTACCGCCCAACTCCGGTGGTAGATCCTTCAGTATATTCCAGGATTTAAGCACCGATTACACACACCACACGCGCACACACACACGCGCTCGCGCGAAGGAAAGATGGTGAGTAAAACAGAGGAAGAACAAGTGAATAGATTGGAGAATCAAGTGGACAACGGCGGAGGCGGCGCGTGGGAGTACCTCTGTCTAGTCAGAAAGCTCAAGCTCCGCCGCTCCGATAAGGTCCTCAAGTACGGATTCTCAATTCTCAACGATTCCAAAAAGCGATCTGCTCTTGGCCCCGAAGGTATAATTTTATTCCAATTTTGTTTTTTTAATTTAATTAGCTGAATCTGTTTGTGGAAACAGATCGAGTTTTTTCGGAATTGGGGATGTTCGTGTAATAGAGATCTTATGATTTAGGGTTTGTTTATCATACAATTCAATGAAAACTAGTTACTGAAATTAGTATAATTTGATAGTTGTATCATCCAATCGCAATTAGGGGTGTTGTAATCATGCTTCTCAACTAACAGGAATTTCAAAGCAATTTTGTACATTGGCTAATTTGATATTTAGCTAATCGACCTCGTCGACATCTTACACTGATTCAATAGAAGATCTACAATTGACTTTCACTTTTGTAATCTCAAATCGAGGATTATTTGATGTTTTTCTTGTGTGGTCTATAGTGTTTAAAAAATGTTTTTTCTTTTAGTATATGAATTGTTGGATTGACTTTTTTCTCCGTATTGATTGATGTAGAATGGACTTTATACGAGCAAGTAGCTATTGCTGCTATGGACTGCCAGCGTCTTGATTTGGCAAAGGTACGTATCTTATTTTTGTAAAAAAATATTGAATTTTTCTTTGTTTCATATTGCATGAAAATCAATTATATTCAGGACATTTTCGGTTGTTTCTACCTTCTGGATT